>NC_059202.1:43449279-43776779 GCF_020615455.1 Coregonus clupeaformis
GTATTGTATGACTTATTAAACACTATATTAGGCCCAGCCTTTGGAACTTTGGTTTTCCTACATATGGCTACTATATTGTGATCACTACATCCGATGGATTTGGATACTGCTTTAAAGCAAATTTCTGCAGCATTAGTAAAGATGTGATCAATACATGTGGATGATTTCATTCCTGTGTTGTTTGTAAATACCCTGGTAGGTTGACGAAGACAGCTGCGCAGTACTGTCTTTTATCGATCGCGGTTATAATATCGTTTAGGACCTTGAGCGTGGCTGAGGTGCACCCATGACCAGCTCGGAAACCGGATTGCATAGCGGAGAAGGTACGGTGGGATTCGAAATGGTCGGTGATCTGTTTGTTAACTTGGCTTTCAAATACTTTCGAAAGGCAGGGCAGGGTGGATATAGGTCTGTAACAGTTAGGATCTAGAGTGTCACCCCCTTTGAAGAGGGGGATGACCGCGGCAGCTTTCAAATCTCTGGGATCTCAGACGTTACGAAAGAGAGTTGAATTTGTGTGAAGTAGAAGCGGGGGGGCATGGGCAAGTTGCAGAGGAAGGTGCAGAGCTGGTGGCCGGGGGAGTGGTAGCCAGGTGGAAAGCATGGCGAACCGTAGCAAAATGCTTGTTGAAATTCTCGATTATTGTAGATTTATCGGTGGTGACAGTGTTTCCTAGCCTCAGTGCAATGGGCAGTTGGGAGGAGGTGCTCTTATTTTCCATGGACTTTACAGTGTCCCAAAACTTTTTGGAGTTAGTGCTACAGGATGCACATTTCTGTTTGAAAAAGCTAGCCTTTGCTTTCCTAACTGATTGTGTATATTGGTTCCTGACTTCCCTGAAAAGTTGCATATCGCGGGGGCTGTTCGATGCTACATTAGGTTACTTACATTGTGTCTACCAACGCCCTTGGGATAATGTACATTTGCTGAAGCATTATGACAACTCAGGGACACAATGGTAGGGATTATCTGAGCTGGGCTTGGGTCATTGATAAGTCATTGTCTCAATGCAGCTTTATAATGCTGTGAAAGGATCCAGGAACCCAAATGATTTGGGTGGATCCCTTCCTCCTTATAAAACTAGCTTTGTTTCCAGAAGTTAGTGATAGTAAATGAAGAACAGAGAGTGGTTAGTTAGTATTCAACCTACCACACCATGGAGTAGTGGACCACCATTCTAAAGTAATGCTGTCGGTGGCTGTTTGATCAAAAGTTGTGGGACTGCCTCTTGGGAGGGCACAAGGACTCCTTCTTTAAAATCCAGTGGAAAGCTTAGTGTGTGTTTGAAGCCAGATGTCCATTCTGCCTCTGTGTGAAGAGGGAGGAAAGGAGGGAGGGAGGGAGGGGTAGTGGGAGAGCGGGGTAGAGGGAGAGCAGGGTAGAGGGAAAGTGGGGTAGAGAGAGAGTGGGGTAGAGAGAGAGAGAGGTTTAATCTGAAGCGGACAGTCAGGAGCTGAGAATTATTGATAAGGGATCTTTTGAAATATTGAACCGTGTTTGACCCTGAGGGAAGAGTTGCGTCGTAAATCTATGAGAGCCCACATCGATTTTTAGCAGCTTCTTATTTTATTGGTCATTTTATTCATCCCTTTACAGACACCCCTTCAAATCTGCAATAAAAAGTGAATTACAGAAATGCTAAGCACAATAACCTCTCGCAATACTCAACACAGCTTATAACTGAGGCATGACGCACACTTGCTGTAAACACATGTTTAATTCAGTTGGGAGGGTGGAGTGAATATTACCGGGAAGAAGCCCCTGGGGAGGTGGGACAGGCAATGCGGAGTGTGCTTTTCTGTCAGGTTAGAGTGCTTGTCCTTACTACAGCACTCTGAGCCAGGCCTCACATGCCGGAGCTGCTCAGCTGGAAACCAGTCAGCAAGGATACTCAGCAATACATCATCATTTACTACCACAGCTGCTCCAGCCTCCGTCTACCATACACAGGTGGTTCAAAAACAGATGTTTTTAGAAGAATGTGTTGTTATTCATATCAAATGCTTTCTGCTGAGAACTCGTACTATATATAATGCTGCCATATAAAGACCCATGAAATGTCTAACACATACACCATTTCCATTTTTGAACATTGGGTACCTACTGTGACTGAGCCAGTGCAAGGAATTGAAAATAATAAATCCTATCTAAAAGGTTTCCCACTTTCTGTTGTAATGTAAAATAAATCACTATTTCATTAAAAACAGTGTGTGGACAATATTGATGCTTGTAACGTTGGGAAAGTTATGATTCTACTTTCAAACCAGCAGTAGGTAATACACAGTGTGAAATGTTCATGTTCATAGGCTCCCTGGTATACATTTCCAGAATCAGAGCGCGGGTCACATAGACCTCACAGCCAGCTGAATTTCAGTTTCTACTTAGGATAGCAAATCAATATTTTGATTTGGCACACTCAGGAGATTGAATAAGAGAGTATTGTATGGAGAGGAGAGCAGAGTTGGTCTGGTGCCAGATGTAGAGTCCATCTCAGACCTCTCCGCTGGTACCAGGGAAAGAGCACACTCCTGAGCACACTGCACTGGAGGAGCACACACAGGTCCTACGCACACAGAAAACTAATGCCTAGTCATGTGAAGGAGTTGACACAAAGGCAAAAATGTGTGTGCAGGGTAAACAGTCTCTGCAATAAATCACTCCTATCTGAGTGAAGAGATTAATTAGGAATTAAATTAAATTAATGATTTAAGGGATTTAGGTTTAAGGCCCTCTGGTATTGGAGTTCAATAGTTCCTGTCTGGGCACAGTGGTTTGTTGCAGCATAAATTACTAGCTGCACTGCTGAGAGATGAAAATCTAATGTAATTTGTTTGAGACTTTACAGCAATATGCAATCATTGGACTGTTTTGCATTTGATCAATTGTTAACAGGGGCTAAACCAGTGTTTCCCAAACTCGGTCCTCGGGACCCCAAGGGGTGCACATTTTGGTTTTTGCCCTAGCACTACACAGCTGATTCAAATTAATCAACTAATCATCGATATTTAATTATTTGAATCAGCTGCGTAGTGCTAGGGCAAAAACCTAAATGTGCACCCCTTGGGGTCCCGAGGACAGAGTTTGGGAAACTGTGGATTAACCATTGTGAACTTGCCTTATGTTTTGCAGATGACAGCTTGATCATCAATGTGTTATTTATAGAAACCCTTCTCATAACACATTGAAAAAAGACAGATAGAAACAGTATACTATAGTATTCTAGTAAAATGATCACAACAAAACCATCTACTTTCAGTGCTAAAATCTGTTTTATTTGGTATGCCATTAAGGAACCTTCAGTGGATCAATCTTTTCACATTCAAGTTGAAAACACAGCCAGCATTAGCATCGCTACTAGTGAAACAATGGGAGTGGTAGGGCCTATGGCAGGATACTTCAATAATCATGCCCAATGTCACTTTTTACCAAATGTTATAGCAACCAAAATACCACAACAAGTTGCACATATAGAATATTGGAGGGTATTATAGGAATTCTGGTATTTATATAACATTTTCCGTAGAATAACTATTTTTTGGCGAATACACACCAATACAATCTTTGGCGAGCTATATCTCTGTAGATGATCTGATCAACATAGCTAAAGAAGAGTTTTAAAGTTTGGTCCAGGTCTGTGACATTATCGATGTCATTATGTCAATGATGATGTAATAGAAGGGCCAACCAACCAAGATGATGTCATAGTAGGTGCAACCAACCAAGTAACAAACTAGCCTGATTGCCATGAATAGTCACAGAATATGGGATATTAGATTAAAGACAACTAGCGTTACCCTGCACCTACTGCCGGTAAATAATTGGAAATTAATAATTTGATTCAATGCAATTTTCCCTTCTGCAAATCAAAAATGTGTTATCTGTTCAGCTTTCACTTGGGGCTAAGCACCATCTGAGGCAGTGGAAACTCAAAACCTAGCTAGATCTATAGGGGCTATATAATTTCCTGCTAGTTAGCTGTGTAGGCCTAATTTATTATTCTAATAGTACATTTAATATGTTAAACAACATTGCAACATAGGTCTACTACCCAATGATTTCGCCTTTATATACAGTGCCTTCAGAAAGTATTCATACCCCTTGACTTATTCCACATTTTGTTGTGTTACAGCCTGAATTTAAAATGGATGATTTTTTTTTTTTTCTCTCACCCATCCACCATACCCCATAATGACAAAGTGAAAACATGTCTAGAAATGTTTGCACATTTATTGAAAATGACATGCATAAATATCTCATGTACATAAGTATTCACACCCCTGAGTCAATACATGTTAGAAACACCTTTGGCAGCGATTACAGCTGTGATTCTTTCTTGGTAAGTTCTTTAAGAGCTTTCCACACCTGGATTGTACAATATTTGCCCATTATTATTTTCAAAATTCTTCAAGCTCTGTCAAATTGGTTGTTGATCATTGCTAGACAACCATTTTCAAGTCTTGCCATAGATTTTAAAGCAGCTTTAAGTAAAAATGTGACCTTGAGTTTTAGGTTATTGAAAGGTGAATTCTTCTCCCAGTGTCTGGTGGAAAGCAGACTGAACCAGGTTTTCCGCTAGGATCTTAACTCCATTCCGTTTTTGTTTTTTTTTTATCCTGAAAACTCCCCAGTCCGTAACGATTACAAGCATACCCATAACACGATGTAGCCACCACTATGCTTGAAAATATGGAGAGTGGTATTGAGTAATGTGTTGTATTGGATTTGCCCCAAACATAACACTTTGTATTCAGGACAAAAAGTGAATTGCTTTGGCACATGTTTTGCAGTGTTGCTTTAGTGCCTTGTTGTAAACAGGATGCATGTTTTGGAATATTTGTAATTTGTACAGGCTTCCTTCTTTTCACTCGGTCAATTAGGTTAGTATTGTGGAGTAACTACAATGTTGTTGATCCATCCTCAGTTTTCTCCTATCACAACCATTAAACTCAGTAACTGTTTTAAAGTCACCATTGGCCTCATGGTGAAATCCCTGAGCGGTTTCCTTCCTCTCTGGCAACTGAGTTAAGAAGGACACTTGTATCTTTGTAGTGACTGGGTGTATTGATACATCCAAAGTGTAATTAATAAGTTCACCATGCTCAAAGGGATATTCAATGTCTGCTAAAAAAAAACAATACACATCTACCAATAGGTACCCTTCTTTTATTTTTTTTATTTTTATGGATCAGCTTAATATTGCAGATAGATTTTATCTTCTATCAATGTAATTGTCTGCATCACTTCCAATCCCCCATGTTTTTTTTATAATTTTTTTATATATATACTCCCCTTTATTACTTTTCAATCCCACCATCCTTTCCCTACTTGGAGTAAATTAGTGAACAACAATGCCCAGGCCTCTACTTCCGGTCTATACTTACTATCTACACCTTATGGACAGAGTTAATTTTACAATAATTCTATTATATATATATATTATTATTATTATTTTTATTTTTTATTTTTATTTTGCTCCTGAACTTCTTCTACTCTCAACCTCTCCGATCATTTTCATGATGTCCATCCGGTTTGCTTCTATATGCCATATCTTTCTAACTGTGCTCTTTCCCAAAAGCTCCCAACATACAACCTATATACTTATTATGGACACAGTATGCTTACATTATTAGCTATCTTTGTTATTATTTGTTGTTATTTGTTATTAGTCCCATCCTTCAACTCTATTCAATACCTCCCATCTATCTCTTAACACCATCCATATAGGATTTCTATTTGCCATATATATTTCAACCGTACTGTGATGTTTTACAAAAGTTCTGAACCTTTCTATTCTCATTGCTTCTACAGATTGTGAATTAAAAATAAAATGTTTTGCTAAAAATATTATTATATTATTGATTGATTGACTATGACTTTTCAGATCACCCAGTAATGCTATCTGCAAGGTTAGTTCCAGGTAAATATTGCAATCCTTTAGCCATTCCTGGACCTGTGTCCAAAAACAAGCTACAAATGGACAGAACCAAAACAAATTATCTAATGATTCTGTCTCTTCACAGCAAAATATGCAGAGCTGGGAAGATTGTATCCCCCATATAAATAACATTCTATTGGTAGCAAGAATTTTATATAATAATTTAAATTGAAAGATTCTAATTTTTGAATCCGGTGTCGTTTTGCGTGTCAGTTCATAAACACTATGCCATGGGATCGGTACGTCAAAGATCTCTTCCCAACTATTTTGCAATCTATATGGGACGGCTGTCAATCCTTTGGTCCTTAAGTGAAACTGATATACTTTTTTATTTATCACAGTTTTCCTTAAGCAATTATGTTCTTTAATGCAAGGCCGACAGACAAGTTCCTTACTTTCTCCCCCTTCCACTTTCCTCTTCCACTTTTGCGGTAAGGCTGCAATTATTTGGTTGTAATTTTGGGTAGAGCAGACATTTCCATATGTTTTTGTTAGCTGCATGTGCGACATAACTCCACCAGTCCTACCGATGATATCATTTACGAAGATTATACCTTTTTTAAACATTCTGTCAAAAAATAAAGGTTTTTTGTCAATTAGTATATTTGAATTTAACCACAATATTTGTTGCATTATTTGTTCTGTCGTTTCTGGAGGATTAAATTGAAATTGCAACCAACTTTCTATGGCTTGTTTTAGAAATAGTGACATTTGGGAGATTATTTCCTTTTCAAATAACTGAAAGTGAGAGGTTGTAATCTGAATAAAGGGAAAAAGGCCTTTCTTGAACATTGGGTGAGACAATCTTACTAATTTGCTTGAGAACCAGTTCGGATTTAAGTATAACTTTTGTATGACTGAAGCTTTTAGTGATAGGTCTAATGCTTTAATATTTAATAATTTCTGTCCTCCGAATTCATATTCATTATATAAATATGTTCTTTTAATTTTGTCTGGCTTGCCGTTCCAAATAAAATTGAATATTTTTTTCTCATAGAATTTAAAAAACTGTTCGCTAGGCGTAGGCAAGACCATAAGCAAATAGGTAAACTGGGATAATACTAAAGAGTTAATCAGGGTGATTTTTTTCCACAAATTGACAGGTATTTTCCTTTCCATGGTAGTAAGATCTTATCTATTTTTGCTAACTTTCTATTAAAATGTATTGAAGTGAGATCATTTATTCCCTTTGGGATATGTATTCCGAGTATATCCACATCACCATCAGACCATTTTATTGGTAAACTACATGGTAATGTAAAAATTGTATTTTTTTGTGATCCAATACGTAATATAGTACATTTGTCATAATTTGGTTGTAATCCAGAGAGGTTAGAAAATGTATCTAGATCCTCTATGAGGCTGTGGAGGGATTCTAGTTGTGGATTTAAAAGAAAACATGAATCATCAGCGTACAATGACACCTTTGTTTTTAAGCCCTGTATTTCTAATCCTCTGATATTATTATTGGATCTGATTTTAATAGCTAACATCTCGATGGCCACAATAAATAGATATGCCGATAGTGGACAACCTTGTTTCACTCCTCTTGACAGTTTAAAACTTTCTGAGAAATAGCCATTATTTACTATTTTACACCTAGGGTTACTATACATGATTTTGACCAATTTTATAAAAGATTCTCCAAAATTGAAATGCTCCAGGCATTTATATATAAACCCCAGTCGAACTTTATCAAATGCCTTTTTCGAAGTCTGCTATGAATAGCAGGCCTGGTTTCCCATATTTTCCATAGTGTTCTATTGTTTCCAATACTTGCCTTATATTATCTCCAATGTATCTTCCATGTAAAAAACCTGTCTGATTAGAATGAATAATATCCGACAATACCTTTTTAATTCTATGCGCTATACATTTTGCTAGGATTTTTGCATCACAACACTGAAGTGTAAGGGGCCTCCAATTTTGTAAATGGACGGGATCTTTATATTTTCCACTTGTATCCTGTTTCAGTAATAATGAGATCAGACCTTCTTTTTGAGTGTCAGATAATCTACCATTTACATAGGAGTGGTTAAAACATGCTAATAACGGTCCTCTTAGTATATCAAGAAAGGTTTGGTATACCTCGACTGGTATGCCATCCAACCCTGGAGTTTTCCCGGACTTAAAGTCTTTAATTGCATCCAGAAGTTCCTCCTCTGTAATTTCACCTTCACATGAGTCTTTCTGTGTGGCTGTTAATTTGACATTATCAATAGAAAAAAATCTCTACAATTAGCTTCAGTTAGAGGAGATGGAGGCGACTGAAAAGAAAACATATGCTTAAAGTACTTTGTTTCTTCCTTCAAAATATCATTTGGTGAATTATGGATGACTCCGTCAATTGTAACCAGTTTCATTAAGTTATTTTTGGTAGCATTCCTATGTTGAAGATTAAAAAAGAATTTTGTGCATTTTTCCCCATATTCCATCCAGTTTGCTTTATTTTTATAATACATTACACTTGATCTTTCTTGAATAAGTTTCTCCATTTCTTTTTGTTTTTCCTCTAATTTATTCTGAGCCTCTATGTTACAGTTTTTATTGCCATCTATCTGTTCTGTTAGACTTTCTATTTCCTTTCTTAGTATAAACTCTTTTGACCTAAATTGCTTTTGTTTTCGAGATGAGTACTGAATTGCATGGCCTCTAAAGGCACATTTAAAGGTGTCCCATACAATAGGTACCCTTCTTTGCGAGGCATTGGAAAACCTCCCTGGTCTTTGTGGTTGAATCTGTGTTTGTGTTCCACACATAGTCTACAAGCCACTGATGCAGACCTTTGGGACATCTACATTTTAAAAAAGTCTAAGAAATCCATGTAATATAGCCTACACCATCACAATAAATCCATCATTAATTTTAGACAGGTCTAAAGAAGCATGATATGAAGAAGATGTAGTCTATTTCAGAAGAACAGAATAGCATACTCTGAGTTGTCCTTATGTTAGGCCCTGATATGGCTATGCCATATTGCTGTGGGTTACAGTAGTTCATTTAGCAGACAAGATATGCTTAGAATTCCATGACATTATTTTACATTATTTTATAGTATGAAGAATACAATTGAACATAGCTGAATAAAATAGAAAGGATATATTCTCCAAATGATTTGAGGGAGTGCGCACATGCGGCGATTCTGTGTTGAGTGGTTAACAAAGAAACAGGTACTCCTATATGCTTAATTTAGAGTTATTTATGTAACTTTAGTTGTGATACAAATGTTGGGCTATATGTTTTGATTTTTATACGTTCAAAGGCTGCATGATGCGACTCTAATGATGATTTGAAAAAAGTTGCATGAAAGGCATGAGCTCTGCTTTGTTTTTTTGCGCAGGCTGTACACACTTCATCAGTCTCTCTCATTCACAATTTGACAAGCACTTGAATAATGACTCAAATTTTCCGGCTGCATCCCTTTTGTGTGGCTCTAATGCCCCCTAAAAAAATCCATGCCTTTTACGGCCAGTGGCCGTTGTGCCCTTGGGCTGAATATAATAATTGTAATTCCCTTCTCCTGGCTGCATGCCGAAGCACCTCTCACTCACATGGCTCTCTGTCACGTGATCGGGTCTTTCTCACAGGCTACCAGAGAAGACAGACACATCAGGGAAGCAACTGTGCACGTCCTTATCCAATTCCGAGGCGCATATTGAAGATATTGGAAGAACTGTCATTTACTTTTCGTCAGCCAAAAAGATGAGTATGCCTAACCAACAGAAAAAGCACCAGCCTATGTCAATATCCTATCCCCCATTGTACAAAAGTTGACCTATTATATTCTGTGCTAGAAATAAATATTCCAAACATAATCTGGGACAGTTGTGGGATGCGATAGATCCCAAATTAATACAACCACTAGCATAAAAAAACTGTTTTAAGCAATGAGCCTGACGCAACAGATCCGAACATTTAGCTTAAAATGTTTATAAACTATTAGGCCATTTCTTCACATTATAAGCACAGCAATGTGCACACGGCAGTAGGCTATAAACGCAAATGTTCCATTAGCAGGAAAACACCATTCTCAAAAGTGACAGCAAATACGATTATGCATGTAATGCTTTAATTATAAAGGTGCGTTTTTATACTGAAAATTATCTTCCCCAAACTTGAAACTCACGTGCGGCATATGTATGTCAGTTAGGCTCTACACCTGTTGTAAAGCGGATTAATGTGCTTCATTTTATGAAGTTATTTGGCCAGTTTAGTTGTGATACAAACCTTATCAAAAACATATAGACCTATGGGCTAGGCTACATCAGGTGTGCCACTATAATTTGAAAAAGTCACACAAAAAAGACATGGCTGTTTCTTGCCTTAAACTGGGCATCATTCACAAGTGATAGGCTAATATTGTCACCCATCAGACTATTTTGATTGAATCTTGTCTTTACATATACTCAATAATATATGTGTGAAATTTGTTTTGATTTAGAGTGGACCATTATCATGCACCTGGGGGAAAAAATGTGTAATCTATGCACTTAAATAGCGAATGGAGGACTCTTTTCCCACGGTTCATTTTCATGCCAGCCAGGTAAGCTATGCTCTTGTTGTAAAGAGAAGCAATGTGCTTAATATTAGGAAAGTTCTGAAATAAATATAGTAGGCCTAGCCAATAGAAAGCTGATGTGATCCTCCTCTTTTTAATAGAGGCCATCACTCTGTTTTCACACGCAATTGCATAGCCTATAGAAATGTTGCGCAACATGAGCTCATGGGCTCTCATGAAGTGTTAGATTAGATTTTCGATTACATTTGCATTGATTTCAGAGTAATTAGAGGGACAATAGAGTGCTGAGTACCAGGCATTTAGCAAGTTTGGTAGGCTACTAATGACCATCAGTGGCATCAGAGCTTGGAGAAGCCTAATTACCCTGACTAAATGGTCATGTGGAATTTGACTGCCGTCATGACCTGTGACCACCGGTGTGGTGGTAATACGGTCACCGTAACAGACCTAGGTGTGAATACTTTCTGAAGACACTGAATGCCTATGCAATCACCTCGAATGGTAGATGCGCGCTTTCCGTGCTCCGTAGCCTATAGGGGCTATATATCGAAAATAATTTGGTTCAAAGTGAAAGCAGTGCTAAAACGGTCAATATTGAGAGTTGGGAAATACATGTGATACCTACAGAAAGCTGAGGCCCTCTTTCCAACTAGTGACATGTGACTAAATGGTTGTAGTATTGTAGGCTAGGACTAGTCCTGCATGTCCGTTGAGCACGCCGCATATCCAAGCTTGGAGTTACATTTCCACCTCTCCTGGCTGACTAATCTACCAGCTCACATTTGTTGCGTATGTTTTAGACCTTGTGCTTATTTGACTCATGTACTTTATTTGACAGCATTATTTGAAAGGATTTAGAGTTAGCTTAGAGTTGGGGAAAACAGGGCAGAAAGGCTTTACTCATGGATATGCAGTTGAAGATTTTACACACGGTCCATAGGTTATAAGCGCAGCAGCGCAGTTGATAGAATACCTTACAAACGGTAAGAAAAGTATTTCATTCTGATCAATGCAGTTTGTATTTGAAGACACTGAAGCAATGCTTGCAAATCTGAACTGTGAACATACAGTAAAGTTTTTTTGCCTATTGACGTAAGTCATTCAAATGTGTACATAGAAATGAGTGAGTGTGGCGTGCAGAGGACCCTAGAAATTAGGCAATTGTTTGTCAAATCTAGAATAATCTATGCCTACATGTATATTAAATCTATATTTGGAGGCTAAATATACAGCCAAATTATTTAGAAGATAAGCTATAGAAATAGGCAAAATTAACACATAGAAAAAATATTGATTACAATGTATAGCTTTGTAAGAATATAAATGACCAACCACCCAGCTTTGGAGTAGTTAGGTCTATTTCCCTGCTTTTGAGAGGAGCTAGCTACTTTACCGGTAGACTTCCAGCAATTGCGCTAAGCTAACCAAATGCTAACTTCAGTAATCTCCAAACTGCACGCAGAGACCTAAAAATGGTATCCATGAGGTTGTCTGAGAGGGTAAGTAGAAAAAATGACCGAAATCTCGAAATCTCGCCGTATCCCTTTAAGTTAATTAATGGACTGTTGAATGAATTAATGGACTGCTGAATGTATATTTTTTTATCATGCTTTGTTTGCTCTTTTCCATATTATGTCTATCTCTGATAAGCTTTATTTAACTACCCATATTAATATATGTAGCCTTAGAAATAAGGTTCATGAAATCAATAACTTGCTAACATCAGAAAACATTCATATATTAGCAATTTCTGAGACTCACTTAGATAATTCATTTCATGATACAGCAGTAGCAGTACAAGGATATAACATCTATAGAAGAGACAGAAATGCTTATGGGAGAGGTGTTGTGTATATATTCAGAGCCCTATCCCTATAATGTTTAGAGAAGATCTTATGTCAAGTGTTATTGAAGTGTTGTGGTTGCAGGTTCACTTGTCACATCTAAAGGCTTTTCTTTTGGGGTGTTGCTGATGTGATTTAATAAAGAGCATCCAGACGCTGAACTTGATTAATTTATGAAATTGCTTCTTCCAATTATTGATAAACATGCACCTGTTAAGAAACAGACTGTTAGAACTGTTAAGGCTCCATGGAGTTATGAGGAATTGATAAACTGTATGGTTGAAAAAGATGGTGCAAAAGGAGTGACTAATAAGTCTGGCTGCACATCTGACTTAATTTCTAAATTTGCAGTATGTGACTAAACTCAACAAACAGAAGAAGAAACTGTATTATGAAGCCAAGATCAATGATATTAAGAATGATGGGGAAAAAATGAAATGATGGGCAGAAAGACAAATTCAACTCCATCTTTCATTGAATCAGATTGCTTATTCATCAGAAAACCATTTGATGTTGCCAATTATTTTAATGATTACTTAATTGGCAAAGTGGGCAAACTTAGGCAGGAAATTCCAACAATGAATAGTGAGCCATAGTACTCATGCATAAAAAAACAAATAATGAAAGAAAAGCATTGCAAGCTTGAATTTTGTAAAGTTAGTGTGGGAGAAGTGGAAAAATTATTGTTATCGATCAATAATGACAAACCTTCTGGCATTGACAACTTAGATGGAAAGCTGCTGAGGATGGTAGCTGACTCTATAGCCACTCCTATCTGTCATATCTTTAATCTGAGCCTAGAGGAAAGTATTTGTCCTCGGGCCTGGAGGGAAGCTAAAGTCATTCTGCTACCCAGGAGTGGTAAAGCTGCCTTTACTGGTTCTATCAGCAGACCAATCAGTTCGCTGCCAGCTCTTAGCAAACTGTTAAAAAATTGTGTTTGACCAAATACAATGATATTTCTCTGTAAACAAATTAACAACAGACTATCAGCATGCTTATAGAGAAGGGCACTCAACATGTACTGCACTGACACAAATGACTGATGATTGGTTGAAAGAAATTGATAATAAGAAGTTTGTGGGAGCTGTACTGCCTTTGATATTATTTACCATAACCTATTGTTGAGAAAACTTGTGCTATGGCGTTATAACCTCCACCATATCGTGGATTCAGAGCAATCTACAGCATCTAAAATAACTCAAAGGGTTTTCTTTAATGGATGTTTCTCGAATGTCAAACATGTAAAGTGTGGTGTACTGCAGGGCAGCTCTCTAGGCCCTCTTTTCTATTTTTACCAATGACCTGCCACTGGCATTAAACAAAGCATGTGTTTCCATGTATGCTGATGATTTAACCATATACGCATCAGCAACCACAGCTAGTGAAGTCACTGAAACCCTTAACAAATAGTTGCAGTCTGTTTTGGAATGGATGGCCCGTAACATCCTGAACATCTCTAAAACTAAGAGCATTTTATTTGGTACAAATCATTCCCTAAGTTCTAGACCTCAGCTGAATCTGGTAAAGAATGGTGTGGCTGTTGATGAAGTTGAGGAGACTAAATGACTTGGTGTTACCTTAAATTGTAAACTGTCATGGTCAAAACATATACAGCGCATTCGGAAAGTATTCAGACCCCTTCCCCTTTTCCACATTTTGTTATGTTATAGCCTTATTCTAAAATGGATAAAATCAGTCTACACACAATACCCCATAATGACAAAGTGAAAACAGGTTTTTAGAAATTAGTGCTAATTTATTACAAATAAAAAACAGATACCTTATTACATAAGTATTCAGACCCTTTGCTATGAGACTCTAAATTGAGCTCAGGTGCATCCTGTTTCCATTGATCATCCTTAAGATGTTTCTACAACTTGATTGGAATCCACCTGTAGTAAATTAAATTGATTGGACATGATTTGGAAAGGCACACACCTGTCTATATACGGTCCCACAGTTGACAGTGCATGTCAGAGCAAAAACCAAGCCATGAGGTTGAAGGAATTGTCCGTAGAGCTCTGAGACAGGATTGTGTCGGGGCACAGATGTGGGGAAGGGTACGAAAACATTTCTTCAGCATTGAAGGTCCCCAAGAACACAGTGTCCTCCATCATTCTTAAATGGAAGAAGTTTGGAACCACCATGACTCTTCCTATAGCTGGCCGTCCCCGGCCAAACTGAGCAATCGGGGGAGAAGGGCCTTGGTCACCCGATGGTCACTCTGACAGAGATCCAGAGTTCCTCTGTGGAGATGGGAGAACCTTCCAGAAGGACAACCTTCTCTGCAGCACTCCACCAATCAGGCCTTTATGGTAGAGTGGCCAGATGGAAGCCACTCCTCAGTAAAAGGCACATGACAGCCCGTTTGGAGTTTGCCAAAAGGCACCTAAAGGACTCTCAGTCCATGAGAAACACGACCCAAAGCACACAGCCAAGACAACGCAGGAGTGGCTTCGGGACAAGTCTCTGAATGTCTTTGAGCAGAGGCTGGACTTGAACCCGGTCGAACATCTCTGGAGAGACCTCAAAATACCTGTGCAGCAACGCTCCCCATCCAACCTGACAGAGCTTGAGAGGATCTGCAGAGAAGAATGGGAGAAACTCCCCAAATACAGGTGTGGCAAGCTTGTAGCGTCATACCCAGGAAGACTTGAGGCCATAATCGCTGCCAAAGGTGCTTCAACAAAGTACTGAGTAAAGGGTCTGAATACTTGTGTAAATGTGATATTTCAGGGGTTTTTAAATATATATTTGCAAAAATTTATAAAACCCTGTTTTTGCTTTGTCATTATGGGGTATTGTGTGTAGATTGATAAGGAAAACAATTAATTTAATCCATTTTAGAATAAGGCTGTAACGTAACAAAATGTTAAAAAAGTCAAGGGGTCTGGATACTTTCCGAATGCATTCAATGGTTGTAAAGATGGGGAGAGGTCTGTCCATAATAAAGACATGCTCTGCTTTTTTGACACGACACTCCACAAAGCAAGTCCTGCAGGCTCTAGTTTTGTCTTATCTTGATTATTGTCCTGTCGTGTGGTCGAGTGCTGCAAGGAAAGACCTAGTTAAGCTGCAGCTGGCCCAGAACAGAGCGGCACGTCTTGCTCTTCATTGTAATCAGAGGGCTAATATAAAAACTATGCATGCCAGTCTCTCTTGGCTAACAGTTGAGGAGAGACTGACTGCATCACTTCTTCTTTTTATAATAAACATTTGTGTTGAAAATCCCAAATTGTTTGCTTAGTGAACTTACGCACAGTTCTGACACACACACTTACCCCACCAGACATGCCACCAGGGGTCTTTTCACAGTCCCCAAATCCAGAACAAAGTCAAGAAACCGTACAGGGTTATATAGAGTCATTATTGCATGGAACTCCGTTCCATCTCATGTTGCTCAAATGAACTGCAAACCTGGTTTAAAAAAACTGATAAAGAAACACTTCACGGCACAATTTTTGTAAAATATTGTTTTTATTTTATTTAACCTTTTATTTAACCAGGTAAGCCAGTTGAGAACAAGTTCTCATTTACAACTGCGACCTGGCCAAGATAAAGCAAAGCAGTGCGATAAAAACAACAACACAGAGTTACATATGGGGTAAACAAAACATAAAGTCAAAAATACAACAGAAATATATACAGTGTGTGCGAATGTAGTAAATTATGGAGGTAAGGCAATAAATAGGCCATAGTGCAAAATAGTTACAATTTCGTATTAACACTGGAATGATAGATGTGCAAAAGATGATGTGCAAATAGAGATACTGGGGTGCAAATTAGCAAAATAAATAACAATATGGGGATGAGGTAGTTGGATGGGCTAATTTCACAATGGCTGTGTGCAGGTGCAGTGATCGGTAAGCTGCTCTGACAACTGACGCCTGAAGTTAGTGAGGGGGATAAGAGTCTCCAGCTTCAGAGATTTTTGCAGTTCGTTCCAGTCATTGGCAGCAGAGAACTGGAAGGAATGACGGCCAAAGGAGTTGTTGGCTTTGGGGATGACCAGTGAGATATACCTGCTGGAGCGCAGACTACGGGTGGGTGTTGCTATGGTGACCAGTGAGCTAAGATAAGAAAGGGATTTGCCTAGCAGTGATTTATAGATGACCTGGAGCCAGTGGGTTTGGCGACGAATATGTAGTGAGGGCCAGCCAACAAGAGCTTACAGGTCACAATGGTGGGTAGTATATGGGGCTTTGGTGACAAAACGGATGGCACTGTGATAGACTACATCCAATTTGCTGAGTAGAGTGTTGGAGGCAATGCCTCTCCCCTATTTGACCTAGATAGTTTGTGTGTATGTATTGATATGTAGGCTATGTGTGCCTTTTTTAAATTGATGTAGTTCTGTCCTTGAGCTGTTCTTGTCTATTAATGTTCTGTATTATGTCATGTTTCATGTTTTGTGTGGACCCCAGGAAGAGTAGCTGCTGCTTTCTCAACAGCTAATGGGGATCCTAATAAAATACTAAATACCAAAAGACCAAAAAGCTAATGCGAGTTGCCCTTCTTACCAATACATTTAAAAAATGAATAGCTGATATGGCCTATCATAAACGTAAATTAGGCATCATCACTAGGGATATTAACAATGGTTATAGTTTAAAAAGTCTACACATTGTATCGAAAAGCTTTTGACAAGCATTGTAAGTTGAGCCAGTCTGCACATTTCAACATTAGTTTTGTGTTTGTAGCATAAGTAGTTAAGAGCAGTGGTGAATCCAAATTTTGGTTGGGAATCATTGATGGACAGCAATATTCAAACCTTGTCTCTGATTTTCAAACAGTTTTAATGTCAGGACTGAGACTGGACCTTTCAGGAACACTCAATGCCTATTGGGAAGTCATTCTGGTGTGTCTTTGGCATTAAAATGTGTCTAATTGTCCCACTAAAAAATAAACCTATATCCCAGGGTTAGGCATTCAGCAGACTTAGGCATTTTTACCTGGCCTTTTGCTCTTTTCATATTTAGTTTTTATCCTGACAAACTCCTCAGTCCCTGCAGGTGACAAGCATACCATAAAATGATGCTGCCACCACCTTACTTGAAATTTAAATTTGAATGCAGCAAAATGTGACAATTATGATAGGGGTGTGTAGACTTTCACTAGGCGCTGTATCTGTCTTTGAGTGGCATGCCCCTGCAGGGCTATTCAAGGACTAGGCATTTTTACCTGGCCTTTTGCTCTTTTCATATTTAGTTTTTATCCTGACAAACTCCTCAGTCCCTGCAGGTGACAAGCATACCATAAAATGATGCTGCCACCACCTTACTTGAAATTTAAATTTGAATGCAGCAAAATGTGACAATTATGATAGGGGTGTGTAGACTTTCACTAGGCGCTGTATCTGTCTTTGAGTGGCATGCCCCTGCAGGTGCTATTCAAGGACTAATAACCTGCAGTTAAAGTGGTTTCTTTCTCATCTGGTGGTTTCCATTAACATCCTCAATTAACTTCATCAGAGATCTTCCGTTTCCCTGCAGACACAATGAAGCCATTTTTTTTACATTGGACAAATCCTCCTACACATCCACTGGCACCTGCAGGAGTCTAACTTTGTTACAGTAATGTAAGAGAGAGAGGAACAGCAGGCCCCAACAGAGACATTAACCTGGGGTTGAATGCTTTTAGATCGTTATCCTTAGTGATTATAGGCTAGCCTCAGTTATATAGATTCTCATTATTCCCCAGGTGACATTATCAGATGGCCTCCCGTATGGCTCAGTTGGTAGAGAAAGTCTACACACCCCTTTCAAGTTCAATTTCAAGTAATGTGGTGGCAGTATCATTTTATGGGTATGCTTATCACCTGCAGGGACTGAGGAGTTTGGCACTTGCAAATGCCAGGGTTGTGGGTTCGATTCCCACGGAGGGCCAGTACGAAAAATTTGAAAATGTATGCACTCACTACTGAAGTTACTCTGGATAAAAGCGTCTGCTAAATTACTAAAATGTAAAAGATCCATCATCTGCATTAATTTTCTCTCTGTGATTACAGATGTACAACTTAATATCATATTCATTTTAAATGGCCTCATTGGCCTGCCAATACAAGTTGGAGCTCCTGATGGACACAATGTATTTCCGCACAGTGAAATGGCTGGACACAATGTATTTCAGCACAGTGAAATGACTGCATGACTCAACATTGTTATGTGCTCTGTGTCTTAAAGGGAGGCTCCATAGAAAACATGGATTCCAAACGTTGCCTGGAGCTGGTTGAGAGCGGCGACACAGAGTTCGGCTACCAGCTGGCCATACAGAAGTGCTCTGGTCAGAAATGGACAATCACCAACCTACTGTCAACCTACACTCTCCAATGAGGGGATATTGAGTCCTGCAGGGGAAAGAGCTGCCCATGGTGAACACTGGACCTGTGACTGACAGACATTGAAGCTTTGCTTCTTTAAAAATATATTTATTGAGGCAAGAATTTAATTATAAGCACCTTGATGTCTCTTAGACTCAAAGACATCATTTGATAAATGTAAAAAATCTCTTTATTAATATATGGGATTGAACTGGAAGACTTGGGTCTATAATGGGACTTAAATGTTTCAATGTATTTTGAGCAGATTGTCTTTTGTCACTCTAAATTCAGGCTTGCATTGGCTCTAATATACATTATGTAATTTATGCTACTATGTAGCATGTTTTTGAAAAACCTTTGTTGTTCTTGTTTGGTTTGTTTCTCAGGTTTGTAGATTGATTTCAGTGTGAAATCAAGTCGCTGGTTTCAAGGAACTGCCAATATGTTGGGAGAATATACAAGCTATTTTTTAAGTGTATACTGGATATTTATAAAAACCTACAGTACAAATGCTGATGACAAATAATATTTTGTGTGGGGGGTTTTCCATCTCCTTAATCATTCCTCATGCTCTATTGAAAGTCAATCAAGATTGTCCATCTCAGTTTTGTTTTTGTGAAGACACCTTAATATAAATTCATACTGTATGGGATACAGTCAAATAGTTTATTTGATACCATATTTATTTTTCACAACACATAGAAATAGTGAGGCTTTATTTGCAAGGAATGCAATCATTATTTCCTCAATACAGTGAGGGAAAAAAGTATTTGATCCCCTGCTGATTTTGTACGTTTGCCCACTGACAGACATGATCAGTCTATAATTTTAATGGTAGGTTTATTTGAACAGTGAGAGACAGAATAACAAAAACAAAATCCAAAAAAACGCATGTCAAAAATGTTATAAATTGATTTGCATTTTAATGAGGGAAATAAGTATTTGACCCCTCTGCATCATTCAGATGTTCATTGGCAAACATCAGACTGCCCTGTATATGTGCTTTCTTGAGCAGGTGGACCTTGCGGGCGCTGCAAGATTTCAGTCCTTCACGGCGTAGTGTGTTAGCAATTGTTTTCTTGGTGACTATGGTCCCAGCTGCCTTGAGATCATTGACAAGATCCTCCCGTGTAGTTCTGGGCTGATACCTCATCGTTCTCATGATCATTGTAACTCCACGAGGTGAGATCTTGCATGGCGCCCCAGGCCGAGGGAGATTGACAGTTCTTTTGTGTTTCTTCCATTTGTGAATAATCGCACCAACTGTTGTCACCTTCTCACCAAGCTGCTTGGCGATGGTCTTGTAGCCCATTCCAGCCTTGTGTAGGTCTACAATCTTGTCCCTGACATCCTTGGAGAGCTCTTTGGTCTTGGCCATGGTGGTGAGTTTGGAATCTGATTGATTGATTGCTTCTGTGGACAGGTGTCTTTTAAACAGGTAACAAGCTGAGATTAGGAGCACTCCCTTTAAGAGTGTGCTCCTAATCTCAGCTCGTTACCTGTATAAAAGACACCTGGGAGTCAGAAATCTTTCTGATTGAGAGGGGGTCAAATACTTATTCCCCTCATTCAAATGCAAATCAATTTATAACATTTTTGACATGCGTTTTTCTGGATTTTTTTGTTGTTATTATGTCTCTCACTGTTCAAATAAACCTACCATTAAAATTATAGACTGATCATTTCTTTGTCGGTGGGCAAACGTACAAAATCAGCAGGGGATCAAACACTTTTTTCCCTCACTGTATATGCTGAGAGAGATAAATAACTTGTTTATAGCAGCAGCTGGGTAATGGAGCATGATTAAAATGTCCAGTAATAGTATCCTCCGTATTATATATATTTTTCCTTCTATTGTGTTTTCACTGAAATCAGCTCTTTTGAGATACTCTAATTTTATTTACTCTAATGCAATGATGTTTCAGCCTTCATGCCCTGAATATTTCAAGTGGAGAAGGAATGTTGTTGTTCTCAACCAGACAACTTCTGTGGAAGCCTCCTAGTTTCCATTTGCTGCTAATTCAACCACACCACCCAGCTAGCACATTTGGTTCCTTGTTTTTGGTTTCACATTGGTTGTGGGAACGAAGTCATAAGTTTCCTGACCGTTAAAACTGAACTTTTTTTTTGTGTACATTCTGAGAACAGAAGTGAACATTTAGCCTGTTCTGGGAACGTAAATGTTTAGGTTGCAGGGAGGTTCTGAGAAAGTGTTACTCTGGTTCTTGAAAGTATTTTTACGTTTTTTAATACCTTCCGAAGCCCTTTACACTGATACGGGTTGAAAATGGCAGATTTGGACACTGATAAGCAGCTAAATTGGAATGCAGTGGCTGTACAGTAACATCCCAGCTAGCACATAATGTTCTGAGAACCATATGTTTCTTAGAGCTTGGTAAGAGTGTGGTTGTCCTATGGTTAATTTGCATACAACCTTCCCACAACTTTCTGGGAATGGTGCAGGATAGTTGCTTGACTTTCTCAGCACAGTCAAGGAACTTGACAAAATTATGTTATTTTTTTGGTATTTAATACATTTAACAGAAGTTCAAACATGTTTATATTTAATTTAAATTTGGTAATGTTCTAGGAACGTTCTCCAACTTGTTTGACATTGGGAATGTTTTCATATAGTTGAGAGAACGTTAAGAAACAACATTCTTCTGTGGGAATTTCAGTACTTCAGCATAACGTTTCCTCATGGTTCTGTTTAAAGTCATGCTCTCAAATTGTTCCAAGAATGTTAAAGTACTTCCACAGAACATTCCACACAAGTTCCAATGTGGTTCTATTTAATGTCATATTTTTATTACATTCTTAGAATATTCATAGAATTTATGGTTCTCTTTTATGTCAGTTCTTGGCAATATTCTGCGAATGTTCTAAAATTATTGAATTCTACATATTAACGTAAATTAGCTCTTTATTCCGTTCTCAGAACATGAAGAAAACTATTCATAAAAACCACAAGAAAACATTTGTAACGTTCAGAAAACGTTCTACATTTACATTCCGTTCACAGTGTCACACCTGATCTTAATGAGTGCTTGTTCCTTTGAAATGGGGTTTGAATAGACTCAGATGAACAGCTTTGTATGTATAAAAAACATATGCTAGCTCTATCCTGGTGACGCAGTGCACTAATTCCAGGTATAAAGAACAAAGAGGATAGGTTCGACTTTCACTGATGCCATGTAACAATAAATAAAACATTTGCTAATTAATTTATGTGTCCTACTGTATCTGTGCTTGGAGTTCAAAAACGTTTACCCAAAATAAGCTAGCAGTGTAATTAAAAGTCATTGAAATATTCAGTGAACTTTTAAAGGAAGTTATTCAAAAACTATCATTTCTGTTCTCAGAGCCTTAATAAAACCTCCCAGGACAACTTTAAAGGAACCAAAGTAAAATGTTCTCAGAACCGTCCTGCTACCTAAAAATAAATGTTTCCAAAATGTTCACTTCTGTTCTTAGAAGGTTAAAAATATATATGTTTTACCAGTCAGGAAAAGTATGGCATCATTCCCACAACCAATGTGAAACCAACAATATATGCTGCCACAACTTCCAAGGTACCAAGTGTGCACTATCAGGTTTTTTTGGTGGACATGTGAACATGCTTTAAAATAGGCTTACTTTAAAGTCCCTTGATCTATCTATGTTTGTGAGAGATATCGAATAATTTTTAGAGCCTGCTAGCTGAGAGATGGCTCATTTTCTCCAGTATCTGCACTGGATAAAAAGGGTTCTCCTATGGGGATAGCCAAATAACAATTTTAGGTTCTAGATAGCACCATTTTTTCTAAGACGGTTGAACCGAGATGTGGACACGAACCTATGGTTAGAGTTGTGGAACGCTATGCACATATTCACCGGAAGTAGGATATCAGACTCCACTGGGTAGCAGATTTTTCTTTACAGAGTTTAATCATAGAGGTGCCTCAGCCTCATGTTATGTGTTCCTGCCTGAAGCAGACGCTTATCCTCTTGTTCCTCAAGCTTCAAGTTCCTCGGCTTGCACATCACTGATGACCTGAAATGGTCCCTTCACACAGACCGTGGTGAAGAAGGCACAACAGAGCGTCTTCAACCTCAGGAGACTAAAGAAATTTGGCTTGGCCCCTATGACCCTCAAAAACATCTACAGATGCACCATTGAGAGCATCCTGTCGGGCTGTATCACCGCCTGGTACGGCAATTGCACCGTCCACAACTGCAGGGCTCTCCAGAGGATGGTGCAGTCAGCCCAACGAATCATCGGGGGCACACTGCCTGCCCTCCAGGACATCTACAACACGCCAAGAAGATCATCAAGGGCCTCAGCCACCCGAGCCACGGGCTGTGCACTCCGCTACCATCTAGAAGGAGGAGACAGTATAGGCACAGGTGCATCAAAGCTGGGACCGAGAGACTGATAAACAGTTTCTAGCTCCAGGCCATCAGACTGTTAAACAGTCAGCACTAGTCGGCCTTCACCCAATAATCTGCCCTAAACCTTAGTCACTGTTACTAGCCGGCTACAACCCAGTACTCTACCCTGCACCTTAGTCTGCTTTGCCCTATGTACAGTTGAAGTCGGAAGTTTACATACACATTAGCCAAATACATTTAAACTCAGTTTTTCACAATTCCTGACATTTAATCCTACTAATAATTCCCTGTTTTAGGTCAGTTAGGATCACCACTTTATTTTAAGAATGTGAAATGTCAGAATAATAGTAGAATGATTTATTTCAGCTTTTATTTCTTTCATCACATTCCCAGTGGGTCAGAAGTTTACATACACTCAATTAGTTTTTGGAAGCATTGCCTTTAAATTGTTTAACTTGGGTCAAACGTTTTGGGTAGCCTTCCACAAGCGTCCCACAATAAGTTGGGTGAATTTTGGCCCATTCCTCCTGACAGAGCTGGTGTAACAGTCAGTTTTGTAGGCCTCCTTGCTTGCACACGCTTTTTCAGTTCTGCCCACAAATGTTCTATAGGATTGAGGTCAGGGATTTGTGATGGCCACTCCAATACCTTGACTTTGTTGTCCTTAAACCATTTTGCCACAACTTTGGAAGTATGCTTGGGGTCATTGTCCATTTGGAAGAACCATTTGCGACCAAGCTTTAACTTCCTGACTGATGTCTTGATGTTGCTTCAATATATCCACTTAATTTTCCTTCCTCATGATGCCATCTATTTTGTGAAGTGCACCAGGCCCTCCTGCAGCAAAGCACCCCGACAGCATGATGCTGCCACCCCCGTGCTTCACGGTCGGGATGGTGTTCTTCGGCTTGCAACACACACCCTTTTTCCTCCAAACATAACGATGGTCATTATGGCCAAACAGTTCTATTTTTGTTTCATCAGACCAGAGGACATTTCTCCAAAAAGTACAATCTTTGTCCCCATGTGCAGTTGCAAACCATAGTCTGGATTTTTTATGGCGGTTTTGGAGCAGTGGCTTCTTCCTTGCTGAGTGGCCTTTCAGGTTATGTCGATATAGGACTCGTTTTACTGTGGATATAGATACTTTTGTACCTGTTTCCTCCAGCATCTTCACAAGGTGCTTTGCTGTTGATCTGGGATTTATTTGCACTTTTCGCACCAAAGTACGTTCATCTCTAGGAGACAGAAAGCGTCTTCTTCCTGAGCGGTATGATGGCTGTGTGGTCCCATGGTGTTTATTCTTGCGTACTATTGTTTGTACAGATGAACGTGGTACCTTCAGGCGTTTGGAAATTGCTCCAAAGGGGTAACCAGACTTGTGGAGGTCTACAGTTTTTTTGCTGAGGTCTTGGCTGATTTCTTTTGATTTTCCCATGATGTCAAGCAAAGGGGAACTGAGTTTGAAGGTAGGCCTTGAAATACATCCACAGGTACACCTTCAATCGACTCAAATGATGTCAATTAGTCTATCAGAAGCTTCTAAAACCATGACATCATTTTCTGGAATTTTCCAAGCTGTTTAAAGGCACAGTCAACATAGTGTATGTAAACTTCTGACCCACTGGAATTGTGATACAGTGAATTATAAGTGAAATAATCTGTCTGTAAACAATTGTTGGAAAAACTACTTGTGTCATGCACAAAGTAGATGTCCTAACCGACTTGCCAAAACTATAGTTTGTTAACAAGAAATGTGTGTAGTGAATAGAATAGCCTTCGTTTCTCAGAACAAGAATAGACTGACGAGTTTCAGAAGAAAGTTATTTGTTTCTGGCCATTTTTAGCCTGTAATCGAACCCACAATTGCTGATGCTCCAGATACTCAACTAGTCTCAAGAAGGCCAGTTTTATTGCTTCTTTAATCAGCATAACAGTTTTCAGCTGTGCTAACATAATTGCAAAAGGGTTTTCTAATGATCAATTAGCCTTTTAAAATGATAAATTTGGTTTAGCAAACACAACGTGCCACTGAAACACAGGACTGATGGTTGCTGATAATGGGCCTCTGTACGCCTATGTAGATATTCCATTAAAAAAATCTGCCGTTTCCAGCTACAATAGCCATTTACAACATTAACAATGTCTACATTGTATTTCTGATCAATTTGATGTTATTTTAATGTACCAAAAAATTGCTTTTCTTTCAAAAACAAGGACATTTCAAAGTGACCCCATACTTTGGAACTGTAGTGTATATATATATATATATATATATATATATATATACAGTGGGGAAAAAAAGTATTTAGTCAGCCACCAATTGTGCAAGTTCTCCCACTTAAAAAGATGAGAGAGGCCTGTAATTTTCATCATAGGTACACGTCAACTATGACAGACAAATTGAGAAAAGAAAATCCAGAAAATCACATTGTATGATTTTTTATGAATTTATTTGCAAATTATGGTGGAAAAAAAGTATTTGGTCACCTACAAACAAGCAAGATTTCTGGCTCTCACAGACCTGTAACTTCTTCTTTAAGAGGCTCCTCTGTCCTCCACTCGTTACCTGTATTAATGGCACCTGTTTGAACTTGTTATCAGTATAAAAGACACCTGTCCACAACCTCAAACAGTCACACTCCAAACTCCACTATGGCCAAGACCAAAGAGCTGTCAAAGGACAACAGAAACAAAATTGTAGACCTGCACCAGGCTGGGAAGACTGAATCTGCAATAGGTAAGCAGCTTGGTTTGAAGCAATCAACTGTGGGAGCAATTCTTAGGAAATGGAAGACATACAAGACCACTGATAATCTCCCTCGATCTGGGGTTCCACGCAAGATCTCACCCCGTGGGGTCAAAATGATCACAAGAACGGTGAGCAAAAATCCCAGAACCACACGGGGGGACCTAGTGAATGACCTGCAGAGAGCTGGGACCAAAGTAACAAAGCCTACCATCAGTAACACACTACGCCGCCAGGGACTCAAATCCTGCAGTGCCAGACATGTCCCCCTGCTTAAGCCAGTACATGCCCGGCCCGTCTGTAGTTTGCTAGAGTGCATTTGGATGATCCAGAAGAGGATTGGGAGAATGTCATATGGTCAGATGGTAAAAACTCAACTCGTCGTGTTTGGAGGACAAAGAATGCTGAGTTGCATCCAAAGAACACCATACCTACTGTGAAGCATGGGGGTGGAAACATCATGCTTTGGGGCTGTTTTTCTGCAAAGGGACCAGGACGACTGATCCGTGTAAAGGAAAGAATGAATGGGGCCATGTATCGTGAGATTCTGAGTGAAAACCTCCTTCCATCAGCAAGGGCATTGAAGATGAAACATGGCTGGGTCTTTCAGCATGACAATGATCCCAAACACACCGCCCGGGCAACGAAGGAGTGGCTTCGTAAGAAGCATTTCAAGGTCCTGGAGTGGCCTAGCCAGTCTCCAGATCTCAACCCCATAGAAAATCTTTGGAGGGAGTTGAAAGTCCGTGTTGCCCAGCGACAGCCCCAAAACATCACTGCTCTAGAGGAGATCTGCATGGAGGAATGGGCCAAAATACCAGCAACAGTGTGTGAAAACCTTGTGAAGACTTTTGACCTGTGTCATTGCCAACAAAGGGTATATAACAAAGTATTGAGAAACTTTTGTTATTGACCAAATACTTATTTTCCACCATAATTTGCAAATAAATTCATAAAAAATCCTACAATGTGATTTTCCTGATATTTTTTTCTCATTTTGTCTGTCATAGTTGACGTGTACCTATGATAAAAATTACAGGCCTCTCTCATCTTTTTAAGTGGGAGAAGTTGCACAATTGGTGGTTGACTAAATACTTTTTTTCCCCACTGTATATATATATATATATATATATATATATATATATATATATACAGTGCCCTCCACTATTATTGGCACCCCTGTTTAAGATGTGGTCGAGGACTTCCAAAAATTATCCTTTTTTTTTTAACAACATAGAACCCAAATGCAAAAAAAGAGAAAAATCCAACCTTTTATTTAAGTACATTACTTTGGTGGTAAAAAAAATATCACACATTTAGAAAAAAAAACTTGAAATCATGTGTCCCACAATTATTGGCACCCCTAACAATTTCGCTGAAAATTTTAATTGATTTTTTAAAAAATATATTTTTCTGTAGTTGCTAAAGTTGGTCAGGGTATCTAGGAACTTTTAATTAGTAATTCATGACTTCCTGTTTCCCTGGGGTATAAATATGACGTGACACAGAGGCCTAATTCTCTTACCCATTTGTCAACATGGCAAAGACAAGAGAACACACCATTCAAGTAAGGCAGATTTGTGTCGACCTTCATAAGTCAGGCAATGGCTAAAAGAAAATAGCCACTCGCCTTAACTTGCCCGTATCTACAGTCAGAGGAATCATTAAGAAGTTTAAAACAACTGGAACAGTGACAAACAAGGCTGGAAGAGGTCCCAAGTGTATCTTGCCACAACGCACAGTGAGGAGGATGGTAAGAGAAGTAAAAAAAAGTCCTAAGCTCACTGTCACAGAATTGCATCAAAGAGTGGCATCTTGGGGTCACAAAGTCTCCAAAACAACCATCAGACGCTCTCTACATGACAACAAGCTGTTTGGGAGGCATGCAAGGAAAAAGCCTTTTCTCACTAACACTCACAAACGTAAACGTCTGGAGTTTGCTAAGCGGCACTGGGACTTCAACTGGGATCGTGTGCTTTGGTCAGATGAGACTAAGATTGAGCTTTTTGACAACAAACACTCTAAGTGGGTCTGGCGTAAAACAAAAGATGAGTATGCCGAAAAGCACCTCATGTCCACCGTGAAGTATGGTGGAGGATCTGTGATGCTGTGGGCCTGTTTCTCTTCCAAAGGCCCTGGGAACCTTGTTAGGGTGCATGGCATTATGAACGCTTTGAACTACCAGGACATTTTAAATAAAAACCTGATGGCCTCTGCCAGAAAGCTGAAGATGGGTCATCATTGGGTCTTTCAGCAGGATAATGATCCAAAACATGTGGCAAAATCTACACAAAAATGATTCAGCAGTCCCAAACTCAAGGTCCTCCCATGGCCATCTCAGTCCCCAGACCTCAACCCAATCGAAAACCTGTGGGGCGAGCTAAAGAGGAGAGTGCATAAGAGAGGACCCAGGACACTGGATGATCTAGAAAGATTGTGCAAAGAAGAATGGTCAAAGATCCCTCTCTCTGTGTTCTCCAATCTTGTGAAATGTTATAGGAGGAGATTAAGTGCTGTCTTGTTGGCAAAAGGGGGTTGTACAAAGTATTAACATCAGGGGTGCCAATAATTGTGGGACACATGATTTCAAGTTTTTTTTTTCTAAATGTGTGATTTTTTTTTTTTACACCAAAGTAATGTACTTAAATAAAAGGTTGGATTTTTCAATTTTTTTGCATTTGGGTTCTATGTTGTTTAAAAAAAAAGGAGAATTTTTGGAAGTCCTCGACCACATCTTAAACAGGGGTGCCAATAATTGTGGAGGGCACTGTATATATATATATATATATTCCGGACGCTGACATTGCTCATTCTGATATTTGCTAATTTATTTATTTTAACTTTTTGTATTATGTGCGTATTGTTTTATCAAATAAAAATGACTAGGTATTATTACTGCACTGTTGGAGCTAGAAACGCAAGCATTTCGCTGCACCTGCAATAACACCTGCAAATCTGTGTACACGACCAATAAACCTTTATTTGATTGGATCCACTGGGCACACATCAACGTTGTTTCCACATCATTTCAATGAAATTACATTGAACCAAACCTGGAATAGACGTTGAATTGACGTCTGTGCCCAGTTGCCAGGGTCTACATAGTGTATTGGTGGTAAAAGTGACCTGGACACTCACAGGCTTCAATCTAATTACACTAATGAAGTTTAGAGCCTGGAGGCATTATTTTATGTTAGCAGTTTAATTTAATTGTATCTTTATTTTTACCAGGTTAGTCTTATTGAGATTAAAAATATATTTTGTAAGAGAGACCTTGCCAAAAAAGCAGCTGTCAAAGTTTCAAACATTTACAACATAAAACACAAAGCACTACAGTAAAAAAAAAAAAGTTTTCACATTGGTTTTGAGAGGAGTGTTTCAACTAGGGGTCAAAAAATTGCCAGCCCCCTAAATGATTTTCCACTATAGTTTTTACCCTAGCTTTAAAATAATTGAAGAAGACGAGCTCCTGTAGTTTTAAGTCCTTTTGTAGCTCGTTCCAAGTAGAGGAGGCAGAGTAATGGAATGTTTTTATACCTAGCTCTATACAGGCCTAGGGTACCGTCAAGGAGATACAGTCCTTTGAGTGTAGGTGATAATTGTCATTAGTCTGCTGGACAATGTTGGTACACAGGTAATACTGTATGGAGCAGTCTTAGTATGGCCTTTTTTTTTGCTTAGTGGATGCTTCCACTAAAAACTCTCAGAGCAATATCCTCATCTCTATGAAAATACATCACTTTCTTCTCCTGAACTTTGTTAATTTACTAAAGAAATTGAGAAACCATCTCAATGGAATATCTACCTGGCCTTTACTTTCTCTCTTGTGCGACTGTCATGGCTGCATTTGAACAATAAAGCCTGTGATGATTTATTTATTTGCATAAAACATCTACTTGACTCATTTCCATATCATGTATAATGAGCTTTTGTGGGATAATAATCACACAGGATAGTTGGGCAGTGTGATATTTTAAATCCTTTATGAGTTTATGCTGCCATCCGGTGGTTAATAAAATACTTGTCAAATGTCTGTACGCCGTGATTTTATATATTAGCCTGTATCAGTAGTCAATAATAATTCATATTGTTGACAATTTGTCACTGTCTCTGAAAATATTCTTTTTAATATTTTCACAATTTGCTGTTGAAAATCTCAAAAGGGCAGTTGTATTTCTAGAGGACGGAACGGATTAATCAAATACCGGAGTTACTTGGGATTGCATTTGTGATGCACTACAGTAATACGACTACGTGTGTTCGACCTACTTCGCTTGAACTGTTGGTGATTTCGGTCACAACATCACTAAAAGCCTCATCTACGGGGTACTTCGGTCATGTTTCAGAATGCTTTAAGAAGATTATCTAATGAAACTCGGAAGTTTTCAAACGTCTGTCAAATATGTGCATTTTTTACGGGGCGTAGGACCTCTTCGTGTATCTGCTAGGCATTTGACAGATGTGAAGGACGCACAACCCTTTGACACTTCCTTGCTCGAATTTCTGGTGTGTCCACTATCCAAAAAGCAATTGAGGTAAGTCATTATTATACAAAGCCAATTCAATACTAATGTACTTTATCCAACGACAATCTTGTTTTGCCATGGCTTAGCTGAGACAGAAACAACAAACTTTTTAGTTAGCTACGCGTTAGTTTGCCAGCCAACTAGCTAGCTAATTGTTGTACTCTTCACTCACTCAGGTACGAGGAAAAGACCAATGAACTCATCAACGAGGAGCTTGGAATCGCATACCCAATCGTTAATGGGATTCCAAACATGATCCCCACAGATGCTAGATTGATTAAAAACGATCCTGAAACACTAGTGGAACCAGCACAAAGTCATAAAACACCAAATACTTATTAAGATCTTGACCCTGAACCGTGTATAAAATAACTTGTAAGCTGAAAGTCAATATGTTTTCACTGTCTACCCTTACAGTACTGGTTCCCATAGTCTCCCTATTTGGACTTTTCTACTCTGCGACAGTGGATGAGAATTTCCCACAGGGATGCACCAGCACTAGCAGTGTGTGTTTCTACAGTCTTCTGTTACCAGTAACGATCCCTGTCTATGTGTTTTTCTATCTTTGGAAATGGATGGGAATCAAGCTGTTCAGGCACAACTAGTGTATGCTTTACATTAATATTTTTTTTACAGCAGAATGGTGTGAATATTAAATAAAGGTATTACATTATTGGTACTAAAGTGGATATCATGGGTGTTGTATCGCTACCAAAACCAGCACATGATTCTGTAAGTAATAAATGGAATGACAAATTAAACTTTATTTGATGAGTGACAAATGCAATTTCTTCCATAAAATTGAATATATTTGAATGTTTTTAATGGAACTTAACTTGAAACAGAATGTTGATTAACCTATAATGGCATCGTCAGCAGTAATTTGAGAGTTTTCTTGTCCCTCTCCCCACTGATAAGTCCCAGAAAAGTTTATAATTCCCACTCTTAGGGCTTTCCCAGGGAAATGTGTATTTTGCTTTGTCTTTGGTTGTTGAGGTGCAACACTTGACTACTTTTGGCTGTTTTGCTTGTATGTAAGCAGGGAATTTGGTGCCTTCACTGAATCACTTGCCAGTGGCAAAATCTCTTGTTTTTGAAGGCAATGTTCAACAGCATGTTTGACAGTGGACTCCCGGGGAGAAGGGCCTTGGTCAGGGAGGTGACCAGGAACCTGATGGACACTCCGACAGAGCTCTAGAGATCCTCTGTGGAGATGGGAGAACCTTCCAGAAGGACAACTATCTCTACAGCACTCCACCAATCAGGCCTTTATGGTAGAGTGGCCAGACGGAAGCCACTCCTCAGTAAAAGGCACATGACAGCCTGATTGGAGTTTGCCAAAAGGCACCTAAATACTCTCAGACCTTGAGAAACAAGATTCTTTGGTCTGATGAAACCAAGATTGAACTCTTTGGCCTGAATGCCAAGCGTCACGTCTGGAGGAAACCTGGCACCATCCCTACGGTGAAGCATGGTGGTGGCAGCATCATGCTATGGGGATGTTTTTCAGTGGCAGGGACTGGGAGACTAGTCAGGACCGAGCCAAAGATGAACGGAACAAAGTACAGAGAGATCCTTGCTGAAAACCTGCTCCAGAGCGCTCAGGACCTCAGACTGGGGCGAAGGTTCACCTTCCAACAGAACAACGACCCTAAGCACACAGCCAAGACAACGCAGGAGAGGCTTCGGGACAAGTCTCTGAATGTCCTTGAGTGGCCCAGTCAGAACCCGGACTTGAACCCGATCGAACATCTCTGGAGAGATCTAAAAACAGCTGTGCAGCAACGCTCCCCATCCAACTTCACAGAGCTTAAGAGGATCTGCAGAGAGGAATGGGAGAAACTCCCCAAATACAGGTGTGCCAAGCTTGTAGCGTCATACCCATGAAGAATCAAGGCTGTAATCGCTGCCAAAGGTGCTTCAACAAAGCACTGAGTAAAGGGCCTGAATACTTATGTAAATGTTTCTAAAAATCTGTGTTTGCTTTGTCATTATGGGGTATTGTGTGTAGATTGATGAGGGGGGGGGGGGAAACAATTTAATACATTTTAGAATAAGGCTGTAATGTAACTAAATGTGGAAAAAGTAAAGGGGTCTGAATACTTTCCGAATGCGCTGTATATAGTCTGGGGTCAGGGTTGGGGTCAATTCAGAAAGTAAACTAAATTCAAATTCCACATTTTTCTCATTGAAAAGCATTGAAGAAATGTGTGATTTCTGTGTACTTCCTGAATTGAAATGGAATTGACTCCAGCCCTGCTGGAAGTAGCTCTCACAATGGATTTGTATATGCTTTAGGCTGTTTATCAAATTAGAATTCTCTCTGACTTTATTATAGCAATACTGTATTTGATTCTTACCAGATGTTCAAGACACCTTCTGTTCCTCCAATGTCAGCAAGCTGTTACTCGTATTCTCTCTTTAAACCATGTAACCCAGCACTTGTATTAAACATTGAAGATGAGCCTCATAAAGATGAAACAGTGGACCATCATGACACAGCGCAACATCATCAGCATTGCCTATACGACTTATATTTTGTATTCATGATGGAACTTGTTACAGTAGCCTAGTAGACTTAACTTCGAAAATATTACAGGCTTTGGTCTTCACAAAGTAAGGAGACAGGCTACAACGACACGACAAGCTATTTAGGCTATACAAATATAGCCCGGAATATGGGAAACTGAGATTATGAATTTCTAAATCTAAACCAATTAACGTTTTCATAAACTATATTAATCATGGCGATGAATTACCTCAAATCATCCTCCGGCCCCGACACTTCACTTGTCAGACTCCCACCAGCCCACCTGAAACTTCAAAGAGAGCGCCTCTATAGCGCTCATGCCATTTCATTTGACAAGGCAACTGGCTTATCTCGTGACACATCTACTGTATGCGAATCTTGCCCACTACTCACCTGCACATACACGCAAAGTTTGTCCATAGGGTAATTTACCTAATGAGAATATTAGGTTTCAAGAACAATGTAGCCCAATCTAAAGTGTCAAACTGATTCATTTTAAGGTGGTTTGTGTCAGTAGCGGTGCGTTGGTAAAATCACTGGGGAAGCCAAGCCCCCCCAACCACACCTTTATTTTATCACAAAACCGGATAGCAGGTGAATTCCACAAAGCATATTCCATATAATAGACAGTTACGTGACCTACAGCATGGTCAAGCAAGTTAATGTTTCTGACATTGTGGAGAAACGCAAATGCCATCCTCCTCTCTTTCATGTTGACGAAACAGTCTATCACTCTGTCATACAGTACACGCTTTTATTTTTTGTTGTCCTAGGCTACCTGGCTAAAATGCTTTCTCGCTAGCCTAACTTCCATTCATGGGCAATGTTAGCTAGTTAACATGAGCCTTCTACATCTAAATGTAGCTACATATTGAACTTCCATCCGCTCAGGCCATGGGCACAACAATGTATGAATTAATGGTTGGATCAGAATCGCTTATAATCATTGGTCAGTACGGAGAATTAAGTAAAACCACAAGTCCAAATCCCTATCTCCATCCATGGGTAATTTAGAAAAGGGCTAGCTAACAGAGGACAACAACACAAATAGATGCAACAATTCAAGTAGTTTCAGTCAATGACATATGCTCTCAATGTGATTTGATAGAAGAGACGCCTAATCTAAACTGGCGTCCCTTGACACTTTTTTTTGGTGCGCCAGAACCATTCACAGTTGAGCTCGCTCAGTTTAGCTCAATGCTGATTGGCTAGTTTTTGACACTTTTTTTGTCAAGGGAGGCCAAATGCTCGCTAGCTTCCCTTGCATTCAATGCTATGGGCGGCAACAATGTCATACTCGTTTGGACAGCATCAGAAAGATGGCCTACACGTAGAGAGACAGAGGGGCGCTGTTTCGCTCGCCTCTTGCGAATTGAAGGAAAATGATGAAACACAGATAGACAAAAGATAAATTATTCAATGTTATTTTAATAATGAAGATGTCAATATACAGTGCATTTGGAAAATATTCAGACCCCTTCACTTTTTCCACATTTTGTTATGTTACAGCCTTATTCTAAAATTGATTACATTAAAAATGTTCCTCGTCAACCTACACACAATACACCATGATGACAAAGTGAAAAGAGGTTTTTATAAATTTTTGCAAATGTATTACAAATAAAAACAGAAATACCTTATTTACATAAGTATTCAGACCCTTTGCTATGAGACTCGAAATTGAGCTCAGGTGCATCCTGTTTCCATTGATCGTCCTTGAGATGTTTCTACAACTTAATTGGAGTCCACCTGTGGTAAATTAAATTGATTGGGCATGATTTGGAAAGGCACACACCTGTCTATTTAAGGTCCCACAGTTGACAGTGGAAACCAAGCCATGAGATCAAAGGAATTGTCCGTAGCGCTCCGAGACAGGATTGTGTTGAGGCACAGATCTGGGGAAGGGTACCAACAAATATCTGCAGCATTGAAGGTTCCCAAGAACACAGTGGCCTCCATCATTCTTAAATGGAAGAACTTTGGAACCACCAAGATGGTAGAGTGGCCAGACGGAAACCACTCCTCAGTAAAAGGCATATGACAGCCCGCTTGGAGTTTGCCAAAAAGCACGTAAAGGACACTCAGACCATGAGAAACAAGATTCTCTGGTCTGATGAAACCAAAATCTAACTCTTTGGCCTGAATGCCAAGCGTCATGTCTGGAGGAAACCAGGCTCCACTCATCACCTGGCCAATACCACCCTACAATGAAGCATGGCGGTGGCAGCATCATGCTGTGGGGATGTTTTCAGCGGCAGGGACTGGGAGACTAGTCAGGATTGAGGGAAAGATGAAAAAAACTGTTTTTGCTTTGTCACTAAGGGGTATTGTGTGTAGATTGATGAGGGGAAAAAAACTGTCATCCATTTTAGAATAAGGCTGTAACGTAACAAAAAGTGAAGGGGTCTGAATACTTTCCAAATGCACTGTAGATCTCAATTTAGATTTCAGAATAAGTTAATACAATATCAAAATATTAAATCACCCTACAAATTGACATGGTCAATGTATACTGTATAGGCAACCTTTCCAGTTTCCCTTCACAGTGTTCTGCAGGGTGGTAAATACAGATGTAACCTTTTTGCACCAATTCAGTCCTTTATGAGTCACCAGTCTAGCTTCCATCATGTCTCATAGCATAGCGTCAGTCACCTTCAGGTCCTACTGTGCTTACTATTTTCACAGGCTGAGAGGGGAATGCCTTGCACACAATAATGGGAGGACTGCTTTCTCTTTTTATTGTGGGAAAAAGTTTCTCTTAACTGTTGTCTGTGGCCTTTATGATGTCAGTCAACAAAAGCCATGATCATGGGTGATTGAGGATATTGTCTGTGAAAATAAACTGTGTTCTTTATACAATCACATTGATACAGTAATAGTCTAGTAGTGTACGGCGCAAAGCTTAGTCATTGAGAAATTATTTTGGTTGTTTTTCAGGAAATTCCTCTTTCCGGTGAGAACTTGGTGTGCCTGTGACGGAGTTAGAGAGCCAGGGGGAAAAGCAGGTGCAATAACATTACGTCCGCTAGACTATTTTGTTTAGCATCATTAATCTAATGATACTGTATTAAACCATACATTTAGCATACATTTTCTATTATAATGGAAGTACAGTAAATCATTTAAGGTTCTTGTGTTTGCTCCACATTTATGTTTTGAAAAAGATCCAAGTTCAGTGGAGCAAATATTCTGAAACGGTTGCCTCATATCCTGCTTGCCCATCTCTGTGCTGGGAAACTAGCCACCCATATAGTAGCCCAAATTAGAACACAGACAATACTGTAGCCTACGCTGTGGCTTTCTACCACCTGGTCACACATAGGAACATCCCTGCAATATAACATGGAAGGAAGGTATTTATATCTGAAACTAACGTAGTTGTTGAAGTGTTAATTGGTGCATAGATTAGGTAATAGGCAGCGATGGCTCCAGTTTTACACTAGTGTGGGCGGCTGACACTGACGTCCGTTTGGTTGACCTGCTAGGGAGAATTTGTTGGTGGCGTTAGGGTGATTTAAAGGCCCTGTTTCTGTCATCACAACACGTAGGCAACACTGTCTGACCATTGACTGCCATTTACAAGTAGTAGACATGAAGAGTGCCAACATTGTATGAATGGCAATACATGTAATTGTGTTTTTAAGTTATCCATAACCTCCTGTTTGATTTAGGTATTGCAATGCCAAATGAATCTGACTGTTTTTATTAGTTAGGACTGCCTTACCATTGTCCGAAAATAACATTCCATATCTTCTTGATTGTTGAGACATATTCTTATCTGTAGGATTACTGTTAATTTTATGCTACTGTTTAGAAATGTTGACGTATATTTTTCAGATTATATTTAGATCAACAACATGGGATTTCATTTTCTGACATTGAGGCCTTTACAACGTTGTTATTGACATTTACAGTGGCTGCGGCTGTGGTGAATCGGATGTATTTGACATATTTAGACACTGCACATATGATTGGGTGACTAATGTGTGGATGACTTCCAGATAGAGACTCTCATCTGTTTTCCACTCTTGATGCGCCATTCGTCTGAGCGCTACATTACTTCTGCCTGTAAATGTTCAACACACCCAAGGGATTCACTTTATCTGTGGTGGTACAATGAAGAATGTGTCAAAACCATGGGCTTTGCTTATTTTTGGAAGCAAACTTCACCCCGTAAGTGTTAATACACAGCATATAGCTACAGCCTTTTCACTACTCCAGCAATGGTTCCGGATATGGAATAATATAATGCATAGTATCAGATCCTCCAAACAAGTGGGCCCCTGCTATAAAAATAATGTGCTAATCTGCTAGCTTGTTAATGCTATAGCACATGATAATGTGAGCAGACTATTTGTCTTAGTAGTAGTAGTAGTAGTAGTAACCAGGCTATTTATTCCGGTGCTCATGAGCCATTACCAAGGTAGTGGCGAAATATGCAACGGATGCTACAGCTCTACCTAGATCCCTGAATTACAGGGAAGGTCAGGGGTGCATTATTGTCAGATGCCTTCCATCATTTCAGTTGTTCCACGTGCCCACGCTGTCTGGATCTGCGGGTCAGTCGACCTTGCGTTGATCACTATGGTATACAGTAGGCCTTCCTTTTGCTTCCTATGTCTCAGGGTAAAAAACAAGATGAAACAGCGAGAAATGTTTGAGATCATTCATTGAGTCTTGAGAATCAAAATCAAAATAGTAACTTACTATTATACGATTCATGGCTCATGTTTTTATCTAGACTGCCTTATTCTGCGAACACATCTGGTGAGACTGTTGTGTTGCCATGGCAATCCTGTGGGTACAAAGGTAGCCCAGTGGGATCATTTCTGCAACTTATATCAGGTGTGAAGTTGCTGACTGCTGAGGAGGAGCTTGTAATGGTGCGGCCACTACCTGTTCTCTGCGTAACACTTGGCATGAAAGCCCTCAACCCGTGACCGGCTGCAAACGGAACCGTGAGCCGCACGTGCTTCCCTGGGATAGCCTTTGAAACTGCACACGCTTCTGTTGTTGTACAAGCTTAAATCATTCAGACATGTCAGAGTAAAGTGGGTGGCGAACAGCTTCACAGTTGTGATGAATCGGGATGAGGCTCTTAATAGATGGCACCACAGAGGCCCAGAGTTCCAGTACACAGTAGTGTATCTCATACAGAAATGCCATCCCTCTCTCCAAGATGTGCGGACCGGCCCAGTCGATTTCTTCAGGGTCATGTACTGACGTTCTAAATTAACAAATGCCGGCTTCCCCTCAGCTGTTGGACCCAAACCCCAGTCTGAGTCAAAGGAAGTGGAAATGTTCAATGTCTAATATTGTGCTTAGAATAACGTTTTTCCTTCTCAGTCACGCGTGAATCCTGCTGAAACACAGCAAGTCTCTGCCGTCATTCAGATATCTACACAGCATGCTGTTGTTTTCATTTCAGATGGCTTCCGCAGATAAGGTCTTGAATATTTAGGCTTTTTTACTGCTAGATTGGTTTATTGGTCACTTCCAACCGATACAGTGTCAATGAGTCAGGCACACAAGATTTGTTTTGGTGGCTCTGAAGTAACTTGGAAACTTGTTATTTTATCTTGCTTTATTAATGTAATCAAGTTGCATGCATCACCAAAGCTGGTGGGAAAGGTCTGGCCAAAAGAGAATTGATGAGAAAATACGTGTATGAGAATACTCCTTACAGAAGAAATCCAGATGTACAGTCCCAGTCAAGATTTTTGAGACACCTACTCATTCAAGGTTTTTCTTTATTTTTGCTATTTTCTACATTGTAGAATAATAGTGAAGACATCAAAAATATGAAATAACACATATGGAATCATGTACAGTGGCTTGCGAAAGAATTCACCCCCCTTGGCATTTTCCCTATTTTGTTGCCTTACAACCTGGAATTAAAATGGATTTTGGGGGGGGTTGTATCATTTGATTTACACAACATGCCTACCACTTTGAAGATGCAAAATATTTTTTTGTTTAAGATGCAAAATATTTTTTTGTGTGAAACAAACAAAAAAGAAGAAGAAAAAAAAAAGATCATTTGAGCGTGCATAACTATTCATCCCCCCAAAGTCAATACTTTGTAGAGCCACCTTTTGCAGCAATTACAGCTGCAAGTCTCTTGGGGTATGTCTCTATAAGGTTGGCACATCTAGCCACTGGGATTTTTGCCCATTCTTCAAGGCAAAACTGCTCCAACTCCTTCAAGTTGGATAGGTTCCACTGGTGTACAGCAATCTTTAAGTCATACCACAGATTCTCAATTGGATTGAGGTCTGGGCTTTGACTAGGCCATTCCAAGACATTTAAATGTTTCCCCTTAAACCACTTGAGTGTTGCTTTAGCAGTATGCTTAGGGTCATTGTCCTGCTTGAAGGTGAACCTCCGTCCCAGTCTCAAATCTCTGGAAGACTGAAACAGGTTTCCCTCAATAATTTCCCTGTATTTAGTGCAATCCATCATTCCTTCAATTCTGACCAGTTTCCCAGTCCCTGCCGATGAAAAACATCCCCACAGCATGATGCTGCCACCACCATGCTTCACTGTGGGGATGGTGTTCTCGGGGGGATGAGAGGTGTTGGGTTTGCTCCAGACATAGTGTTTTCCTTGATGGCCAAAAAGCTCAATTTTAGTCTCATCTGACTAGAGTACCTTCTTCCATATGTTTGGGGAGTCTCCCACATGCCTTTTGGCGAACACCAAACGTGTTTGCTTATTTTTTATTTAAGTAATGGCTTTTTTCTGGCCACTCTTCCGTGAAGCCCAGCTCTGTGGAGTGTACGGCTTAAAGTGGTCACATGGACAGATACTCCAATTTCCGCTGTGGAGCTTTGCAGCTCCTTCAGGGTTATCATTGGTCTCTTTGTTGCCTCTATGATTAATGCCTTCCTTGCCTGGTATGTGAGTTTTGGTGGGCGGCCCTCTCTTGGCAGGTTTGTTGTGGTGCCATATTCTTTCAATTTTTTAATAATGGATTTAATGGTGCTCCGTGGGATGTTCAAAGTTTCTGATATTTTTTTATAACCCAACCCTGATCTGTACTTCTCCAAAACTTTGTCGCTGACCTGTTTGGAGAGCTCCTTGGTCTTCACGGTGCCACTTGCTTGGTGGTGCCCCTTGCTTAGTGGTGTTGCAGACCCTGGGGCCTTTCAGAACAGGTGTATATATACTGAGATCATGTGACACTTAGATTGCACACAGGTGGACTTTATTTAACTAATTATGTGACTTCTGAAGGTAATTGGTTGCACCAGATCTTATTTAGGGGCTTCATAGCAAAGGGGGTGAATACATACAGTGAGGGAAAAAAGTATTTGATCCCCTGCTGATTTTGTACGTTTGCCCACTGACAAAGAAATGATCAGTCTATAATTTTAATGGTAGGTTTATTTGAACAGTGAGAGACAGAATAACAACAACAAAATCCAGAAAAACACATGTAAAAAATGTTATGAATTGATTCGCATTTTAATGAGGGAAATAAGTATTTGACCCCTCTGCAAAAAATGACTTAGTACTTGGTGGCAAAACCCTTGTTGGCAATCACAGAGGTCAGACGTTTCTTGTAGTTGGCCACCAGGTTTGCACACATCTCAGAAGGGATTTTGTCCCACTCCTCTTTGCAGATCTTCTCCAAGTCATTAAGGTTTTGAGGCTGACGTTTGGCAACTCGAACCTTCATCTCCCTCCACAGATTTTCTATGGGATTAAGGTCTGGAGACTGGCTAGGCCACTCCAGGACCTTAATGTGCTTCTTCTTGAGCCACTCCTTTGTTGCCTTGGCCGTGTGTTTTGGGTCATTGTCATGCTGGAATACCCATCCACGACCCATTTTCAATGCCCTGGCTGAGGGAAGGAGGTTCTCACCCAAGATTTGACGGTACATGGCCCCGTCCATCGTCCCTTTGATGCGGTGAAGTTGTCCTGTCCCCTTAGCAGAAAAACACCCCCAAAGCATAATGTTTCCACCTCCATGTTTGACGGTGGTGATGGTGTTCTTGGGGTCATAGGCAGCATTCCTCCTCCTCCAAACATGGCGAGTTGAGTTGATGCCAAAGAGCACCATTTTGGTCTCATCTGACCACAACACTTTCACCCAGTTCTCCTCTGAATCATTCAGATGTTCATTGGCAAACTTCAGACGGGCATGTATATGTGCTTTCTTGAGCAGGGGGACCTTGCGGGCGCTGCAGGATTTCAGTCCTTCATGGCGTAGTGTGTTACCAATTGTTTTCTTGGTGACTATGGTCCCAGCTGCCTTGAGATCATTGACAAGATCCTCCCGTGTAGTTCTGGGCTGATTCCTCACTGTTCTCATGATCATTGCAACTCCACGAGGTGAGATCTTGCATGGAGCCCCAGGCCGAGGGAGATTGACAAGTCTTTTGTGTTTCTTCCATTTGCGAATAATCACACCAACTGTTGTCACCTTCTCACCAAGCTGCTTGGCGATGGTCTTGTAGCCCATTCCAGCCTTGTGTAGGACTACAATCTTGTCCCTGACATCCTTGGAGAGCTCTTTGGTCTTGGCCATGGTGGAGAGTTTGGAATCTGATTGATTGATTGCTTCTGTGGAAAGGTGTCTTTTATACAGGTAACAAGCTGAGATTAGGAGCCTCACTTTAAGAGTGTGCTACTATTCTCAGCTCGTTACCTGTATAAAAGACACCTGGGAGCCAGAAATCTTTCTGATTGAGAGGGGGTCAAATACTTATTTCCCTCATTAAAATGCAAATCAGTTTATAACATTTTTGACATGCGTTTTTCTGGATTTTTTTGTTGTTATTCTGTCTCTCACTGTTCAAATAAACCTACCATTAAAATTATAGACTGATCATTTCTTTGTCCGTGGGCAAACGTACAAAATCAGCAGGGAATCAAATACTTTTTTCCCTCACTGTATGCACACACCACTTTTAAGTTATTTATTTTTTAGAATTTTTTGAAACAAGTTATTTTTTTTCACTTCACCAATTTGGACTATTTTGTGTATGTCCATTACATTAAATCCAAATAAAAATCAATTTAAATTACAGGTTGTAATGCAACAAAATAGGAAAAACGCCAAGGGGGATGAATATTTTATATTTGAGGTTCTTCAAATAGCCACCCTTTGCCTTGATGACAGCTTTGCACACTCTTGGCATTCTCTCAACCAGCTTCTTGAGGTAGTCACCTTGAATGCATTTCAATTAACAGGTGTGCCTTCTTAAAAGTTAATTTGTGGAATTTCTTTCCTTCTTAATTTGTTTGAGCCAATCAGTTGTGTTGTGAAAAGGTAGGGGGGTATACAGAAGATTGCCCTATTTGGTAAAAGACCAAGTCCATATTATGGCAAAAACAGCTCAAATAAGCAAAGAGAAACGACAGTCCATCATTACTTTAAGAGATGAAGGTCAGTCAATACGGAAAACGTCAAGAACTTTGAAAGTTTCTTATAGTGCAGTCGTAACAACCATCAAACGCTATGATGGAACTTGCTCTCATGAGGACCGCCACAGGAATGGAAGACCCAGAGTTACCTCTGCTGCAGAGGATAAGTTCATTAGAGTTACCAGCCTCAGAAATTGCAGCCCAAATAAATGCTTCACAGAGTTCAAGTAACAGACACATCTCAACATCAACTGTTCAGAGGAGCCGGCGTGAATCAGGCCTTCAGGGTCGAATTGGTGAAAAGAAACCACTACTAAAGGACACCAATAACAAGAAGAGACTTGCTTGGGCCAAGAAACACGAGCCATGGATATTAGACCGGTGGAAATCTGTCCTTTGGTCTGATGAGGTCAAATTTGAGATTTGTGGTTCCAACCGCCATGTCTTTGTGAGACACAGAGTAGGTGAACGGATGATCTCCGCATGTGTGGTTCCCACCGTGGAGCATGGAGGAGGTGTGATGGTGTGGGGGTGCTTTGCTGGTGACACTGTCTGTGATTTATTTAGAGTTCAAGGCACACTTAACCAGCATGGCTACCACAGCATTCTGCAGCGATACGCCATTCCATCTGGTTTGCGCTTAGTGGGACTATCATTTGTTTTTCAACAGGAAAATGACCCAACACACCTCCAGGCTGTGTAAGGGCTATTTGACCAAGAAGAAGAGTGATGGAGTGCTGCATCAGATGACCTGGTCACCACAATCACCCGACCTCAACCTAATTGAGATGGTTTGGGATGTGTTGCACCGCAGAGTGAAGGAAAAGCAGCCAATAAGTGCTCAGCATATGTGGGAACTCCTTCAAGACTGTTGGAAAAGCATTCCAGGTGAAGCTGGTTGAGAGAATGCCAAGAGTGTGCAAAGCTGTCATCAAGGCAAAGGGTGGCTACTTTGAAGAATCTCAAATATAAAATATATATTGATTTGTTTAACACTTTTTTGGTTACTACATGATTCCATATGTGTTATTTCATAGTTATGATGCCTTCACTATTATTCTACAATGTAGAAAATATTAAAAACAAAGAAAAACCCTTGAATGAGTAGGTGTGTCCAAACTTTTGACTGGTACAGTATGTGTACGTCATAAGCCATCATTTACAGTGCCTTCGGAAAGTATTCAGAGCCCTTGAGTTTTTCCACAATTTGTTATGTTACAGCCTTATTCTAAAATGTATTAAATAAATAAAAATCTCAGCAATCTACACACAATACCCCATAATGACAAAGTGAAAACAGGTTTTTATAAATATTTGCAGATGTATGGAGAAAAAAACCCTCACATAAATACGTTATTTACATAAGTATTCTCAGACCCTTTGCGATGAGACTTGAAATTGAGTTCAGGTGCATCCTGTTTCCATTGCTCATACTTGAGATGTTTCTACAACTTGATTAGAGTCCACCTGTGGTAAATTCAATTGATTGGACATGATTTGGAAAGGCACACACCTGTCTATATAAGGTCCCACAGTTGACAGTGCATGTCAAAGCAAAAACCAAGCCATGAGGTCGAAGGAATTGTCCGTAGAGCTCAGAGACAGGATTGTGTCGAGGCACAGATCTGGGGAAGGGTACCAAAAATGTCTGCAGCATTGAAGGTCCCCAAGAACACAGTGGCCTCCATCATTCTTAAATGGAAGAAGTTTGGAACCATCAAGACTCTTCCTAGAGCTGGCCTCCCGGCCAAACTGAGCAATCGGGGATGAAGGTCCTTGGTCAGGGAGGTGACCAAAAACCCAATGGTCACTCTGACAGAGCTCTAGAGTTCCTCTGTGGAGATGGGAGAACCTTCCAGAAGGACGACCATCTCTGCAGCACTCTACCAATCAGGCCTTTATGATAGAGTGGCCAGACGGAAGCCACTCCTCAGTAAAAGGCACATGACAGCCTGATTGGAGTTTGCCAAAATGCACCTAAATACTCTCAGAACATGAGAAACAAGATTCTCTGATCTGATGAAACCAAGATTGAAGTCTTTGGCCTGAATGCCAAGCGTTACGTCTGGAGTAAACCTGGCACCATCCCTACGGTGAAGCATGGTGGTGGCAGCATCAAGGTGTGAGGATGTTTTTCAGTTGCATGTACTGGGAGACTAGTCAGGATCGAGGCAAAGATGAAAGGAGAAAAGTACAGAGAGATCCTTGATGAAACCTTGCTCCAGAGCGCTCAGGACCTCAGACTGGGGCGAAGGTTCACCTTCTAACAGGACAACGACCGTAAGCACACAGCCAAGACAATGCAGTGACTTCGGGACAAGTCTCTGAATGTCCTTGAGTGGCCCGGACTTGAACCCGATCGAACATCTCTGGAGAGACCTGAAAATAGCTGTGCAGCAACGCTCCCCATCCAACCTGACAGAGCTTGAGAGGATTTGCAGAGAAGAATGGGAGAAACTCCCCAAATACAGGTGTGCCAAGCTTGTAGCGTCAAAACCTAGAAGACTCAATGCTGTAATCGCTGCCGAAGGTGCTTCAACAAAGTACTGAGTAAAGGGTCTGAATAATTACACTACCGTTCAAAAGTTTGGGGTCACTTAGAAATGTCCTTGTTTTCCATGAAAATATACATGAAATGAGTTTGAATAGGAAATATTGCTAAATGAATAGGAATTGTTGTCATTGACAAGGTTAGAAATAATGATTTTTAATTGAAATAATAATTGTGTCCTTCGAACTTTGCTTTCGTCAAAGAATCCTCCATTTGCAGCAATTACAGCCTTGCAGACCTTTGGCATTCTAGTCGTCAATTTGTTGCTTCCTGAAGCACCTCCCACAAGTTGGATTGGCTTGATGGGCACTTCTTACATACCATACGGTCAAGCTGCTCCCACAACAGCTCAATAGGGTTGAGATCCGGTGACTGTGCTGGCCACTCCATTATAGACAGAATACCAGCTGACTGCTTCTTCCCTAAATAGTTATTGCATAGTTTGGAGCTGTGTTTTGGGTCATTGTCCTGTTGTAGGAGGAAATTGGCTCCAATCAAGCGCCGTCCACAGGGTATGGCATGGCGTTGCAAAATGGAGTGATAGCCTTCCTTCTTCAAGATCCCTTTTACCCTGTACACATCTCCCACTTTACCACCACCAAATCACCCTCAGACCATCACATTTCCTCCACCATGCTTGACAGATGGCATCAAGCACTCTTCCAGCATCTTTTAATTTGGTCTGTGTCTCACAAATGTTATTCTTTGTGATCCGAACACCTCAAACTTTGATTCGTCTGTCCATAACACTTTTTTCCAATCTTCCTTTGTCCAGTGTCTGTGTTCTTTTGCCCATCTTAATATTATTTTTATTGGCCAGTCTGAGATATGGCTTTTTCTTTGCAACTCTGCCTAGAAGGTCAGCATCCCGGAGTCGCCTCTTCACTGAGACTGGTGTTTTGCGGGTACTATTTAATGAAGCTGCCAGTTGAGGACCTGTGAGGCGTCTGTTTCTCAAACTAGACACTCTTAATGTATTTGTCCTCTTGCTCAGTTGTGCACCTCCCACTCCTCTTTCTATTCTGGTTAGAGACCGTTTGCGCTGTTCTGTGAAGGGAGTAGTACACAGCGTTGTACGAGATCTTCAGTGTCTTGGCAATTTCTCGCATGGAATAGCCTTCATTTCTCAGAACAAGAATAGACTGACGAGTTTCAGAAGAAAGTTCTTTGTTTCTGGCCATTTTGATTCTGTAATCGAACCCACATTTGCTGATGCTCCAGATACTCAACTAGTCTCAAGAAGGCCAGTTCTATTGCTTCTTTAATCAGCACCACAGTTTTCAGCTGTGCTAACATAATTGCAAAAGGGTTTTCTAATGATCAATTAGCCTATTAAAATGATAAACTTGGATTAGCAAACACAACGTGCCATGGAACACAGGACTGATGGTTGCATAGGCCTCTATACGCCTATGTAGATATTCCATTACAAATCAGCCATGTCCAGCTACAATAGCCATTTACAACATTAACAATGTCTACACTGTATTTCTGATCAATTTGATGTTATTTTAATGGACCAAAAAAATTTCTAAGTGACCCCAAACTTTTGAACGGTAGTGTATGTAAATGTGATATTTCAATTTTTTATTTTTAATAAATTAGCAAAAATGTCAAATAAATTGTTTTTGCTTGGTCATTATGGGGTATTGTATGTATATCAATTTTAGAATAAGGTTGTAACGTAACAAAATGTGGAAAATGTCAAGGGGTCTGAATACTTTCCGAAGGCACTGTACATTTCTGTGTGTGATATGAAACCTTTCCCCCCACCATGAAGGTGAGATACCGCAAGCATCCTCTAATGTGTAAGGTTATCCACATGCTACTGTACACAACAAAATACCGATGGGGGCTGCATTACATGCTTCAAAGCGTGTGCAGACTAGAGTTAGTACTAGAGAGCACCGGCTCCGAGAAGGTGACGGAATGCAGACCATCAACCAAAGTCGGTGCTGGCTTGCCATGAGTTACAGTAATTCCCATCATAGTGCATTGCTCCAGGAGGATAGAAAGCCACCTGGACACGTCTGGGGAAAAAAGGTCAGCCTTAACTAGAGCAAGAGTAATGTGGTGTCTGTAGTGTCAGAGATAAGTGACTGTGTTCACGTTGAAAGGTTCTCCTAGTTACACTTTTGCCTTGCACCGCAAATCCTAAAGGTAGGCTATACTAATCAACATATAGTAAACCAATTACCATTTAGCTTTTTGAGTCATACAGGTGCGTTCCATGTATAAATTCTCATATAGTTACTTCCTGTGGTATCGAGATCATCTGATGTCAATACATACGGTTAAGTATGGTATGATTTGGGTTGGACTCAGACTTTGCCATCATAGCTATTATGCAGATCTTTCAAAACATGCATCTATAGATCCTTTCAAATGAAAACAATATAAATAATGAACTGTATTTTAAACTTATCCATAATGTACCATTTTGATGACTTATGAGGAGTATCTCTGCTATGTTATGCATTGTCTGGCTCCTCCAGCTTTTTTTTAATAGTCTATAAAACCAAAAGGAAACCCACGAATAGTACTGCTGCGCTACTTACTGATTTTATTTACTGTATTGACTGAATTATTAATAAGTAAGTGCCTGCTAGTCATGATTATCATTGTTGTATGGATAGATGTTGTTAGCAATACCTTCTCTTTAATCCCGGTAGAATGTCCATGCACCCCAATGCTGTCACATACCACCGGTGACATGGCTTGCATTGAGCCAGCATGAGGTAATGAGAACTACATGGATTAGGATCTCATGCTAAGTTCAAAGGTCATTTTGTTTGGTGGGTGTCATCTAAACATGCCTGCTGCAGTCCATAATAGTATCAAGAGAAACCAGTAAGAGGGCAACATCTTTAACGTGCATGTCAGCTTGGCCATAAATCTTGTTGAACTGGTATGTAAACAACTTTAATTGCCCACCACCTGTGAAGTTTGTTTTATAGGAGGATTAGATAGTAAATGAAAAACAGTCTCGGAGCATCATTATCAATATTAGCAGTTCAGGACATTGATTTGGTCAACAATAAAGTCACTCACTAAAATGTATATGCCAATCTAATAAAGGGATTAGAATTTTCTTAAAAGGAAGAGTGCATTAAACTTGCTTGAGACATGTGCAACTATGCATGAACCAAATTGCACCAGAATGCATCAAAATGCACCTTCAAATATATTCCAGAACTTTCCAACACCCAAGCTGCATTGTTTCTCCACCATAGTGAATATCAAATCTTATGTTCTTTGCCCAGAAGCAGCTGAAAGTTGCTTATGTCCTCGCATAACGCCATGGACTGCCTGCTCTCTGTCGGCATGTTCTTTTTGGGGGAATGCATGCCTGCAGCCTTGACAGAAACCTTAACCAGTCCACGGGGGAAGATCTATAGGTCGGACCTGTTTGGTTCCTCTCTGGGATGTATTCTCTGTGTCATGACATAGCCATTCCTCTTCCACATTTAGAAAGATTCCCTCATGGTTACCTAATGTGTAATTGCGCGCCCAGCCACCATAAAAGTAGGACAGGGTCGCTCGTGTCCCAAGGATCATCCTAAACACCTGTAGCTACAGCAGGATATCTCGACTCCGGGGCATCAGAAAGGGAGAGATTTGATATCTGGCTATAATGACTTAATACTATTATATTGCGTAACGTGTCAATAGAGCTGCTGTGTGGCTCATCAGTTGGATTGATGAAGACCAATGGGGTTTCTTCTGTCCATACATCTGGAAGATGGTGGGGGCCTAGAGTTGATACTGGTTAGGGAGTTGACACTGCACATAAATTACGGGACAGAGAGGGTGGGTGTGGGAGGTCTTCTTAAAATGTTTCTGCAGGTTTGTAATGCATATGATAGACTAGCCTTTGAAGATTATTTTTCAACCACTTTTATGAATTACTAGTATTTATTTGTCATGACTTACAGAATATTGGACATATAAGGCAAAGCTGTTGAATCAAAAAGGTGTGTAGGCCTACATTTGAGTGAACTTGCATTACAAAATAAGAAATTAAAATATAACATGAAACATTTTATTAGGCTTTATGGTTTATGTTTTCATCCGAGCCATATTTGAATCATTAACACTGCAATGATGTCTCTGAGTTAAGTCATGAATTAGGGGTTGGTTGGGGATTGGTTGGGGATGGTTGTCACATGGAATGTCAGCTTGGTTGTCTTCTGTATACCACCCCTACCTATTCACAACACAACTGATTGGCTCAAACGCATTAAGAAGGAAATAAATTCCACAATTTAACTTTTAACAAGGCACACCTGTTAATTGAAATGCATTCCAGGTGACTACCTCATGAAGCTGGTTGAGAGAATGCCAAGAGTGTGCAAAGCTGTCATCAAGGCAAAGGGTGGCTACATTGAAGAATCTAAAATCTAAAATATATTTTGATTTGTTTAACACTTTTTTGGTTACTATGTGTTATTTCATAGTTTTGATGTCTTCACTAGTATTATATAATGTAGAAAATAGTAAAAATAAAGAAAAACCCTTGAATGAGTAGGTGTGTCCAAACCTTTGACTGGTACTGTACTTAATGCAATATACAATAAATGTATAGCCTACTTTATAAGCTATACAATATAAATATATACTTTAGGCTAAACACAATTTGACAAAGCCAATTTAATATAAACATGTATAATAGGTATCCACCCAAAAGTTGCAATAGGCCTATGCCAGTAACGAAACATTAACTGTGAAAGGCTGATCCATGTAGTCTATTATAAATATTTGCTATTGAAAATTGGTTATCCCCAGTAGCGCAGAGTTTCAAATGCAGCACGAGTTAACCCCGGGCATAGGTGCTGAAAGCTCGGATTTGCGGAGGTGTTTTCATGCGCATGCCTATCCCCATCAAGGCAAGGGGTGACATCAGCACTAATAATGAAGGCGGCTCATCAATGGGCAGAGGGCTATAAAAGGAACTTTGGGAAACTTACCCTAATCATAACAGATAGACTGATCTACAAACCGGGTTTACACCCCTGCACTCCACATCACAACTTTCCAGAGAGAAGCCTATCGCACAAGAGGCAAGTTGAACTTCATCAACTTTGTCATTATTTTGTCTACATGGCATCCCATGTTCTAAGTTTAATTATATAGCCTATTTAACTTTATTTGTAGTAAAAATGGTTGCTTATCCAACACATGTAGTTTTATTTAACTTTATTTGGAGTGAAACATTTTAGCTTATCAAACACATGTATTACATATATGGGTTTATGTTCTGAACTATTTTCTTACTTTGACAGGTTATCAAAATGTTTCCCATCAGAGGTTTGGACGTAAAAGTGGTACTCATATCACTCTGCATTTTATACTATTCAACGCAATCTGAAGGACGACCAATGGCGTAGGCTTGAACCCTATATGAACTTGAAATAACTTTATGGAATAACTTTGTTTTATGCTATATGATATTGTATTGTAATATGATTGGATATGACAGGATACTAATATAGCCTACTTGCAAATGATAATAATGTCCTGTTTAAAATAAGACATCTAACGTAGTATTTATTGTTTCCTACAGAAAGAGATCCGTTAGTGAAGTACAACTAATGCACAACCTTGGGGAACACAAGCACGTGCAGGATAGGCAAGACTGGCTCCAAATGAAGCTGAGGGACATCCATACAGCCTCGCTCCGAAATGCAGAGAAGGGGGAGAAAGTGAGAACCAGAAGGCTTCTTCCCGAGGATCTCCTGGATTTGGAGGAGTTAACGCCAAACGAAGTTGAATACATTTTAAACATTTTGGAGAAGCTCCTCAACTCTCAGTGAAATTATATTTTTGCAGTCTGGACTGTAGGCTACCACGTTTGACACTTCATTCTATTCATGACTTTTATAGTTTTTCTGTTTTATTGGAACAACTCTAATTTATTTATAGGGCATGCGATTTTAAAATGGTAATGCAGTAATCAAATTGTGAGGAGGCTAAGCTTCCATAGTTTTAGCTTAAAGCACTTTTATTTATTATTAAGTAGTTCAAGCTATTTATTTATCATAACCAAATAAAAAGGAAGGGCAAATACTGTTTAGGACCAAAACATTGTTTTTATTATCTGGAGAAAGTAAGTGTTATACAATTGTTTATTAACTTGATGATGATTAATTATTAACTTGATGATAATGTGTTGTCCACAAAGACAAAACTATGTCTGTATTTTCGTGTTCTATTAGTGCCATGGTATTTTGATATGTGGTGTAAAGCTGGGTTAGTATGTAGAAATAACTAGTAAATAGTGTAACTTGTGCATGGATACTTATATGCAGTAGGCCTAATTAGGAATAGGGATCATTACAGTTACATAACAGAAAAATATTTATGCACTTTAACTGTAGAATGTAGCGACTTATATTTTTTATATCAACCAACTCCAAAGTGCCGCAATGTAATTGATTGTTGTAAATAAAACAGCATAATCACAATAGCTATATACTGTATGTTAAGCAATAAACAATTAAGTGAATCTTCAATTTTTATTTGCAGTTGCTGGCTTTTAAACGGCTGAATAGCCTATGAAACGTTGATATGCCTACATGTTAACCTACCAAGTTTATATTTCTACCTAATGTTTCAATCCTGATGTTTCCGAAATTGGAAGGTTACTGTATCATTACCACTGAGGTATAATAGATAATTACACCTCAGAGGAGGGTGATTGGTTGCTGATGTTAGCTCAATAACTGTTACCGCCTCAGAGGTTGTTCACGGGAGTCAATGTACACAGTGGCTGCATATTCGCTCATTATAATTAGTAGCCTATATGAACATAGACATTGATATATAACCGTTATATACACATATATCAATTAATACAAATATTTAATTTCCTAAATGTTTGTGGGCTTGATGTGTTTTTTTAGACTGCAGATTGCGCAGCGCGTAGCAAGTCCGACCCTCGTGAACAAGCCAGTTATTTGGTCTCGCGATCTATCACATTCGTTGTTCAGCAGTCAAAACAAGGGATTACATTTAGCGGTTTGCCCTTATTTAGTGACTGTTTGGGGGAAATGTCTGTCACTATTACTTTAAGCAGTCGGTCACCAATCTAGCAAAAATATTTATTAGGAATTTGTTTACTTTCACTTTAGGATAAAACTCAGACAACAATGAATCCCAAGAGGTAAGGAGCGTCATGCTATAGTTAGCTAACCGGCTACTTCAGCGAACTAAAGTGATTTAGCTAACGTGAGCATTATTTTATCCTGTAAACTAACGCTAGCTACAAGTTTACTGGTTAACATTTTGTTTGATAGCGAGCTAGCAGTTTTTTATGTTTGTCTAAACCCTCAAAACGGTATTCTTCATCGCTTGCTAGCACGAGTCATAAGGAGTCATAACCTAGCGGTCAAACACGGACATTGTTCCAATCGTTTTTTTCACAATTAATATGGGGATTTTAGAAACCCTTCAAACAAGGTCTGTTTGTTTTTCATGTCGCTAGGCTTTCCCTAGCGTGACGTTTAGATTTACACGGTTATCAATCTCGGACAAGGTGACTTATCAATATATTCGGCTTTATTTACTCTCAGATTCGAAAATGCTAATTGGAATCAAAAGTAGACATCATACAAGACTAAAGTATAGCCCCTTGATCAGGACTCTCAGCTCAATTACACGAGTCATTGGACGAAGGCGTCTTGTAGCGGGGGAGTTTTGTTAAGAGCCACGACGCTCGGTCTGAACATTAACACGCATCGCTTGCGGTACGGTTTGTAAGCAAAATGACCTTATCTTTCATATAGGCGAGAAATAAAAATAAATAAATAAAAGGTTAAATTGATACATACTTTTTATTTTATAGGGTTAGGGTTCCCACATGGCCATATTTCCATGTTACCGAAGCTGTCTTTGAATACCCATACTAACATGCTGTATACTACATACTTAATGAGTATATACTATTAGTTCATTTTAGTATACGAATGGTATCCTTTCAGTTGAGCATACTAGCGCTTCGCCTGTCTCCCGGAAGTTGATACTGTTGCTATGCAACCTCTTGTTAGCTTGTTATCATAACAAATTACTAGGTAGACATTTTACCACTTCGGGTGTGTTCGTAAATTCAATCTGGAGTGCGCTCTGGGCGTTTGTAAATTCAGAGCGTTGTGAGATTGTCTGTTCGTAAATTCAGAGGGTTTCGTTCTCGTGGTTGATCCGAGCGTTCTGACCTCACAACGGCAGTCAAGCACCCAAGCTAACTGGCTAACGTTGGCTAGCTTGCTAGCTACTTCCAGACACAAATGAGAGAACACCTCACTATGTAGTAGGTATGTACCAGTACAGAGGGATAGGCCAACAAGTTATATATGTTTCAGTAACATTGGATTTTTAGCATTTATAGCAATGGTTATTAATTGTACTGCAGGGATGGAACGTAAGTCGAAGAAAATTGAGGTTGTGGTGGCAGCTGCAGAGAGGTATTTGGGTTTGCGAGACTTGACATCAGAAGGGTTACAGGGAGTGTTAAGTGGTGATGTCCCATCAGTTCAGGTTGAGGGCATGAGGTAGGAATAAATATATTTAAATAGTGGAGTAGGGTGGTGTTAATTATTAATACTTTTTATTTTTTTGTGAGTGTAGTGTTTGATGGTAGGGTATTTATTTTATTTTTCAAGCAAAATATAAGGGCGTTGTACTCCAGTCTAGTAGGTGGCGGTAATGCAACAAATTGGATGCCAACCACCATTAAACCTCATCGAAGAAGAAGAAGAACACCTCACTCTGACCATTTTACTCGCCCTAGCAGAGCTGGTTAGACTGTTTTCATGTTATCCAGAGCGTTGGTGACGAACTATGCTGCTGGCAACAATTTAATAATGCTTTTTTTGCCAACGTTTACTGACACTGGCCATATTCAACAGGTGTTGAGCATTTGTAAATTAATCAGTTATTCTGCTCTCTGGCACACCCAGACAAGAGTGCTCTGAAATTGGAGTAGATAGCCAGAGTGAATTAACAATGACCATTGAGAACGCACAACGACTATACCACTTAGCTAAGCTAAGAATTACATATAGTTAATATACTGGCAAGTTCGATGTATTAGTAGCCAACTAAAGTTAGGTAGCTAGCTAACATACCGGTGCATACAGCTGTAATGATAAGCTGTGGTTCGTAAGGATAGCGTAGCTAACAAATTGTCAGCCAACGTAACTTATTTGAAAAGTCATTACTTTGTTACATTGCTCACTTTTTCTTAACATTTGTCATAATTAGTTAAAGCAATGAAATTGTATCCACTCTCGTCGGACTTCGGCTGCATATTTTCCGCCATTTTCTTGAAATCTGAAAACGTTGTGAAGCCACGCCCATTTTCTGAAGAATTGTATTATGGTCCCTAAAAGCACGGAAATAGTGTCCACTGCTTGTATACTTCGTATTTTGGCGAATTTAGTACGACATCCGGGAACTTTTGGCATACTAACTATATCTATACTATGACCAATAAGCACAGATACTCAATTTATGTCACAAATAGTAGGTTTAGTATTAGTATTCGAACAAAGCTCAAGTGCACTATCTGTGCCAAATAGCTATCTTGCTTCTCCGAACACCTGTGTGTAAATGGAAGACAGACGCCACAAACTTGTTGTCACTGAAAAAAACTGTTGGCTGCAACTGTGTTAAAACCAGTTAAAACAGTGTGTATTTTGCATTAGTGAAATTATTTTGATGTGATATGAAAGTAGAGGGATGTATGTTTCTAGAACCGTACCACGAGTCAGAATCGATTCACGTTTATCAAATCAAGTCAATTTTTATTGGTCACATACACATGTTTAGCAGACGTTATTGCGGGTGTAGCGAAATGCTTGTGATGCACCTGTACTGACCTCGCCTTCTGGATGATAGCGGGGTGAACAGGCAGTGGCTCGGGTGGTTGTTGTCCTTGATCTTTTTGGCCTTCCTGTCCTGGAGGGCAGGTAGTTTGCCCCCGGTGATGCGTTGGGCAGACCGCACCACCCTCTGGAGAGCCCTGTGGTTCGGGCGGTGCAGTTGCCGTACCAGGCGGTGATACAGCCTGACAGGATGTTCTCAATTGTGCATCTGTAAAAGTTTGAGGGTTTTAGATGCCAAGATACATTTCTTCAGCCTCTGGCCCCGAGCTTAATGATGAGCTTGGAGGGTACTATGGTGTTGAATGCTGAGCTATAGTCAATGAACAGCATTCTTACATTGGTATTCCTCTTGTCCAGATGGGATAGGGCAGTGTGCAGTGTGATGGCGATTGCATCGTCTGTGGATCTATTGGGGCGGTAAGCAAATTGGAGTGGGTCTAGGGTGTCAGGTAAGGTAGAGGTGATATGATCCTTAACTAGCCTCTCATGACAGAAGTGAGTGCTACGGGGTGATAGTCATTTAGTTCAGTTACATTTGCTTTCTTGGGTACAGGAACGATGGTGGACATCTTGAAGCAAGTGGGGACAGCAGACTGGGATAGGGAGAGATTGAATATGTCTGTAAACACTCCAGCCAGCTGGTCTGCGCATGCTCTGAGGACTTGGCTAGGGATGCCGTCTGGGCCGGCAGCCTTGCGAGGGTTAACACGCTTAAATGTCTTACGTCGGCCATGGAGAAGAAGAGCCCACAGACCTTGGTAGTGGGCCGCGTCGGTGGCACTGTGTTATCCTCAAAGCGGACGACGGTGTTTAGCTTGTCCGGAAGCAAGACAATTGTGTCCGCAACATGGCTAGTTTTCCCTTTGTAGTCCGTGATTGTCTGTATACCCTGCCACATAAATGTCTCGTGTCTGAGCCGTTGAATTAGATGTAGTATTTGGCTGTTTTGGCTTCCAGAGCCAATTTGCCCTTTAAAAAGGACATGTAACTTGGACAAAGGAGTAACATTATGTTCCTTTAGTCGAATATTGGGCTAACAAGACTACAAATCCCTGCAAGCTCCTGCACTTCGTCTCTATCTGACACCTTTGTAGTCAGCTAGCTAGCTACTAGCAACCTTGATCCAAAATGGAAGATATATTGAACATTTTCATTTACTGTTCCATATTTTAGTTAACTAACATTTGTTGGCTTATTATTGCATTTGGAATTGTCTTATACAGAATACTATCCTAGTAGCAGTTAGATATTTACGTGCCATGAATACTAGGCTAGTTCTTTGCAAAGAAGCTAGATAGCTACCTAACGTTAGATATTATTAGCAACATACCCTTATTTTACCAGATCCTCTTCTCCTTCAGCCGGTGGAGGTCTACATTTAATCCCTTATAAATTCTGCAAACTATAGACGGGTTGGCTGACAATGTCATGAAAATGATGCACACACATCGATGTGGCTAGTTGACAGGTGATAACTCAGGCACGCCCATTGGTGCTGGAATAGAGAAAGTGCAAATAAGGTTTGCAATTTGGCAGCAATTACATGACCGTAATTCTACCTAAAAAATAAATGTGTGAATACCAGTTAATTTAAAACTCACCATGGCAGGTAGGATTAAATAAGGTTACATCATCTTGCCTACTAGCTATAATAATGATCTGCTGTCCAGAAGGTAACAGCAAACAGATCAATGTCTTCCTGCAGTAAAGAATGCACACTGTTGACTCGAATGCTAATCAGTCCATCTCTGAAACCTCTCAAAAAGCCAGACCAAAATAATACAGGTAGCTACAAGTCAAGTAGTGCTTGAAGTAGGCTACCAACCCTTCAGACGCAAACAAACATCAAGAACACCTAGCTTCACCATCTAAGTTAGCTAGTTAACTAGCAAGCTAGACTGTTGGTTTATAAAAGCCAAAGAAAGCTAAACTAGTTTTTATGAAATTCTCATGCATTTAAATAGCTAGACTTTGGATGTTAATTGTTAAACGTTAATCGGTTAGCTGCCGAAAATACATTTTACCAGTAATGCTTATCGATCTATAGGGTAATTTGCATAATTGTGTGCAATTAAATTGGCACGTGTGTATTTTCGTTAGTTGTCAGGCATCTTATTTATCACACGCGCAGTATACAGAGCCTAGGTTGAGGATCGGAATAGCCTACAACCTGTCAGACAGCGCGAGAGTAGCTCATAAAGTCTAGTCTACTGGAGTGAAACTTGCTTTTGTAAGCCCAGTCATTGTGCAACAAATAACAATTCTAAATGCAATTGCATGTTAAAAACTTTGGTGGCCACGAGTAAAAGGAGCTATTTTTATTTCTCAATCTCAACTCGTAATTAAAGCGCACCTCCCATTCGCCATTCGGGTGTATAGGCTATAGCCTGTCTTCCGTTGGCTATCAGCGTGTCACCCACCACTTTGTCACAGTGACATTCTATTCGTTATGTCGTTATGAAAAAGTATAAACACAAAAACTACAGGCTGCATGACATCAGCAGCCTGGTACTCCAAAATAGCATAACTAGTCTATTTTATCATCAATAAACCCACCCGTTTTAAAAATGAGTTTAGTATGTGTCAATCTTTTAAACCAGGCAACTAAAAGCAATTTCTAAACAATGTTTTGGTTCATTTCTAGCTAGCTAGCTAGCTAATGTTAAGTTAGCTGGCTAGCCAGTTCAGATAATGACCATATCTTAAGATGACACCGTCTTCACTTTAGCTCATTACTCTTCATTATTATAAGAAATGACGAAATGACGAAATAAAAGCAGGGCATTCTACCAGAGAATTTTAGAACTTGGACACTCTCGTTGGCCTAACGTTATATCCTAATTTGACTTTGGTGCAGGTCATGTTCTTCACATTACCATCTGGTAAACACATACTATATCAAATAAAATCAACATTTATTTGTCACATGCACAGGATACAGAAGGTGTAGTGAAATGGTTACTTTCACTACACATAGTGGAGTCTCTTGTTAGCTAGCTAGCTAAACGATGAACCATAATCCCAACTCATAATGTTACTACCCTGCATGAATCTGCAGGTAGCTAACCAACCAGGTTAAATGTTAGCTAGCCAGCATTAGGCTATAACTAGCAATGCAAATGGCCCTGAGATACAAATAATATTACTACGCAGATCATACACGTAACGTTAGCTAGCGAGCCAGCTAACAGTAGCTAGCTAACAGTACACTTTAACTTGAAATGAAAACAACTTTTGGACAAAATTTGAAATGTATAATATCTGAAAATGTAGCTAGCTAGACTATCTTACCCATATACATGGATGGACGCTTCTCCCTCTCTCACGGATGCCATGGTTGCACTTAGTTTTAAGATGTAATCCGGAGACAGGTGTTTTATACAAGAGCCTTCTGTGTGTTCACTTTTCGACTCCCTCTGCATATTTACAATCAAACTCCAGAATTGTCTCCATCTCCTTAGCTATCATACTCTAATTCCACCGGGCATTCCACTGATTTCAAAACTCAGTCCTCCAGAAAGTGGAGAGCAACACTTTTGCAGTTCAACTATGTGATATCTCTCAAAAAAGCTGTGTTAGAAAGGAATACCTACACATACTGACCAGCTCATGTTATAGACAGAAGCGTGCTACATGGCAGACCAATCCGAACTCATCTCTCGGTATTTCCAGCTCATCCATTATCTCAGCCGATCATGGCTAGCGGGAAGGTCCTGTCTTTTTCGTGGCTAAACCAACTAGGCTCGTAATTTTAACAGTTTTATTTGTATTTACAGATGGCATACAAGTTTGCTATTAAGGCACATGAAAGTTCACGTTCCAGAAGGCATTTCTGCCCAAAAATTAATTTTGATAAAAAAAAAATATATTTTACATTCAAATGCCTCTCCTGTGAAGTAATGACGCGCTACATATGCCTAATTTCCTGAAACAAGTCACATATACAGATCTCTAATAGTATTTTCTGTTGGTCACGTCATTTTACTGTTTGGGAAAATTTTAACCGTTTGTTGACCGGTTAATGAGGGTCAGTTAGTCGGCAGCAAAACTGACCGAAATTTGCATCACTAGGCTAGAAAAATGGCTAACTAACTAAACTTGCCCAGACAGTTCACAAAACAGTCAATTTATTCATTACAAAATTTAGTTAATATTAGTTTATCCAGAGATTCTTAGCTTTGCCTTGATGTCAGTCTCGTCCAGATCATCATGGCCCTGGTGAGTGATGTGAAGCTTGAGACAGGCATTTCTAGTTCTGTATGATAGCCACATTAGCAGCTAATTAGCATTTCATTTTGGGGGGTAAATACAGGCGAATATATTGATAAGTCACCTTGTCCGAGAGGAATTTACACTGTTATCAAAACGTCACACCAGGGTAAGTCTACACGAAGCACAGCCCTTATTTGAAGTGTTTCTAAAATCCTCTATGGGAAAAAATGAATGGTGGAAAAACGATTGGAACCATTTCCGTGTTTGACCACTAGGTTTTATGGGTATTATGACTCATACTGTGGTACTCTATTATTAATTTAGCCAGGTAACGTTAAAGGTTGCTTGGCTAACTAGCTAGCCAACCGCTAGTTTAAACCACTTAAATGTAATCAAAAATGTAATCTACTTAATCCCCAAAATGATTTATTTGTCATGAGAGGGCCATAAACAATAACTAGTAATGCTGCGTACTCAAAGAAAAGTTAAAATCTCACCTTTCTGGTAAAAAATAGTTATAAATTGCTGAGGTGTAGGAGACTTCACTTTTGAGGACAGAAACTCAAGTACACAATACAAATGTGATAAAAATATGGAATATTTTATGATATATTTCCTATTCAACAAACTGTATGAATAAGGCGTGAAATAATTTATATGCTTTCAAAATATAATATAATAAAATTATAAAACGACTAACTACAGTGCCTTCGGAAAGTATTCAGACCCCTTGACTTTTTCCACATTTTGTTACGTTACAGCCTTATTCTAAAATGGTAAAAAAAAAAAAAAATATCCTCAGCAATCTACACACAGTACCCCATAATGACAAAGCGAAAACAGGTTTTTAGAAAAACCAAGCCATGAGGTCGAAGGAATTGTCCGGAGAGCTCCGTGACAGGATTGTGTCGAGGCACAGATCTGGGGAAGAGTACCAAAAAATTTCTGCATTATGAAGGTGCCCAAGAACACTATGGCCTCCATCATTATTAAATGGAAGAAGTTTGGAACCACCAAGACTCTTCCTAGAGCTGGCTGCCCGGTCAAACTGAGCAATCGGGGGGAGTGACCAAGAACCCGATGGTCACTCTGACAGAGCTCTAGACTTCCTCTGTGGAGATGGGAGAAACTTCCAGAAGGACAACCATATCCACCAATCAGGCCTTTATGGTAGAGTGGCCAGACGGAAGCCACTTCTCAGTAAAAGGCACATGACAGCCAGCTTGAAGTTTGCCAAAAGGCACCTAAAGACTCTCAGACCATGAGAAACAAGATTCTCTGGTCTGATGAAAACAAGATTGAACTCTTTGGCCTGATTGCCAAGGGTCACATCTGGAGGAAACCTGGCACCATCCCTACGGTGAAGCATGGTGGTGGCAACATCATGCTGTGGGGATGTTTTTCGGCGGCAGGGACTGGGAGACTAGTCAGGATCGAGGGAAAGATGAACGGATAAATCTTTGATGAAAACCTGCTCCAGTGCGCTCAGGACCTCAGACTGGGGCGAAGGTTCACCTTCCAACAGGACAACGACCCTACGCACACAGCCAAGACAACGCAAGAGTGGCTTCGGGACAAGTCTCTGAATGTCCTTGAGTGGCCCAGCCAGAGCCCGGACTTGAACGCAATCGAACATCTCTGGAGAGACCTGAAAATAGCTGTGCAGCGACGCTCCCCATCCAACCTGACAGAGCTTGAGAGGATCTGCAGAGCAGAATGGGAGAAACTCGTCAAATACAGGTGTACCAAAGAAGACTCAATGCTGTAATCACTGCCAAAGGTGCTTCAACAAAGTACTGAGTAAAGGGTCTGAATACTTATGTAACAGTGACATTTCCGTTTTTTATTTTTAATAAATTAGCAAACATTTCTAAAAACCTATTTTTGCTTTGTCTATGGGGTAGTGTGTGTAGATTGATGAGGAAAAATAACAATTTAATCACTTTTAGAATAAGGCTTTAACGAAACAAAGTGGAAAAAGTCAAGGGTTCTGAATACTTTCCGAAGGCACTGTATAAGATTTAACTTCCTTAACTGTAAAATACATATTTCTGTTTTTATTGTTAGAGAAAATGTGCATATGTTCTACAGGTCTCTCTTGATCAAAACGTCTGCCCCCATCGCTGTGAATGTCTCAGAGCTCTAGCTTGGCTTCCTGAACTCGTCAGGAACTCACCTTTCATCCCATATTAATCTTGTCCGTCTATGACAGTGTTTTTTTTGTTTAAAATCTATTATTTATTTTAGATTAATGGCTATAAATCGATCTCTGAATGTTTTACAGTGATGACACCACTCTCTCCTGCTGTGCTACAATTTAACGATTGCAGGCATGTGCTTTGTCAGTGGCTGTGACGTAGGATTCAGCCAGGAGAAGGACATGCTAGCTTCAAGTAGCTTTAGATTTCACATCCTACATCACACAGGCTCAGAAAAATATACTCTGTGTCCATGGGAACCAGGGCTATCGCTCAATGCTAGCTATTTCGATCTACGTTTTGTACAGATTGATTTATAAGCTAAAATGTTGGTCAGAACCGGTACCAGAACCACGCAGGTCCGCTAAACAGGGGACTTTACATCTAAGAGGTTCAGTCTAGCTAGCCATTTCACATAAATGTTTTCAGTTACCAAGTTGGTCAATAAATTAGCTACCTTTACTCAAGTTATCGCATGTCTAGCTAACTAACTTAGCTAGCTAGCTAACAAACAATGGCCCCATCTAGCTAGCTTGGTGGTGGTACTACTAGCAAGCCTGTTATTTTTAGTGAAGCCTTACTTGGCTAGATGGAGAGTAAGTTTGTTACGTTTACCAAGAGAAGGCTTTGGTTGTTGTTATCTAGCATTCCGTTTAAATTTATTCAACTAATGTGAAGAGAACAACAAATGTGTATGTTTTGTATTAACAGGACGTCATGAGTGCTGATGGTGGCAGATTCCCTAACTACTTACCTGTGATGGCTGAAAGTCCACATTTAGATGACAACTCAAGCGACACTGAGAACTGGGAAAGTAATCTTCACAGACACTCAAGGTGATAAACTAGCACTCATTAGGGAAGAGTACTGTATTGTTACTTACAGAAAGAATTGTAGAACACAGACATTTTTTTAAAACATTTTAGTCATTTAGCAGACGCTCTTATCCAGAGCTACTTACAGTTAGTGAGTGCATACATTTTTCATACTGGCCACCGTGGGAATCGAACCCACAACCCTGGCGTTGCAAGCGCCATGCTCTAACAACTGAGCTACAGTAGAAGGACTCCTGAATGTGCTTGATTGTTCTTGATTGTTCAGCATTCAAGACAACTGTCCAGTACCATTTTATATACAGTGCCTTCAGAAAGTATTCACACCCCTTGACTTTTTACACATTTTGTTGATACAGCCTAAATTAAAAGTTGATAACATTTTTACAACTTAATTAAAAAGGAAAAAAGGAAATGTCTTGAGTCAATAAGTATTCAACCTCTTTGTTATGGCAAGACTAAATAAGTTCAGGAGTAAAGATTTACGTAACAAGTCACATAATAAGTTGCATGGACTCACTCTGTGTGCAATAATAGTGTTTAACATGATTTTTGAATGAAAACCTCATCTCTTTACCACACATACAATTATCTGGGCTCCCGAGTGGCGCAGCGGTCTAAGGCACTGCATCTCAGTGCTTGATGCGTCACTACAGACCCCCTGGTTCGATTCCAGGCTGTATCACAACCGGCAGTGATTGGGCGCACAATTGGCCCAGCGTCGTCCGGGTTTGGCCGGTGTAGGCCGTCATTGTAAATAAGAATTTGTTCTTAACTGCCTAGTTAAATAAAGGTTAAAAAAAATAAAAAAATCAAGGTCCCTCAGTCGAGCAGTTAATTTCAAACACAGATTCAACCACAAAGACCAAGGAGGTTTTCCAATGCCTCGCAAAGAAGGGCACCTATTGGTAGATGGATAAAAATAGAAAAAAGCAGATATTGAATATCTCTTTGAGCATGGTGAAGTTATTAATTACACTTTGGATGGTGTATCAATACACCCTGTCACTACAAAGATACAGGCGTCCTTCCTAACTCAGTTTCTGGAGAGGCAGCTCAGGGATTTCACCGTGAGGCCAATAGTGACTTTAAAACAGAGTTTAATGGCTGTGATAGGAGAAAACTGAGGATGGCTCAACAACATTGTAGTTACGCCACAATACTAACCTAATTGAGTGAAAAGGAATACAAATATTCCAAAACATGCTTCCTGTTTGCAATAAGGCACTAAAGTAATACTGCAACAAATGTGACGAAGCAATTCACTTTTTGTCCTGAATACAAAGTGTTATGTTTGGGGCAAATGCAACACATTACTGAGTACCACGCTCCATATTTTCAAGCATAGTGGTGGCTGCATCAGGTGATGGGTATATTTGTAATCGTTAAGGACTGGGGAGTTTTTCAGGAGTAAAAAATGAACCAAATGGAGCTGAGCACAGGCGACTCTTGCTCGACGCCCAAAACACATTGAAAGTGCTGTGCACACGTACACACCATCTCATTATTGCAGAGTCCTACTAGGAAGACAAATATTGCGTTCTAGAGAGGACTGGTATGAACATGAAGCTTTGCATTTGCTCATCAACTTAGCCTATAAAAGGCCTATTTTGTTTGAACGTAGATGTGTAGGAACTATAATATTTCAGTGATATTTCTGCTGTGCGCCGCTTTGACAGATCCCATGGGATCATGTGGCGCACTCTACGCTTATAAGCCTATTATTTGCTGTGTTTATATAGCCCTATTGGACTGAACTAGTATTACTAGAGACGTTGGTTATGTAATTATCCAAGCATGTGCGTTATTCCAGAGGACGATGCACAAAGGATTAGTGTTTCCAAACTGCCCACTGGTAATTTTTATTTTTATGCCGGAAACCTGGAGGTTTATATTCGAGGTGTGAAGATATTTCAACGTCATGTCTAGACAATAGTAGGCTACACTGATATCTCGTGCTTGGCTGCCAAATTTATAAGTGTTCCCATAATATTTAAATTGAGGAAGTGTCATTATTCTAGCGCTCCATGGTAGATGTCCTTCCTAATAAAAATGCCCCCCTGTCGTCCTGATTTGAGCTGCTGAACAGTATTTGCGCTTGATGCTTTTATGGATAAGAAAGTGAACTTGCCATTTACAAAAAGGTTATCGGCGATGCACTGTTTTGCGAACTATTGCCTAGGACATCAGCAGCCAGCCATGGTTTCATTTAAATAAGCTAGAGGTGCAATAGGCTTACTTTTTATTGCACATTTAGGCCTAATTAAACTAACTCATTTGGCGATGTTGAACTTCAATTTACTGGCACTATGTAAAATAGCTTAGCCATACTCAGTGATAGCCTAATCTATACTTTAATATACTTTTGGTGAATTTACTTGGCATTGCAAGACAAGACATTGCGATATAGATTACCAAGATATAGACTATGTGCACGGTTCCGACTGTCTGCCTGCCCCTCCTCTCACTCCCTCGCTGGCTTGCCTGCTCTTTCTCTTCTCAAGGAAAGATGTGTGTGTTCAGTCTTTGGTCAGTGGTGTGTAGAATAGCTCAGCCTACTCATTGAGAGCCTCTACTTTAGTGAATTTGCGAGACATTGCAAGCCTCAAAGTTGCGAGAAACAGCATTGCGATAAAGGCCTACAGCTATTCATTATGGATGCACGGTTCTGACTCGGTCTGCCTGGCTGTGCCCCCCTCCCTCCCCTCCCTCACTAGCTTGCTCTTTCTTTGCTGTGAAAGATGCAAGAGTTTGTTTTTTCAGAAGTAGCCTATGGCAACTACTCCTCCATTGCAAAATTACTGAATCTTAGGATTTGAGGAGTCGTTCAAGACAGGATAAATATATTGTTTCGGGTGATCATAAAACATGTTTTGTTAAATAATTTTTTTCTCAACTTGTTTCTTTAACTTTATAGCAAGTCAAGCTAGCTTGCACTGCATCAGTTGCCATAAAGCCATTACTGAAAACCACATTTTCATCTTCTCTGGCTGGACTGAAGACGACGCAAAGTTGTCAAAGTATGCGCCGTCCGTCTCGCAACGGAGCCTTAAACCGCAAGCGGGCGTTGCGTTTCCACTCCGTTGTGGACATCCCCATTGAAATGTATGACATCCGGCAGAGTGCTTATGGGTAATGTGAACAAGGCTTTACTCAGAAAGACTCACAGCTGTAATCGCTGCCAAAGGTGCTTCTACAAAGTATTGACTCAGGGGTCTGAGTACTTTATGTAAATGAGATATTTCTGTATTTCATTTTCAAAAAATTTGCAAGAATGTCTAAACATATTTTCACTTTGTCATTATGAGGTATTGTGTGTAGATGGGGGGGAATCTATTTAATCCAGTTGAGTTCAGGCTGTAACACAACAAAATGTGAAATAAGTAAAATGTGTTTTGTTTCAGAAATTGACTTGCATTCCGGAAGTATGACATATCTATGAATGTGTTTTTATTTATGAATGTGTTTGTTTCTGTATCGGAGCCCATGCATCTAGAATAGATACGTATCAAGTCATCTTGAAAGGGAAATATCCACAATAGGTGATGTTAAAATGCGTCGTTATTTTACCAAATCGGTAACAGAATGACCAAAGATTCAGTAACAGAATGAATGCAACTGAATTGGCTACAATAGGAATTCATAGTAGACACAAACCACAGTTGGGTCACCTGCTACTGTCCTCCCTTCCACCGGCATACTGTTATGTTCAGCTCAAAACTTGTTTTCTTTCTCTTTCTGTCACCTTACATGGTGGTCAAAGCAAGTGTGTGAAAACGGTCTGGTGAACCCCTCTCTCTCTTTCTCCAGTTAATGTCAACTCTCCCGGCTCTTACTGACACCTACCCATGAGCCCCCTATTTTTTAATTTACTGTAACCAGCCCTCTCATCCACTGAGCGCCGACCAACATGGGATGTCCATGGACGTTGAAAAGTTGTTGAAATTTGGCCAGTCCAAATCTGATCCAATAATAGACATCTGTTTCACAAGTTTGGACCGTACAGCACACTAGAGTACAGTATAATTTACTGTGCACTGTACTGTACTGAACTGAACCATACTGTGATGTCCGAACTTGTGAAACATAGACATCTATGATTGGTACAGATTTGGTCTGGTCAAGACCAACCAAATATCTTGTTTGGGGGAGAAGCTCATTAGAATAATAGCCATTGTGTAGAATAATACCCAAACATGCAAAGGAGGATATTACATTTTCTACCTTTGTGTACCTATTAAGGATACATCTTCATGAAGAGAATTACATTCATAATTTTGCATTTCTGTATAGTACAGATCAGGGACCCATGTCATTATGTTACCATCATTCTGTTACCAGGTGTTAATCCACTTAACTTAGTGTAGTTCAATAACCAAAGTAGATTTTTTCAAGCTCAAGGTGTCATCATAGCTGACACCCCATTCTTTCTGCAGACATCTTTGAATCAGACAGAAATACTCCTCAATTTCATCAACTGTCCGGGGGGCTGGTCTCAGACGATCCCGCAGGTGAAGAAGCCGGATGTGGAGGTCCTGGGCTGGTGTGGTTACACGTGGTCTGCGGTTGTGAGGCCGGTTGAATGTACTGCCAAATTCTCTAAAACGACGTTGGAGGCGGCTTATGGTAGAGAAATGAACATTCAATTATTTGGCAACAGCTTTGGTGGACATTGCTGCAGTCAGCATGCCAAATGTCACACTCCCTCAATTTGAGACATCTGGGGCATTGTGTTGTGTGACAACTGCACATGTTAGTGGCCTTTTATTGTCTCCAGCACAAGGTGCACCTGTGTAATGATCATGCTGTTTAATCAGCTTGTTGATATGCCACACCTGACAGGTGGATGGATTATCTTGGCAAAGGAGAATTGCTCACTGACAGGGAGGTAAACAAATTTGTAGACTCAATTTGAGAGAAATAAGCTTTTTGTCCGTATGGTACATTTCTGGGAACTTTTATTTCAGCTCATGAAACATGGGACTTTACATATTACGTTTTATATTTTTGTTCAGAATAAATGGGGTGACCGTATTTACGTACAGAATCATACAAAATGCTCTGAGACCAGGTTGCTGTGGTTGTAATCCTACCTCTGGATGGACTACTTAAAACATATCCACACTCATGTGATTCTCAATCAAAGCCCTTATCTGGGGAATCAATCATCATTTATAAGAATCTCTAGCTCAAATTAGATTTTTTTTTTTTTATCAACCAACAGAACACATTTCAAGCACATATTGGCATTGTAATCTACAGTCAAGTCCAGAGGTCAATTGGTGCTTTGTCATGTTCATCATCCCCAAGTCAGCTATTTTATTTCATCAGCCAAGCCATGCTGCTTGATGCTGCTGAAGACAATGTCGAGTCGGACAAGGCTATACAAGGACACGCCTGACGCCCAAACCGATATTTCATTTCAGAATTTATCAAAATGAGGTCAGGTAAGGGTCAGTTTTAGGTTTTTGCTAGTCGGTTTAATGACCTGATAGTCTCCCCCGGTCGAGTCAGACAGCATCAGGACAGTAGACCGGGAGGTCGAACTACGTCAGAAGGGCTGCTCGGTGTGTCTGACTCAGTGTCGTGGAAAAAAGCGCACAGCCATTTATATCTACGGGTCTCCTGTCTGAATTGAATGACTGGTCCTCTCGCTCCCTTTTTATTGTTATTTTTTTATCGGGGCTTTCGAAAGATAATTTTACAGCTAGCAAGTTGAACAGGAGTCTACGAAATAATGCTGAAGTTCGAAAGTAATGCCCAAGGATGCTAAACCGGCTGGCAAGGCTGCATTGTTCGGAGGAGCCCAAGTCCTTTGTGCTTTCATCCCTCAACTCATCCCGTGCTGCTTTGTCTTTAATTTGCCGTGCGATACAGACGGGTAGGTGTGCGAAGCATCATTGCATTTATTATGGCATATGTTGATTCCCTATGTTTTTGTAAATATTTATTTCAATGATCGGCTTTTTGTGGCTTTTCCACGCGTTTTAATGAATGGCAAGGGGAAAAGAACAAAGACTACGCGTGTCTTTTTAAAAGGAAGTGTGTCGTTTCATGGGGTTTGCCGATCAGAACGTATAATAGGGTTAACATTTGTGGAGGGTTAAAACCCCGACTCTAGCGCGCATTCTCTCTCTTAATATTATAGGAGCAGTGCTCTAAATTATTGATGGGACCCTTTTCTTTAAGTAACGGGACTCAATGCTGTAGACGCTTATTTATAACAAGTTCATCTGCGAGTTCTGTCTCCATTATCAGTCATAGTAATCGTCTTAAAATGACTAATATTAAACATTGCAATTTGCATCCAAAGTTGTCATTTCGTGGAAATAAATGCCTTTTCCAAGAGGTTATGTGAGGTAATGGCGGCAGCCATTGAGTTGATATGTGGATGATATAGCTTTGTATTGCTGCCTGCATGAAAGACGAGATGAGCTCTATGGCTTTCACTGACCCTTTGTTAGCTGATCCTGCCTTACTTGCCTTATTCATGCACTTGGGGAAGATTTGTTATATAAATTAAAAAATCTGGTCACCAAACTTTTCCTGTTTGACATTCTACTCTATATTCAGAATTGCAGTTATGCCAAAGGAGCCAAAATATTCTAGATAAGAGGTAGAATAGAAAGAGGGATTGATACTGCTATATGTTTGCTCACCTGAATTGCTGCTGAGTGCAATGGGGGCATCACTCCATAACTAGCTAGTGCTGATCCTACATTCAAGCTTTTAATCATATTCCCCAACCTGATGAGTCATAACTCTAATGAAGAGTTTCTCTTTTTGAGATTTCATATGAGCCTATACATTTTATGAAGTCCACAGGTCATGTGAGGACACGAGGGATGTCAATTTAGTCCTGTCATTGTTTCAGTAGTGTTTTTATTTACATGGCTGAAGGTCTCATAGCAGTACAGTATTATATGCTGGTGCAGTAACGAGGACAAGCTGCACAAAGATCAGGGGACCCACATACTGTAGGGCAGGCCTGCCTTTCCCTGACCTGCATACAGTATGATTAGAGCATCCCTGTCCTGGACCGTTCATTAGCATCCATTCAGCCGCTGCCAAAATGTAGACAGCAATTATTTGTTTCAGTAAACATAAACACTATGAACAAGATATTTAATAACATGACATTCAGCCCAATTTTGCCACATACTTCTTTTTTTTTTAACGACATTTCGTGTACTGAAATGAAGTAAGTTGATCTCCATGTGTAGTGAAATGACTGATTTCTCCTACTCAGTCAATGAGCCATCTCGTTCAGTCTCTGGGACTCCATCAGTGAGGGTGGCAGTGGAGGCAGCGGCTAAGTCAGACTGTGTTAACGGTTGACTGGGTTGAATTTTCTGTGGGGAACTAGGTGGACGGATGTCGTCCATTTGAGGGACCATAAAGGCAGCTTCTATATAGCTCTCCCGTCTTTGAGAGTGCCTCTTTTGTGCTGCTCTCTCCAGTCCATTCTCTCTAAGGGCATTCACTTCAGCCTCCTCATATTTCATAATCACTTCCCTCGGGAAGGAGGCACTCTTTTTATTAGGGAGACCTGCTGCATGGCACGCTGGCCAGACTAGACAGACCAGACCGTGTGAGAGCTCTTTCAGAGGTGAAGCGGCTGCCGCAGATAACATAACAGCTCTCATGTGGATGCTTTTGGCTTCTCTCTGCCTGGGTAAATGGGATGACCAGTTTCTCCAGTTTCCCTACAGATAGGCTCTTTTGTGATGAATGATAGTTGTTATAATAGTGCTATACCCTGTGGAAGTATTTTTTACAAATGATTTCAAGAAGGTGTGTTTGGTACATCATGCAGATAGTCTGCTCCATCAGTGTAATATTTCATATTTTACCAATGCCACTCCAAGAGGAGTAATATACCTATTTGTGTTCTTTCACTCCCTAATGGGTTTCTCATAGTATAGGGCTCCAGCTGCAGGCAGCAAGCAGTAGTGTTGTATTGGCCATCTTTCTGCAGCAGTCAACGCTGCTATTTCTTCTCTCTCACACAGAGGGTTCATATGAGTTTACTGCAGGCTTTTACCCACTTCTTCTCTGCAGAGAAGCATGCAAAATGCTCCCTTTCCCCCTCAGTGCTCATGTGTGTGTCTGACTGTGGGTGTGGTGTACTCCTCTCAGTGCCCAGCCCCACGTCCCAGTCCCTCAACTAGAGGCCGACCTGGTCAACATGAACCTGCATGGCGCCGGCGGAGGCCTCGACCGCTGCAGGGACAGTGACCGCCGGCGGTCTAGTGACCGCTCCCGAGACAACTCCCACGAGAGGGGCGAGGGTCAGCTGACCCCTTGCATCAGGAACATCACCTCGCCCACCCGACAGCACAACAGTGGTGAGTACTCCATTACTGCTTTGAGACCACACAGGGTGCTTGATGCAACACTGGCATAACAAGGCTGTCTCAGATGCCTCCGGTACAGCTGTTGGATTGAGTCCCTTCCTAACTACATAAAAGCAGTGGCTGAATCAGAGCTCTCAGAAATAATGTGGTTTCATCATGTAGAAATCGCCTTAAAGCCTCACCCAGAGGCGGAGCCACGGTAGTCATACTACTCCTACTCAGTCTGTACCCACATGACTGAACTGAATGATGTTTAAATTGCTACAGTTAGAGTTGAATAGTAGAGTCTTGAAAGGAAACCATTTTGACTCTTGCAAAAGCTTTCAATTACTTGACCATCGTTAACAATGTCCCTTTTCATCCAGTGTGATGAGACAGCAGTGTTGGCACCTTACCTACAGTACTCTGCCTGTCTGTGTCTCCCAGATCGTGAGCGGGGCGAGGGTGGTTCTTCCTCCAGGTCGTCGAGCCCTCGGCCCCCCAGGGCCTTAATCTCCGTGGGGCCCAGCTGCATCGCAGCTAGCAGCAGCAGGAGCAGCCTGTTCAGTACTGAGGCCCACTGTAAGGGTCTGGGTCATGGACACGTGCACGGTCCCTGTGACCTCCTCTACGTCTATGAGAACGCCAAGGAGGGGACGCGCACATTACGGACCGCCGAGAGGGTCACTCTGATAGTGGACAACACCCGCTTCCTGGTGGACCCGGCCATCTTCACCGCCCAGCCCAACACCATGCTGGGAAGGTATAAAGCATAATATTGTATCACTACAAATTAAAGGGCTATCGAAAGGAATATTAAAACAAATTAATTTGAAACCGAATGTTTTCTTCTCTCATAGAATGTTTGGATCTGGGAGGGAATACAATTTCACCAGGCCCAATGACAAAGGAGAGTTTGAGGTGGCAGATGGAATCAGCTCAATGGTTTTTAGAGCCATCCTGGTAAATCACTCTCTGGCTTTATAAGAATGTCTCATTCAGGTTTGATAATGTCATCGTTTTTCACCTAATGTGCCCAGAGACGGGTTGGTATTGACAAAGTGAAGGATTACGCTGCTGCGTCATTAATATAAATGACTGGAATGGCAAAGGCATTCTCTCACAGATTCTATATCCATCCCCTATTTATTTTATTAAGAAGAAGAATAGGCACTCAGTATTCTGACCTATCTTTCTAAAATAAGCACCCTGATTATGGTACTAAATTAAAGGGATACTTCGAGATTTTGACGATGATGCCCTTTATCTACTTCCCCATAGTCAGATGACCTCGTGGATACCATTTTTATGTGTCTGTGTCCAGTATGAAGGACGTTAAGGTACACTGCATGACCAAAAGTATGTGGACACCAGCTCATGGAACATCTCATTCCAAAATCATGGGCATTAATATGGAGTTGGTCCCCACTTTGCTGCTATAACAGCCTCTGCTCTTCTGGGAAGGCTTTCCATTAGATGTTGGAACATTGCTGCGGGGACTTGCTTACATTCAGCCACAAGCATTAGTGATGTTGGGCGATTAGGCCTGGCTTGCAGTCGGCATTCCAATTCATCCCAAAGGTGTTCGATGGGTTTGAGAACAGGGCTCTGTGCAGGCTAGTCAAGTTCTTCCACACCGATCTCGACAAACTATTTCTGTATGGACCTCGCTTTGTCATGCTGAAACAGGAAAGGGCCTTCCCCAAACTGTTGCCACAAAGTTGGAAGCACAGAATCGTCTAGAATGTAATTGTATGCTATAGCGTTAAGATTTCCCTTCACTGGAACTAAGGGGCCTAGCCCGAACCATGAAAAACAGTCCCAGACTATTATTCCTCCTCCACCAAACTTTAAAGTTGGCACTATGCATTGGTGCAGGTAGCGTTCTCCTGGCATCCGCCAAACCCAGATTTGTCCGTTGGACTACCAGATGGTGAAGCGTGATTCATCACTCCAGAGAACGAGCTTCCACTGCTCCAGAGTCCAATGGCGGCGAGCTTTAAACCACTTCAGCTGACACTTGGCATTGCGAAGTGATCTTAGGCTTGTGTGCGGCTGCTTGGCCTTGGAAACCCATTTAATGAAGCTGCCGACTAACATTTCTTGTGCTGACGTTGCTTCCAGAGGCAGTTTGGAACTCGGTAGTGAGTGTTGCAACCGAGGACAGACAAATTTTAGGCGCTACGCGCTTCAGCACTCGGCGGTCCCTTTCTGTAAGCTTGTGTGGCCTACCAATTTGCGGCTGCGATGTTGTTGCTCCAAGATGTTTCCACTTCACAATAACAGCACTTACAGTTGACCGGGGCAGCTCTAGCAGGGCCGAAATTTGACGAACTGACTTGTTGGAAAGGTGGCATCCTATGACGGTGCCACGTTGAAAGTCTGAGCTCTTCAGTAAGGCCATTCCACTGCCAATGTTTGTCTATGGAGATTGCATGTCTGTGTGCTCGTTTTTATACACTTGTAGTGCATTCGTATGCAATTACGAACAGATACGTTGACAAATAAGCTTGTTTACAAACATCTCTGAGGTTATCCATCTGACATTGTGTATTTTTGCGGAAGTGTGGAAATGGAGGGCAGATAATCTGTGCAGTGTTACGTAAGGCAGATTTTCAGGGATCAGAGCTACTAATACTGTACAACATGCTAGTGCTTTCATTATTGTGTCCGTTCGCCCCGGCATTCCACTTAAGTCTCCAGGGACAAAGGGCAGGAGAACAACCAGGTAATGGCATCTGTTTGTGTGTATCATAGGGTTTCTGGGCTTTATTTCATTCTCAGGGGCAGCTCTCTGTGTGCCTCAGAGGTAGTACTGTGTTCTAGCATGCCAGAGTAGCAATTTCACATCTGTATGCTTCTTTGTATGGGGGAGAGAAATGTAGATAGTCAGGACTCAGGTATGCTACAAGCACTTCTGTGTTTTGATTTCAAGGCTTATCTTGGATTTTCAGTATTGAACGGTCTCGTAGTACAGATCTGTTCTGTGATTGTGAAGAGCTCTTTGTATCAAATGCGACCCGACCATAACAGCAGGGAGAGAAAAAAAAACATGGCTGGCAGCATTCGCATTTAGGGCACAAAGAAAGCTAACAGCCGTTTCTGACGCTATCTTGTGAATATCCGAGCATTGCTGCTGTTGCCTCGATACCTTTTATTTTCAGCGTTATACTTGAACGATGTCAATATTCCGCTGGCTGTAAATAGATCTGTGGGGGTGGGGGGGGAGAGAGGGTTGTGACGTCGCTGCCATTTGCTGTTGTCAGAAGGCTCTGTTCTGTGTTTGCGCAGAGCAGCCTCAGTAATGGCTGCTTGGTTTTTGTTTTTCCTGTGTGACTTTTAAATGGCAGGATTACTACAAATCTGGGATAATCTGCTGTCCTGATGGGATCTCCATTCCTGAGCTGAGAGAAGCATGTGACTACCTCTGCATCTCCTTTGACTACAGCACCATCAAGTGTAGAGACCTCAGTGAGTGTATATATGTATATATATTATATGATACCCTCTTTTCCCTCTCATTGCTATAAATTGATAATGGGTTATTACATTTTAGGCAGAATATTCCTGTGTAATATTTCATGCCATGTCGTTCTGTATTAGCTGCAATATTTAGCCTGTGTTAAGTGTTGTGGGGGTGTTGATATGATGCACAGCTCTGAAACCAGGTCAATATTAGCCTACAGATTTGATGCACGTCAGATCGCAGTTTCCACAATGTGGGTCACTGACTGCTGTAGCCATTGATTGACATTGTTTGAAATGTGGATGAGTGCCTAGTTTTGTTGACTTGCTGCGAGTGAGCCAGTGCGTGTTTGTGTGAGAACATGTACAGTGCATTCGTATTCAGAGCTTTCCCTTTTTCCAAATGTTGTTGCGTTACAGCCTTATTCTAAAATGGATTAATTGAATGTTTTGCTCATCAATCTACACACAATACCCCATAATGACAAAGGTAAAACCTTTTTTTATTTTTTTGGGAAAAAATAGATACCTTATTTACATAAGTATTCAGACCCTTTGCTAGGAGACTCGAAATTGCGCTCAGTTGCATCCTGTTTCAATTGATCATCCTTGAGATGTTTCTACAACTTGATTGGAGTCCTCCTGTGGTAAATTCAATTGATTGGACATGATTCGGAACAGCACACACCTGTCTATATAAGGTCCCACAGTTGACAGTGCATGTCAGAGCAAAAACCAAGCCATGAGGTGGAAGGAATTGTCCGTAGAGCTCAGAGACAGGATTGTGTCGAAGGCACAGATCTGGGGAAGGGTACCAAAACATTTCTGCAGCGTTGAAGGTCCCGAAGAACACAGTGGCCTCCATCATTCTTAAATGGAAGAAGTTTGGAACCACCAAGACTCTTCCTAGAGCTGGCCGCCCGGCCAAACTGAGCAATCGGGGGAGAAGGGCCTTAGTCAGGGAGGTGACCAAGAACCCGATGGTCACTCTGGCAGAGCTCCGGAGTTCCTCTGTGGAGATGGTTGTCCTTCTGGAATGTTCTCCCATCTCTGCAGCACTCCACCAATCAGGCCTTTATGGTAGAGTGGCCAGACGGAAGCCGCTCCTCGGTAAAAGGCACATGACAGCCCGCTTGGAGTTTGCCAAAATGCACCTAAAGGACTCTCGGACCATGAGAAAAAGATTATCTGGTCTGATGAAACCAAGATTGAACTCTTTGGCCTGAATGCAAAGCGTCACGTCTGGAGGAAACCTGGCACCATCCCTACGGTGAAGCATAGTGGTGGCAGCATCATGCTGTGGGAATGTTTTTCAGCCGCAGGGACTGGGAGACTAGTCAGGATCAAGCGAAAGATGAACAGAGATATCCTTGATGAAAACCTGCTCCAGAGCGCTCAGGACCTCAGACTGGGGTGAAGGTTCACCTTCCAACAGGACAACGACCCTAAGTACACAGCCAAGACAACGCAGGATTGGCTTCGGGACAAGTCTCTGAATGTCCTTGAGTGGCCCAGCCAGAGCCCGGACTTGAACCCGATCGAATGTCTTTGGCGAGACCCGAAAGTAGCTGTGCAGCGACGCTCCCCATCCAACCTGACAGAGCTTGAGAGGATCTGCAGAGAAGAATGGGAGAAACTCCCCTAATACAGGTGTGCCAAACTTGTAGCATCATACCCAAGAAGACTCGAGGCTGTAGTCGCTGATCAAGATGCTTCAACAAAGTTTTTACTGTTTTTGCTTTGTCATTATGGGGTATTGTGTGTAGCTTGATGAGGAGGAAAAAACGATTTAATCAATTTTAAAATAAGGCTGTAACTAAACAAAATGTGCAAAAAGTCAAGGGGTCTGAATACTTTCCGAATGCACTGTACATTTCAGCGTGAGAACTGGAGTGTGATCATCACATGTCCCATGATGCACTTTCATGACCCTGCCCCACTGACTCCACCCACTCCTATCTTCTAGGTGCACTCATGCACGAGCTGTCCAACGATGGGGCGAGGCGTCAGTTTGAGTTCTACTTGGAGGAGATGGTGCTGCCTCTGATGGTTGCCAGCGCCCAGAATGGAGAGAGGGAGTGTCACGTGGTGGTCCTGACCGACGACGACGTGGTGGACTGGGACGAGGAGTACCCTCCGCAGATGGGAGAGGAGTATTCACAGAGTGAGTCAGGTCATTCACCTCACTGGCTCTGTTGATATAGTATATGTGCATAGTAGTATACTGTACAAGCAAGCCATTTCAACAATCACCCATGAGAGGTTTATATCCTTGTGTGTTTGACTGGTATGACATGTATCCCTAATGTTAAAGGCCCAGTGCATCAGTTCTGGGTAACAAGTTACTTACTGTAATAGTTTTTCCTTAAAATGGTCAAAAAGAAACAAGTTTCATCAGCTGTTATGACATGATACAAACCCTGGAAATAAAGTGTACTAGGCATTTAACAATTCTGAACACCTGACCGATCTGTATTGCTGAATGCCTGTGCTATTTTACGTCTAATATGTATGACATTTAATAATATAAAAAATATTACTTATTCATTTTTCTTGACAGTTATATACAGCACAAAACTGTACAGATTCTTCAAGTACATAGAGAATCGAGACGTTGCCAAATCAGTATTAAAAGACAGAGGACTTAAGAAAATCAGACTTGGAATTGAAGGTATGGTGGATCATCACTGAATTTCCTTGTTCCACATAATGTCAATCAAGAAGTTTGCTTTCATGTCTATTCAATTTCTGATAACACTAAGCAAGTTGCTCTTAAACCTACCATAATCACTCATACAGTGGGGAAAAAAAGTATTTAGTCAGCCACCAATTGTGCAAGTTCTCCCACTTAAAAAGATGAGAGAGGCCTGTAATTTTCATCATAGGTACACATCAATTATGACAAACAAATTGAGGGAAAAAAAATCCAGAAAATCACATTGTAGGATTTTTAATGAATTTATTTGCAAATTATGGTGGAAAATAAGTATTTGGTCACCTACAAACAAGCAAGATTTCTGGCTCTCACAGACCTGTAACTTCTTCTTTAAGAGGCTCCTCTGTCCTCCACTCGTTACCTGTATTAATGGCACCTGTTTGAACTTGTTATCAGTATAAAAGACACCTGTCCACAACCTCAAACAGTCACACTCCAAACTCCACTATGGCCAAGACCAAAGAGCTGTCAAAGGACACCAGAAACAAAATTGTAGACCTGCACCAGGCTGGGAAGACTGAATCTGCAATAGGTAAGCAGCTTGGTTTGAAGAAATCAACTGTGGGAGCAATTATTAGGAAATGGAAGACATACAAGACCACTGATAATCTCCCTCGATCTGGGGCTCCACGCAAGATCTCACACCGTGGGGTCAAAATGATCACAAGAACGGTGAGCAAAAATCCCAGAACCACACGGGGGGACCTAGTGAATGACCTGCAGAGAGCTGGGACCAAAGTAACAAAGCCTATCAGTAACACACTACGCCGCCAGGGGCTCAAATCCTGCAGTGCCAGACGTGTCCCCCTGCTTAAGCCAGTACATGTCCAGGCCCATCTGAAGTTTGCTAGAGTGCATTTGGATGATCCAGAAGAGGATTGGGAGAATGTCATATGGTCAGATGAAACCAAAATATAACTTTTTGGTAAAAACTCAACTCGTCGTGTTTGGAGGACAAAGAATGCTGAGTTGCATCCAAAGAACACCATACCTACTGTGAAGCATGGGGGTGGAAACATCATGCTTTGGGGCTGTTTTTCTGCAAAGGGACCAGGACGACTGATCCGTGTAAAGGAAAGACTGAATGGGACCATGTATCGTGAGATTTTGAGTGAAAACCTCCTTCCCTCAGCAAGGGCATTGAAGATGAAACGTGGCTGGGTCTTTCAGCATGACAATGATCCCAAACACACCGCCCAGGCAACGAAGGAGTGGCTTCGTAAGAAGCATTTCAATGTCCTGGAGTGGCCTAGCCAGTCTCCAGATCTTAACCCCATAGAAAATCTTTGGAGGGAGTTGAAAGTCTGTGTTGCCCAGCGACAGCCCCAAAACATCACTGCTCTAGAGGAGATCTGCATGGAGGAATGGGCCAAAATACCAGCAACAGTGTGTGAAAACCTTGTGAAGACTTACAGAAAATATTTGATCTGTGTCATTGCCAACAAAGGGTATAGAACAAAGTATTGAGAAACTTTTGTTATTGACCAAATACTTATTTTCCACCATAATTTGCAAATAAATTCATAAAAAATCCTACAATGTGATTTTCTGGATTTTTTTTCTAATTTTGTCTGTCATAGTTGACGTGTACCTATGATGAAAATTACAGGCCTCTCTCATCTTTTTAAGTGGGAGAACTTGCACAATTGGTGGCTGACTAAATACTTTTTTCCCCCACTGTATACATTACTATTATGCAATCCTTATAGGCCCTATTGCTACATTACAGAATGTGACAATGTTGTTACTAGTAGAGTAATAACCGTGTTATTCTACAGGTACAGTTGAAGTCGGAAGTTTACATACACTTAGGTTGGAGTCATTAAAAGTTGTTTTTCAACCACCCCACAAATGTCTTGTTAACAAACTATAGTTTTTACAAGTCGGTTAGGACATCTACTTTGTGCAAGACACAAGTAATTTTTCCAACAATTGTTTACAGACAGATTATTTCACTTATAATTCACTGTATCATAGTGCCAGTGGGTCAGAAGTTTACATACACCAAGTTGACTGTGCCTTTAAACAGCTTGGAAAATTCCAGAAAATGATGTCATTGCTTTAGAAGCTTTTGATAGGCTAATTGACATCATTTGAGTAAATTGGAGGTGTACCTGTGGATGTATTTCAAGGCCTACCTTCAAACTCAGTGCCTCTTTGCTTGACATCATGGGAAAATCAAAAGAAATCAGCCAAGACCTTAGAAGAAAAATAGTAGACCTTCACAAGTCTGGTTCATCCTTGGGAGCAATTTCCAAAAGCCTGAAGGTACCACGTTCATCTGTACAAACAATAGTACGCAAGTAAAAACACCATGGGACCACGCAGCCGTCATACCGCTCAGGAAGGAGACGTGATCTGTCTCCTAGAGATGAACGTACTTTGGTGCGAAAAGTGCAAATAAATCCCAGAACAACAGCAAAGGACCTTGTGAAGATGCAGGAGGAAACAGGTACAAAAGTATCTATATCCACAGTAAAACGAGTCCTATATCAACATAACCTGAAAGGCCGCTCAGCATTGCTCCAAAACCGCCATAAAAAAGCCCGACTACGGTTTGCAACTGCACATGGGGACAAAGATTGTACTTTTTGGAGAAATGTCCTCTGGTCTGATGAAACAAAAATAGAGCTGTTTGGCCATAATGACCATTGTTATGTTTGGAGGAAAAAAGGGGTTGCTTGCAAGCAGAAGAACACCATCCCAGCCGTGACGCACGGGGGTGGCAGCATCATTCTGTGGGGGTGCTTTGCTGCAGGAGGGACTGGTGCACTTCACAAAATAGATGGCATCATGAGGAAGGAAAATTATGTGGATATATTGAAGCAATATCTCAAGACATCAGTCAGGAAGTTAATGCTTGGTCGCAAATGGGTCTTCCAAATGGACAATGACCCTAAGCATACTTCCAAAGTTGTGGCAAAATGGCTTAAGGAGAACAAAGTCAAGGTATTGGAGTGGCCATCACAAAGCCCTGACCTCAATCCTATAGAAAATGTGTGGGCAGAACTGAAAAAGCGTGTGCGAGCAAGGAGGCCTACAAACCTGACTCAGTTACACCAGTTCTGTCAGGAGGAATGGGCCAAAATTCAACCAACTTATTGTGGGAAGCTTGTGGAAGGCTACCCGAAACTTTTGACCCAAGTTAAACAATTTAAAGGCAATGCTACCAAATACTAATTGAGTGTATGTCAACTTCTGACCCACTGGGAATGTGATGAAAGTAATGAAAGCTGAAATAAATCATTCTACTATTATTCTGACATTTCACATTCTTAAAATAAAGTGGTGATCCTAACTGACCTAAAACAGGGAATTTTTACTAAGATTAAATGTCAGGAATTGTGAAAAACTGAGTTTAAAATATATTTGGCTAAGGTGTATGTAAACTTCCTACTTCAACTGTATAAGAGCAACTCAATATAGCCTATAGGGTTACCTTAATTGGGTAAGAAATATGAAAGACTACACTTTATGTATAAATATACTTATAATACAACATGTATTTAATACAAGGTATTTTTCTAAAATTAGATAAGTGTTAACAGAAAACGTACACGTCACCAACTCCTAAACAAAATGTATCTTTCTACCTTCCCAGGTTACCCCACCTACAAGGAGAAGGTGAAGAAGCGTCCCGGCGGCCGGCCAGAGGTCATCTACAACTATGTCCAACGGCCCTTCATCCGCATGTCCTGGGAGAAGGAGGAGGGCAAGAGCCGCCATGTTGACTTCCAGTGTGTGAAGAGCAAGTCTATCACAAACCTAGCAGCCGCCGCTGCAGACATTCCCCAGGACCAGCTTGTCAACATGCACCCTGGCCCTCAGGTGGACGAACTGGACATCCAGCCTCAGCCCATCTACCACTACGAGCCAGACCCAGACGCCCCCTCACCGGCTGTCTGAGACTGGGCCCCCTTCTCCCTCCACAGAGCACTGGAGCGAGTTTGACAGCAGAAACCAAATTGCCTTTGCACCTCTTCTGCAGCTTAATAAGGCAAAAAAAATGAACTGGTGTATATTGTCAACAGCATAGGAAGGAGAAGCAAAGCACACAGTAAACAATTGCCTCCTTGCACTGTTTCTTTTTTTAACTGACCAAAGGAGATCTTTTTTATCAAGAATATTTGAAGTATTCTTTTCATTTGATGAAAAGGTTGTATCACAAACTTGTCTGTGGGTCCTCCTGTGCTGAGTTATGGGTGGGGTGTGGTGCTGCTGTGGACAGTTACAATACTGTAGTTCCTAAAGGGTTTGGTTTTATCCACGTCTGCTTGCTCCCCCTGTTGATGTGGTGTGGTGGTGCGGATGAGAATGTTACTACAGTAGTCTACCACCAGAGCACCTGGGGAGCCTCAATAAATCATTTTTTATTTAATATTCCTCTCACTTTCATCATTGACTCCATTTGATTGAGATCCCAATTTGGCAATGAGTATGTATTGGTCAGTTGTTCCTTATCGATATCACATTGCTGTATGTTCGCTTGTGCTGGGAAGGACCCAAGCTTACGTTGTTCATTATTAGGCACTCCTACTTAAGTCAATGGAGCGTAAAGACCCAATATGGTACAACATTGAATCTGTTCCAACTGGAGAGAGCAAGCCTAACATATTTGCACCCTGTCAGCCATCAATAGCTTGTATACTGAAGTAGTCAACTGCTTACTGGGTCTGAAGAAAGGGACCAGTATTGCTCGCACTGCATGAGCATCAAGCAGAACATGTACATTTGTTGTTGGCAAAGTTTTCAAAAAATGCTCAATGTGTCCTGTCCTACTTCAAAGTGGAATTCCTTAATTTTATAATGAAGGATTTAACTAGTATTCCTCATTATTTCAAATGATTGAAGACTAGTAACTATAGCATATTGCTCTAATATCCACACTTGCAAATATTACCTGGCTTCTGTCAGCATAGTTGTGTTCCCAAGTGTTTCTCCTCCCCACACTAGCAATGCAGTCTCCTGTTATCTCTAGCTGACAATTTCTGCCTATGGATGGCAACATGATTTAAAAATATCCCAGCGCTGCACCAATAGGGCCAATGGAGCAAATCTTCTGAAATAAATGTGATGAATTGCTTCCATTACATGCAATTCCATGAATGACTCACTCACCCTGATTCATCAAGTGCGATTGTTTAGAACATTTCTGATAGTATCCATATTTAAAATGCGCAATCATGGCACTCGTACTACTTCTTAATTAGCATCATTAATACACTGTCTGTTTAGCTCAAAGACTTGGAGAAGAGATACAATCCAAAACAAATTCTTTAATTTAAAAAATATTTCACTGCTGATACAATACTAATACATTTTGCATAAAGTATTAATTACAAACTATTTCAAGATTTGACACAGTTGTCAATGGGGATATCCAACAAGGAAAACCATTGTGTACTGTAATGTAAAAGCATCCAAACACTAAGACATGTTTTCAATATAGAAATCCCTGGTAGGATAATGCAGGAAAATAGACATTGAAAATGCTAACTGAATCATCCTGTGGTGAATGTCAATGGAAGAATGCCCATCAGCAGGCAAGGGAGGGCCTGTATACAGACACGGGTACACTTGAGGGGTCCTGTACTGTACCAGTCCCACCATGGAGCAATTTGCTCCAATGAGTCCCACAGTGCCATGAGGCACAGTAGCTGTAGTTAGCTAGCTAGCATGGTTCCTGTTGATATGACTGCATCGTCAATTCAGGGTTCTGTGGGCCTTAGGCCAAGGATTCCAACAACCCTGCTATGCCTCATTCCTCTGGGGCTGTCCTCACAAGGGCCAGGGTAAGTCACTAAAGTCCACAGGGCCACCGAGGCCTGCATCAGCCTCCAGGAGACTCATGATCACAGCCATGGCTGCCTCGTCGTTACTGGGGCTGCTGGAGCCTGGTTCGTCCATGATGTCAATGCTGAGGTGCGAGTTGTCGCCTAGAGGGGTGTTGAAGGAAAGTGCTGTAGTTAGTCAAACTGGTTTTTGATACGGTTTTGTTTTTTCACCACAAATATGACATGTTTACTTGAATGGGCAGGATTCAGTGTTTGAAATTCTTAGAACATGTTACATTTGTGTGCACAGCTACTTACTCATAATGGACTGGTTGGAGTATGGGTATCCAATGGAGTCAGGTCCTCCTGGTAGCATTCCTGCCGACTGAATGTCTGGCGTTCCAGACTGAATCTGCAAGAACAAATAGGTCAGTGGTGGTCTACATAGAAGATCAGCTTTCAACCACAGGACAGAGTCCTGACTAAGTAACCAACAGACAATCCTGGATCAAGCACAAGATCCAACAAATTAATCAGTGATGCGAGCGAGGTATCAATTTCTTGTGCCAGACATTGCTATTGGAAAAATCCATCAATGTCATCTTTCAACCATCCCAATGTTCTTATTGTGTGGCTCCCTCAGACTCACTCTCTTGCCCCCTGGAGAGCAGTCTGGAGGAGGGGTGCTGATGTTCAGGGGGCTGGAGCCACAGCTGGAGGGTGTGGAGCCTCTGGTCCTGGCAGAGAGAAGAACAGACGACGCCATTAGACTAGGGCTCTGAGACAGTGTGAAGAAGTCAGCTAATAAACCTTCAGCTCCAGGTAATTCATCATAGCTGACATAGCCCAACTGAACAGACTCATTTGCAAGCCTGTCACTTTTTGATAAAGGGTGCATAAATATCAGAGCAGGGAATTCACACGAAGGGATGATACAGAAAAGTAATCACCGAACGAGACAGGCTTCATGGTCTGGGTGTTATTCTTTTGGTTCTACAGCTATTAACAACCTGTCATCCATTTTCTGCCTTCACTCTCTCACCTCTGAGTCTCCATCACCTCCTCTGCGATCATGCGGCCGATCTTGCCGGCGCCTGCACGTGTTCCCCCGGGGATGCCTGGCACCGTCTGAAGGGCCTGTCTCCCTCCACCTGCAATCAAACATATCAATCACACTGCCTGCTCCTGGATTGACTGAGAACATTGCATTTTCACATTTGATCCAATGCTCCTATAGTCTTGTTACAAGATCTCCGATGTTTTATCATTTCGTACACGTAGATACAGTACATTTAATCACAAAGGAAGCTATTCATTATAGCTTGTATCTTTGCGTACAGAGAGAATCAGCTGACAAATCTCAGATATTGTTCCAATGACCTAAAGGAAGCCCCTCTGATATGTAGAAAAGCATGCCTTCTTTCACATCATTCAATAGTGTCACCTTCTGACGTCAGCACACTGTCCATAGAGGCAGTGGGAGAGATAGCAGACTGAGGATAGCTGGGGTCTGCACCGTCCAGCATACTGCACCTAGAGATGGATTCACACAGCAACATCAGGATCAGTTTCAAGTACAAAAACAGTACATCCACGACATACTGCCAGTTAGCTCTAAAACGATCAATGAAGCCCCAATGACACGAACATACAGTGGGGAGAACAAGTATTTGATACACTGCCGATTTTGCAGGTTTTCCTACTTACAAAGCATGTAGAGGTCTGTCATTTTTATCATAGGTACACTTCAACTGTGAGAGACGGAATCTAAAACAAAAATCCAGAAAATCACATTGTATGATTTTTAAGTAATTAATTAGCATTTTATTGCATGACATAAGTATTTGATCACCTACCAACCAGTAAGAATTCCGGCTCTCACAGACCTGTTAGTTTTTTCTTTAAGAAGCCCTCCTGTTCTCCACTCATTACCTGTATTAACTGCACCTGTTTGAACTCGTTACCTGTATAAAAGACACCTGTCCACACACTCAATCAAACAGACTCCAACCTCTCCACAATGGCCAAGACCAGAGAGCTGTGTAAGGACATCAGGGATAAAATTGTAGACCTGCACAAGGCTGGGATGGGCTACAGGACAATAGGCAAGCAGCTTGGTGAGAAGGCAACAACTGTTGGCGCAATTATTAGAAAATGGAAGAAGTTCAAGATGACGGTCAATCACCCTCGGTCTGGGGCTCCATGCAAGATCTCACCTCGTGGGGCATCAATGATCATGAGGAAGGTGAGGGATCAGCCCAGAACTACACGGCAGGACCTGGTCAATGACCTGAAGAGAGCTGGGACCACAGTCTCAAAGAAAACCATTAGTAACACACTACGCCGTCATGGATAAAAATCCTGCAGCGCACGCAAGGTCCCCCTGCTCAAGCCAGCGCATGTCCAGGCGCGTCTGAAGTTTGCCAATGACCATCTGGATGATCCAGAGGAGGAATGGGAGAAGGTAATGTGGTCTGATGAGACAAAAATAGAGCTTTTTGGTCTAAACTCCACTCGCCGTGTTTGGAGGAAGAAGAAGGATGAGTACAACCCCAAGAACACCATCCCAACCGTGAAGCATGGAGGTGGAAACATCACTCTTTGGGGATGCTTTTCTGCAAAGGGGACAGGACGACTGCACCGTATTGAGGGGAGGATGGATGGGGCCATGTATCGCGAGATCTTGGCCAACAACCTCCTTCCCTCAGTAAGAGCATTGAAGATGGGTCGTGGCTGGGTCTTCCAGCATGACAACGACCCGAAACACACAGCCAGGGCAACTAAGGAGTGGCTCCGTAAGAAGCATCTCAAGGTCCTGGAGTGGCTCTAGCCAGTCTCCAGACCTGAACCCAATAGAACATCTTTGGAGGGAGCTGAAAGTCCGTATTGCCCAGCGACAGCCCCGAAACCTGAAGGATCTGGAGAAGGTCTGTATGGAGGAGTGGGCCAAAATCCCTGCTGCAGTGTGTGCAAACCTGGTCAAGACCTACAGGAAACGTATGATCTCTGTAATTGCAAACAAAGGTTTCTGTACCAAATATTAAGTTCTGCTTTTCTGATGTATCAAATACTTATGTCATGCAATAAAATGCAAATTAATTACTTAAAAATCATACAATGTGATTTTCTGGATTTTTAGATTCCATCTCTCACAGTTGAAGTGTACCTATGATAAAAATTACAGACCTCTACATGCTTTGTAAGTAGGAAAACCTGCAAAATCGGCAGTGTATCAAATACTTGTTCTCCCCGCTGTATATGAAAACATACTCTATGTAACCATCATAACTAGGACAGTAGAGAGATGGGTGACTTACGAGACCACTGTGTTTGTGGAGACAATGTACTCCACCTCTTTGGTCCAGGGATTCATGAAACTGAACCAGCGGCTTCGCAGAGTGATGAAGGAGCCATCTTTAATCTTGAACTTGTAACAGTTTGTGTTGATCTTTTCTCTCATCTGCAGCACTGTGAAACACAAGATACCCAGGATGTAAGGTCACAGAACAAAATGTGGTGACTAAATATAGTAAGATGTAAATCACAAATGAATGTTGTCATGCTGGACAGTTGATCCAATACCTTGTCTGTGACATTCTGCCAGGTGGCCAATATCATCCTGATGGAAATACTCGTAGAAGGAGGTGCCAAGAAGCTCCTGGGGTAAGTATGCAAGAATGGCTGTGGCCCTGAATAGAGAGGAAAGATAGAACAGCACAGATAAGAAACTCTTTGTTTTTGAGATGAGAACACTGAAGAGACTTTAAAATGGCACCGGAGCATTTCCTATGAACATTAATCAGTTCACTGACATTTTTATGAAAGTTTAATTATCGCCATGAGTAATAGTGGCCTGTGAGGTGTCAAGCTGTGAGCAGGAGATTAATTCATAAAATATGCTGAGGCTGAACCTGCCTTGACAAGCCTAGGCTGGTATAGATGGGCTAATCTGGGTGAAGGGTGGTTGAAGAGGAGAAATTTACTGATGATTTGTTGCCTCTTCACGTATTAGTTTAAACCATACTTTTAGAATGTGTGTTTTCTTGGCCAACTTTATGACCGACTACCGCACATCTAATCATAAACTAAAAATGTCATAGTAAAATGAAGTCATAAGCTCCATCATCGTACCTCTGGTCAACAAAGACAAACTTCCCATCGATGGCATGGCGGCAGACGTATTCGGTGGGTTTGACGCGGATGTCCTCGTGGGAGGGCTGGGGGACAATGTGGGGGTGCAGCCGGCCGATGGCCACCAGGCAGTTGAGGTTACAGCCCTCGTTGTCAGGCTCGTTGTCATCGTCCAGGCCCATCTTGGTGGGCGGCCAGCTCTTCAGGTAGCCAGTACTGTGGATCGTGCAGAAGCTCTTACGGTCGGCTGTAAGTAGAAAAATAAATATTGTAAATATCTTTCCTCCCATACAAATGGTTATCCATCTGTTTACAGGTGGTCCATGACTAAGTCAAGTCTAAATGATTTAAATGAGAAAACCACAAGCTAAGCAATCAAGTAATACTAGCCATCTGAATCAGGGGTCAATCAAGGGGAGAATAAAGTTTTCCTAGATAAAATATTAATAATCACTGAAATATTCAACGAGAGCTCCACTGGAGATTTGCATGCCGTTTCGCATAACCTACACAGCTTTGCTTACTAAATGGTTTTAATCACAGCACATATTAAAGATTGAACAGAGGTTTTGTATACTTTTAAGCAAGTAGTTCTGAAAGTAGCACTCAAGAGCCTAAAAAGGGTGCCCGAAAATTGCTCTAGCCCATGTAGCATGTGCACAAAAATAGTTTTAAAAAAATAGTACAAAAATGAATAAAATAAAACTGGTGTGCATGTCCTTGGCCCACCCCACAACCTCATTGGACAATACTAGGCCAACCTGATCTCGCCTCCCACTTTAAAAACTTGCAACCTCATTGGACATCATTCCATCTGCCAATCAACATTGTCCATTATGTTCGGTTGTTGCCGGCTAGTTCCTGTTGTTGCATGCATGGTCTCAGACTAGTATGCATCAAATGTCCTACTCCTTCAAAGTCGTGTATTAATTATATATAACATATGCCTATGTGATGAATGATAATCGCTGGCAATCAACAGCTGCTGTGTTGCCCATTGGATTACCCAATATCATGGAATACATGTGTGAAAGTTTATAAAGACAAAATGTGGACAAATTGAATTATTAGATATGGATGGATAGTTGACAACAAAAAAGGTATGCGATTTGTGAACGGGATAAAGCGAACGGGATAAATGGATGGACGCGTGCCTGGTAAAAACCTTGTAGCCTCTGGTAGTGTTGTCCCGAATTTTGACTTCGATACCAATACCAGGTTTAGTATCACAATACTCGATACCGAAACGGTACTCGATACCAAAACGATACAATGGCAAAAAAAATAATGTGAAATGTCAGAATAATAGTAGAAAGAATGATTTATTTCAGCTTTTATTTCTTTCATCACATTCCCAGTGGGTCAGAAGTTCACATACACTCAATTAGTATTTGGTAGCATTGCCTTTAAATTCTTTAACTTGGGTCAAACGTTTCGGGTAGTCTTCCACAAGCTTCCCACAATAAGGTGGGTGAATTTTGGCTCACTCCTCCTGACAGAGCTGGTGTAACTGAGTCGGGTTTGTAGGCCTCCTTGCTCGCACACGCTTTTTCAGTTCTGCCCACACATTTTCTATAGGATTGAGGTCAGGGCTTTGTGATGGCCAATAACTTTGGAAGTATGCTTGGGGTCATTGTCCATTTGGAAGACCCATTTGCGACCAAGCTTTAACATCCTGACTGATGTCTTGAGAGGTTGCTTCAATATATCAACATCATTTTCCTTCCTCATGATGCCATCTATTTTATGAAGTGCACCAGTCCTGCAGCAAAGCACCCCCACCGCATGATGCTGCCATCCCTGTGCTTCACGGTTGGGATGGTGTTCTTCGGCTTGCAAGCCACCACCTTTTTCCTCCAAACATAACGATGGTCATTATGGCCAAACAGTTCTATTTTTGTTTCATCAGACCAGAGGACATTTCTCCAAAAAGTACGATCTTTGTCCCCATGTGCAGTTGCAAACCGTTGTCTGGCTTTCTTATGGTGGTTTTGGAGCAGTGGATTCTTCCTTGCTGAGTGGCCTATCAGGTTACGTCGATATAGGACTCGTTTTACTGTGGATATAGATACTTTTGTACCCGTTTCCTCCAGCATCTTCACAAGGTCCTTTGCTGTTGTTCTGGGATTTATTTGCACTTTTCGCACCAAAGTACGTTCATCTCTAGGAGAAAGAACGCGTCTCCTTCCTGAGCGGTACGACGGCTGCGTGGTCCCATGGTGTTTATACTTGCGTACTATTGTTTGTACAGATGAACGTGGTACCTTCAGGCGTTTGGAAATTGCTCCCCATGATGAACCAGACTTGTGAAGGTCTACAATATTTTTTCTGCAGTCTTGGCTGATTTCTTTTGATTTTCCCATGATGTCAAGCAAAGAGGCACCGAGTTTGAAGGTAGGCCTTGAAATACATCCACAGGTACACCTCCAATTGACTCAAATGATGTCAATTAGCCTATCAGAAGCTTCTAAAGCCATGACAGTGAATTAATCTGTCTGTAAACAATTGTTGGAAAATTTACTTGTGTCATGCACAAAGTAGATGTCCTAACCGACTTGCCAAAACTATAGTTTGTTAACAAGAAATTTGTGCAGTGGTTGAAAAACAAGTTTTAATGACTCCAACCTAAGTGTATGTAAACTTCCGACTTCAACTGTATGTTCATGTCATTGTCACTCAATAATTCCAATTTAGTTGCTAGTAGAATACCGTTACAATGCAAATAATGTGTAAATATTTTTTTTGTTGTATGTTGTTTTGGAACTAAACCTCCCTTGCACTGCTTTGTAACACTTTTTGTCTAGTGGTTTCGGTGGGCTGGTCCTGATCATCTGCTGTGTAAGCAAAATATTCCCATAGTTTGCTTCTGGAGCCAGTTTTGTCAACAAGCTGCTGGCGTGAATGTATGATGTTTTCATTAGAAGAAGCAATGCTGTCACCATTTTCTCTCCTCTCGCTTGCTTCTCAAAAGTGGCTTGCGCTGTGTCTGGCTAGCTTACAACTGCCCCCTTGAGAAGATTCAAACAACTTATTAGACAGACTCGATCCTATCAATCCGTATGTGACGTGAGATTTTTGACAGAAATACCAAAAGTAACAAAAATTATATTACCAAACCGTTTTTCATGTTCTGGTATCGAAAAAGTACAGAAGTTTCAGTATAGCGTGCAACACTACAAGTCTATTGCGCAATATATTCAAAAAGTCTAACCAAGTACACCAGTGACACCATTTAGGAGATACAGGTTGTGAGCATAGTGTTTCTGATCTGGCTGACAAATTATCTTAGAATGTATTTGTCTGGCTACAAAGCCATCTTTAGCACACATAATTTTCTGCTTGTTTTCCAGAGATATGCATTGAAAGACAAATTAAACTACTACCGATGTCTAACAGATCTAACTATCCCTGCTCCACGTGACAGGAATGAGCACTAAATGATGCCAGGTTAGAATGTAAGAATTCTGTGCCTTTCTCTGCTGGGAGAGGACTGCAGATGGTTTAGTTTACATGTATAAGCCATACATTGACACGTAGATTACAAAACGGGAGGTTAAAAAAAATAACGAGGTAGTTTTCAATCCTCGATAGTTTCACTTGAAGTTCTAAAATAAGCATATTGTTTATTAGCCAAGCCATTTGGTACATAGAGAAGCATACATCCTGTACTCAAATTGTAATGCTAGTATGATGCTAATGATCTGTGTTGCCAGGTTTCTGAGTATCAAAATAAAGTCATCAGGGAAGGAGGCTGGCCTAGATCTTGATATGGGTACCTTTCTTTTTGGAGCAGGTGGAGGGGAAGTCCTTGTCCTCTGTTTTGACGTAGGGCCGGTTACACTTCATTCGGCAGAAGAATGAGCGTCTGGCCCCGGAGCACAGTCGAGATGGCCCAGGGGTGATGTCTGTCTTAACTGGTAGGCCGGCTGAGGGAGAACAATCACATCGTATTAGACCACTGCTGAACATTGTGAGCTACTCATTCCCAATAACTTCAATATAATGTTAAAAGCATTATACTCTTATATGCCAGGATGTTTATAGACATAATATAGCAGGTAAACTGCCAGGTAATTGGCATACAGTATTTAATGAGGCATAATGCTGTATTGATTTTCCTCCCCGAGTCTGCATCAATTCTGTTTGACTACTTCCTGCCCTTATGAGGACAGGGTCTGACAAGACAGGAGGGAGTGTTTACTTTTGGCATCGATGAGTCGCTCCCGGGGTGCTGTATCCGATGACGACAGTTGCTCCTTGACTTTGGCGATGTCTTTAGGATGCAGGTAATCAAACAGACTCTGGCCAATCAGGTCATTCTGAGGAAAGGGAGAGGAGAGGGGAGATTGACTTTGGGAATGAGCATTTGTGAGCTCAGATCTGGTCTGATATAGTACAACAAGAATTACAGTATAACAGTAGGACATTTGACAGGAATGGAGACGTACCTGGCAATAGTTGAGGATCTTGTAAACTGACTCTGAGACGAAAAGGATCTTCCCACGATCACATCCAACAACAAAAAGAAAGCCATCAGCAGCCTAAAGGAAGACACAAAAAAACATTGAGGCTTGTGTCATCAGGCTCACCCAGATAGCAGAGAGGAACTTAGCAAAGAGGAGTTAAAGGAGGGCTTGAACCTACCCTCAATATTAAGTGCTTTAGTTCATCATCGGACAGGAAAGATGGCTTGTAGTTCGCCTCTGTGTAAGGGTTTGCTGCTCCTGTAGAGAAACAAAAAATTATCTCAAGTAACATCTTTGATGTCCAGTGATAATTTGCCTGCTGTCTCTGTCTGCATCTCACTCCATCTCACCTCGTAATGTCTTCATATGCTGGACAGCCATGCGTAGGACCGTGAGTTTGTCCAGCTTGCGGGACATAGCGTTGCAGGTAGGCACTAGCGCCGCCAGCTCGTCTATGAAGCTGTTCATCTTGTCCCTGCGCCGCTTCTCAATCTGACTGTGTGCCTCCCTATTGGCAGTGTAGCAGAAAGCAAACAGTTAGAATGACTCCCAGTCCTTCTGTTCCACAGTGCAATCTATAGACAACATAAAGTGCCTATTCATCGATGGGACACAAGGCTTTCTCTGTCTCTAATAAAGAAAGGAGCATTCAATTCACCCTGGAAAGAGATTAGAATATATTTGATCCTGTAGTTTAACCGCTTGCCAGGTCACTAGAAACACTATGCGTAGCTGCCGACAGAGACTTTAAAAAGTGAAACATGAGGATTCAGGAATGAGTCTGGGTACCTGGCATTTTTTATCCGGCCCTGGTGATCACCACACTCCCTGGAAGAAGGAAAAAAGGAGCGATGTTTTAGTGGAAAATGTCTGGCAGCAATCACACACACACACAACACAGGTCCTGTTACAATAACAACCACTTACGAGTCTGTATCCCTTCACCACTGGTACATATAATGACAATAGATTAACACCTACTCAATTTTGCAGTGAAACCACTATCTTAACATCTCTGCCTCCCCTGTACAATATAGAACCAGTTATATGAAGAAGAAGAAAATAGCCTCATAGTGTAGGGTAATTCATGCTTTTTGCTGCCAAAATTCTTACCTAAGTTTATCCTTTTCTGTATCCATACTGCTATCGCTGTGGAAGATAATCAGATGCCATCAGATTCCCGCCCAAAAAGACATCAACTCTTCCTAGCACTAGTTCCGTCTACAAGTCCTGTTTCCAAACCTTTATATCCATTCACACTATAATATTCAAAGTATCTAAGCAAAAAGCTAACTGCAACCAAAGGTAAAAAATAAAACCATACTTACTCGAAAGAAAATCCATCAATTCTGCAAAGAAAATAACGCGTTAATCATTCCGTTGTCAGATGAATGTGGATCAATAACAGATTGCAGGAAAATTACAGAGTAGACATACAAATGAGTCAATATAGCACAATGCCATAACAATTTCTTATTGCAGAATGGGCACGATTTTCTCATAACTATAGCAGGTGAAGTAAGTGGGTTGGGTTAATTATTCATTCATAGCTTTAAAAATTCTGTGAACACAATCTCCAGCACTGACTGTGGTGGGAGGCTGGGGGAGACTGTGTACGGTGACTGAGTGGGCCACAGTGAGGTGATGGGGATGCTTACTGGTAGTCGGAGGTGCTGCCCTTCCTCTTGCGGGTGTAGTCCATGCCTGGGGTGTTGACGGAGCTGCTGATCAGGTCGCTGGAGCTGGGGGACATGAACTCATTCATTGTAGAGGTAATGTCCATTCTTTGGTCTGCCATTAGATCATCTGAAACAGAAACATGAATTAGAGCTAGACTACTTTGTACTATTTTGAGGAAGGATAATTCAAATGGAATTCAGGAAAAATGCCGGACAAAGCTGGCACAAAAGGGGTCTCCCTCACCACAAATGTTCATTACAGCTTCTGGAATTTCCTTCCATCCATTTGCAATTGCTCTGCATAAAAAAAAAAAAGAAGTGTATGCCGTAAAACGTTAATAGCTGAACATTGGCACACATTTCAGCAAATAAATGCTGGGTCTAAATGAATTGTTTAGGAGGTTACCATGGACACAGCTCTGATATTTCCACGGTCATGTGCATTAAAAACTTTATTTTATTCTGTCATCATTGCTAGCCATAGCGCCACTAAAAAGAAAACAACATCAAATGAATTGTGCTGAAGCGTGAAATCTGGGGTGTATATGATAGGCAGCCTAGTCTGATCTGGGGTGTATATGATAGGCAGCCTAGTCTGATCTGGGGTGTATATGATAGGCAGCCTAGTCTGATCTGGGGTGTATATGATAGGCAGCCTAGTCTGATCTGGGGTGTATATGATAGGCAGCCTAGTCTGATCTGGGGTGTATATGATAGGCAGCCTAGTCTGATCTGGGGTGTATATGATAGGCAGCCTAGTCTTTGCAAGTCTGATCTGGGATGGATTTGTTATTACACAGAACTAAAATATAAAACGCAACAGGGGCGCAACTTTCACTGAGCTCAAAGAAATATGAGGAAGACACTACTAATGAATGGATACAGATATGTTTGAATGCCCAGTCATACTCATATAATCTCAGACATAAATTACTGCAGTTTAAGACCATCTATAGAACGTACTATATGCAAGTGAAACTGAATATCATGCATTCAGAAATGTAGTTCCTCTGCTGGAGGTGTAAAAGACAAAACATCATTTCAATATGTTCACTTTCTCACTCATCTTATTCACAATTCATTCAGGATTATCCATCATCATGGTAGCATCCACGTTCATGTAGAAGTGTTAAGAAACATATTCCGGGCCAAAAATGTACTTTTTGGTCCACCAGCCACTGTGGTAGGTAGATTTAACAATAATGTATTACTAGTTAGAAGTAATGTGGTATAATGTTTAAGTTCATTTCATTTTTTGTGACAGTCTTTTAACCAAAATATCACAGATGAGACAAACATTTTCACCTGCCCCTTTAAGGGAGGGAGGTTACCATGGTAAGATTGAGAGCAGCGGTCTTCTCTTCCCTAGCAGTTGAATCTCAATCATTGAAAAACAATCTAGCTTGTGAACAAAACAATGTAAATAGCCAAGAAACACAAGGACAAAGTCTCACTTCAGCAGACTTTAGTTTCAAGTAAATTAGACCAACTTTTATGCCTGTGCGCAGCGCTTCTAAAAATGAATCTTTCACTCAGATCTTCACGTGTGCACAGCCCCCAGCCAGGAAGTGTTGCAGCGCTAGGTGGGATGGGCTATTTAGGATTCGTAGTTCTTTGACTTTGTACGATTAATTTACCAGCTATGAAACAAAACGGCAGAAATACTTTGAAACAGCTACTGCAGCATTTATTTTGCTATAAATGTGATCATGCTTGACTATTTTGATTCACAAAGACCAGTGAAACGCTCGCACTGTGGAGCTCTGACCACCCACCAACGTGGCTAGTGAAATTGACATCTTACCCGCCAATGTCAAAATCGACCCAAATTTGGCAGGTGGTGGGCCCTGAACATATTCTATTCTTATTTACAATAAAAGTGACCCCAAAAGGGTCATATTAGATTGTGTAGAAATGCAGGAAATGAGCTTTACATGCCCCAAAAATTCTGAGGGAGGACCCCCAGATCCCCCCACCAGGTTGTCCCCCCCAACTTCTAAAACCAAAGTTGCACCCCTCAATTGCAGTTGGTACAACTGTGGCATTGTGTTGTGTGACAAAACTGCACATTTTAGAGTATTTTATTATCCCCAGCACAAGGTGCACCTGTGTAATGATCATGCGGTTTAATCAGTTTCTTGATATGCCACACATGTCAGGGATATAAACACATTTGTGAACAACACCTTACATGTTGCGTTTATATTTTTGTTCAATGTATAATGTTTATACTGGTCATAATGGTCACAAACAGTGTGGGAGTCTTTTCTACATTTTATTGAGCAAAAGCTGTGTGCATTAGGGAAATAGATGCCTGGCTCTAATAGAAGCTGGTCTCTAATAAGAGCTGGTTGCGTTAACTGATTAAAGCAAATAAATGCACGGGCTATTAATTTAAGTTTTACTGTATGTTAATTCTAAATCAGAATACTGTCTCATCTTTTTACATTTCATTTCTTCAAACAATTCAGCCAAGTTTGCCCTCCTTGTGAGAATAAGGAGTGAATTTTACACTGTGCGCACACACACACACACACCATAGTGGGCTCTGCTACAGACTAGACTGGTTGCCAGGATACCTCAGGGAAAAGAAATGCAGTGGTGTCGCATTTTTATCAAACAGGGGCCTAAAGTGCGTTCTGCATCCTAACAAACCTCAAATGTACATCATACTATACCTCACCTAAGCTGACCCACCTTGCACCTTTCAACACATCAGTGGCACTTATGCAACTCTAACAAAGTGTTGAGTCAGTATATAAAAGCAAACAGAGGCCCAGCCAAAGCTCGTCATCTCTGCTTCTGTCCTCAACCAGGGGAGTGCTCTAATCACACCACAGGGTTTTTGGCCTATTATCCTACCTACGAGTCTGCCTCAGTCAGGTTCAAAGGTATCTTAAGGACAGCGTGTGCTTGTGCGTAATCTTCTCATCACCGTCTGTCAGGTGATCTAAGGATGAGTCTTGTTGGGTGGCAAGTTCCAAGCCTCTGCTAGTGAGTATTAACTTGGTTTAAAATGGAGAGTGAGAGACGCCTCCTGGTTGGTTGGTCTGGTATTCCTCCTCTGAGACACTGGGCTAGGTGCTCTACCTGTACAGAGAAGAGGACTGTCAGATGTGGTCCGACTATGGCACTAATCCTAACATCCTAGACCAAGGTTACACGTCACAGAAACTCACGCAATACTATGTTGGAAAATCAAGGACAGTAGCATAGAAGGAATTTCACAGTCAAGTGGTTCTGACCTGAACATGAGAAAATGCCCCATGCCCCATATTTCAAATTAAAATCACATAGCCTAAATATCCATATTATGCCTATCATTAAATCAGAAGTGTTTGGTATTTGGTATCTTTTGGTATTTTATTAGGATCCCCATTAGCTGTTGCAAAAGCAGCAGCTACTCTTCCTGGGGTCCACACAAAACATGAAACATGACATAATACAGAACATTAATAGACAAGAACAGAACTACATACATTCTTTTTATAAAGGCACACGTAGCCTACATATCAATACATACACACAAACTATCTAGGCCAAATAGGGGAGAGGCGTTGTGCCGGGAAGTGTTGCTTTATCTATTTTCTGAAACCAGGTTTGCTGTTTATTTGAGCAATATGAGATGGAACGGAGTTCCATGCAATAATGGCTCTATATAATACTGTAAGCTTCCTTGAATTTGTTCTGGATTTGGGGACTGTGAAAAGACCCCTGGTGGCATGTCTGGTGGGGTAAGTGTGTGTGTCAGAGCTGTGTGTAAGTTGACTATGCAAACAATTTAGGATTTTCAACACATCAATGTTTCTTCTAAAAAGAAGAAGAAGTGATGCAGTCAGTCTCTCCTCAACTCTTAGCCAAGAGAGACTGGCATGCATAGTATTTATATCAGCCCTCTGATTACAAAGAAGAGCAAGACGTGCCACTCTGTTTTGGGCCAGCTGCAGCTCAACTAGGTCTTTCCTTGCAGCACTGGACCACACAACTGGACAATAATCAAGATTAGACAAAACTAGAGCCTGCAGAACTTGCTTTTTGGAGTGTGGTGTCAAAAAAGCAGAGAATATCTTTATTACGGACAGACCTCTCCTCATCTTTACAACCATTGAATCTATATGTTTTGACCATGATAGTTTACAATCTAAGGTAACGCCAAGTAATTTAGTCTCCTCAAATTGTTCAACAGCCACACCATTCATTACCAGATTCAGCTGAGGTCTAGAACTTAGGGAATGATTTGTACCAAATACAATGCTCTTAGTTTTAGAGATGTTCAGGACCAGTTTATTAGTGGCCACCCATTCCAAAACAGATTGCAACTCTTTGTTAATGGTTTCAGTGACTTCATTAGCTGTGGTTGCAATATTATAACAGAGCATAGGCCTACATGTAGAATACTATTCCATTAATCTTCCATACTATTCCAAACATGCATTCATGGGCCTTTTTGTTAAGAGGCTTCAGGCTTGTGAAAGTTATTCCCTCCTGGCCTTAAAAAGCAAAGCACTTCTTGTTAGTCTTTTTTCTGTGGGAGTGGGACAAAGCACCGGGAAAACCCCTGTCATGATCAGCTAAACGCGAAGCACAAAACTGTCTACTTTGCCAGGTGTAATTTCCCTCCTTTACTTGATTAAAACATGGTCTCTGAGGAGATGATCACAATAAGGCTCCTGGCGCAGCTGAGGACTGTGGTTTACTGTACAGTAGTTCCATTGCAAAGCTTATTCCATGGCCCATGGATTTACAACCAACATTCTTGAGCGATATCTTAGAAATTATCCATCATGCCTGGAACACTTCAAGAAACTTGTGAGCATATGCAATATCCAAAAAGGTAACATTACCAAATAAAGCACTGGCATTCAGACAATGATCAATATCTAGGAAATATTGGACTCTGCCAATGTACAACTCACTGGACAGACTTGAGGGAGCCAAAAACCTGCCTGCCAAAGTTGTCACAAAGCAGCATTGTTGGGTTTGGTACAGTACACTAGTTAGAAGTCACCCCACATAGAAAATAATGTGACATTGAAACACTGGCTTGACGTGCACTGTGAAAGAGGAAATATATAATCCATTCTTCAACTGAATACATCTGACGTGTATAACCCATGACCTGTGTGATAGGGCAGCCAGTAGCCTAGAGGTTAAGAGCGTTGGGTCAGTAACCGAAAGGTTCGAATCGCCGAGCCGACTAGGTGAATAATCTGTCAATGTGCCCTTGAGCAAGGCACTTAACCCTAATTTCTCCTGTAAATCGCTCTGGATAAGAGCGTCTGCTCTATGTAAATAGTTTGATTTAAACGTTTACATGATTTTCAAGAAGAACAATTTCCGTAATAATCCCGTTTACATGGACATCTGAAATCCTGATGGGATATGTGCAGAAAAATCGCCAATCAAAATAAACATTCTACCACAGCGACCATGTTATTTTTGGGAAGTCTATTTAATTCTGAGTTTGGCCATATAAAGTTTGTATGTGAAAATGTCTATGATGGGTACTTACAGTTTTTCCCCAACTCACTTCATTCGTGAGGGAGGCTTGCACTGTTTTCACATGCCAGATCAAATACACCGCTGGAACTCTGATTAAGCTGTTTAGATGTCCCAGGGTTTCCATAAGGAAAATGTGGCGCTGAACAATTAAACCGGGAAGATTTTAATTTACTGGCCATTTGAGAAATGTACCGCATCCATATGCATTGGGTGCATAAACCATCAAGGCATCCACCCACTGTGCCTGGAATGACAGAAATCACATTTACATTATGGTAATGCTCTTAACAGAACATGAAACTCATGTAATGAAGCAGCCAATAAAACGTCATTTTCAAACATTTGCCAAAATGCAATTCGCAGAAAAATACTATTCTAAACAGCGCACCTGGGAAAACACCATTCAAACAGTGCACCTGATAACAGTTCTGTATGTGACAGATAAAAATCTCTGTTAGAAACTTAGAAAGAGGGGGGATCTAAAGATGCAACAACTAGGATGGGTTGCTAATATGACTAGGATTGTGCCTTTGGCTTCTGGACAACAAAATAAAGTTGATATGAAACCAATAGAACAGGAGAGGTAGAATAGGAGATTGTCAAATAGACCACAATGGGTGACATTCAACAGTGAGTGCAGCACAAAGAAAACCATCTCAACTGGATCACCACAGGGCTCAGTCATCTCTCCTGTCCCATTTATACTCTCTATAGCTGACTGTAGGAGCATCTGCCCTGAGATAACATACACTTCCTGACACATCCAATTCTGATTACATGATTCAGTTTACAGTGGACGAGTTTGACCTCTGGTACAAGGAGAACATCCTGGATCTGAATGCCACCAAGACCAAAGACCTTATCATAGACTTTAGGAAGCAATCATCAGCTTCAAAAGAAATCACCATTGGTGACCAGAGCATAGAACAGGTGGAGTATAAGTACCTCGGTACAATAGGTGACAATAAGATTAACTTCGGAGCCAACAGTGGGCGAGTGTTATCTAAATGTCAGTCAAGACTTAGAAGGCTGAATGTCAAATCTGTTTTACAGATGTTTTATTGAACCTGCCTTAACATTTAGTGTAGTTGCCTGGTTTGGCTCCCTCACATGGGCAAGTCAGAAAACTCTAGACAGTGGGGTCAGTGGTTAGATAGTAGGGAGAAAGCAAAAGGCTCTCAGAGACACTTACAAAGAGTGCATACGTAAGAGTGGTAAAGAAATTATTTTGGATCTTACACAGCCACTGAACAGCCACTATACACAGTGTACAAAAAAATGAGGAACACCTGCTCTTTCCATGACAGACTGACCAGGTGAATCCAGGTGTAAGATATAATCCCTTATTGATGTCACCTGTTAAATCCACTTCAATCAGTGTAGATGAAGGGAGGAGCCCCTGCCTTGCGACAGATTGTGTATGTGTTCCATTTAGAGGGTGAATGGGCAAGACAAAAGATTGAAGTGCCTTTGAACGGGGTATGGTAGTACGTGCAGGTGCACCGGTTTGAGTGTGTCAAAAACTGCAACGCTGCTGGGTTTTTCACGATCAACAGTTTTCTGTGTGTATCAAGAATGGTCCACCACCCAAAGGACATCCAGCCAACTTGACACAACTGTGGGTAGAGCTGGGCGGTATACCGTATTTTACTATATACTGGTATTGAGGCACGGACTGGTTTGGGTTTTTTTTTTTGGGTATTTGAATGTTTGTCAGTTTTATAGTTTATACCGCTCATTTTGATAGTTTATACCCTTGATGACAACGATGTTGTTTCGACTTTGCTTAATATAAATCCACAAGCTTTCTATAATTACACTTAGTTTGTGTTTCTTACATCTGCAAACAGCTAGTTTGTCTTTTCTTAGCAAGTTTTAGCTAAATCGTGTTAGCCGCTAATCGCTAGTTAGCTGGCTAGTTAGCTAGCTAATACATCCTGATACCAGTGCTGGTGTAGGCCTAAATTAGCATGTTGTTTATGCAACAGTATCTTCTAAATCAAAGAGGAATAGGTGATGAAGAAACATGAATATAGCCAAAGATTGTAGGGTCACCTAGGAAACACTGACTACACTGTCACAATAACTCCTCCGTGGCATTTTCATTCGTTGTCATGTCAAACAGTGTATTAAATGTGCCCACTGTTATTTATATTCTAACTATAGAATAAACATTCTATTTCCATGACTCCAACAGTTCACCCAAGTGTTTTGATCTAAAATCGCAAGTCAAATCACATTTGTAAAATGTGGTTAAAGATAAGGCCTCGTTTTTTTGCCCATATTGTGCAGCCTACATGGCAGTGTGGAAATGACATCAAATGAGTGCAGGAAATGCAGACATGTATGGAAATGCAGGAGATTTTAGGTTGAAGTGAAATTGAACAGTATGAAACAATCAGAATGGACCTACAATGTATGTGTTGCCACTATAGGGTCACACACTACACATAAAGCACATTTTATAACTTGTATTATTCAAAAACATAAAATACTGTCAAATACCATCAACAATATAATATTTTGGCTAGCCCTGTGGGAAGCATTGGAGTCAACATGGGCCAGCATCCACTGGGGGTTTGAAGTGTCTGTTCTATATCCAGGAGATATAAGAAAGCTCAGGAAATTTGTTTTTTTGGACCCCTTATTTTTGTTGTCACAAAACTATCTCCATATTTCCATAAATTTGTATGGGTTACCTTCAGGCGAGTCCCGTGACATTTGTGGGGGTCGTCTTTCCAGAGAGGTCATATTAGTTTCTAGGCCAAACCGTTCGGACGCTACAGACATTTTCGTGATGTCTCATGGTCTGACAAACACAGCTGTAGCTCGACCACCTCCCACCGCAGATGCGGCAGGCCGACACAGGCGGATGCGGTGGATTGAGACGCAGCCCATGCAAAAAAAAACCCTGATATCTCTAGCTTAAAACAGACCGATTATGACGGGGATATTTGTATTATGTTACTTAGATTGACTCACGGGTGCATCAATAGACTCTTAAGGATTAATAGTTTTGTACCGGTGTCAGTAAGGCTTTTAAGTGAACATTTATTTGTGTGACTTACATTTATCTTGTATAGACCATGGTTGACAAATTCTAGAACTGTTGAATCTTGGCCCCTGACCACTTCCTGTTGCGCGGTGCATTTTTTTTGTTTTGATTGTAGTGAGCGCCGTCAACAAGTTATAGCTAGCTCCCCTTCCCCTCCCCTTTTTCTGCGTCCCAACTGTAATTTGCATTCCGACCTGTGAAAGGCAGCAATAAGCCACAAAGCGTCTAGCTACAACAAGAAGAAGTAGTTTAGCTAGTGAGCCATCTTTAGCTACTAGGGGTAGCTAAGGGTTGAGCGCTGTGTTACGGTTCATTGAAACAGGACAACGTGCGTGGAATTTAATAACTTATTGGTTAGAATGGAAAATGTGTCTTTTTTTTGTTGTCATTTAGCAGACGCTCTTATCCAGAGCGACTTACAGTTAGTGAGTGCATAAAATTTTTTCCATACTGGCCCCCCGTGGGAATCGAACCCAAAACCCTGGCGTTGCAAGCGCCATGCTCTACCAACTGAGCTACAGGAGGCATGTAGCTCAACACCAACAAATACACATAAATTGGCACAGGGTTAGCAGCAGTGAAGAGCCCCTGGATGGAGAGCAACTGTGGAGGGTTGGGTGCCTTGCTCAAAGGCACAATGGCAGCATATAGTACATGGGATCAATGATCATCAGCCTTCCAGCTGCCAGTTCAGTTCCATTCCTATTTAAACCAGCAACCTTCCAGCTGCTGGTCTGCCTCTCCAACCTCTGTTTCTCAATCCTGGTCCTGGGGACCCAAAGGGGTGGACATTCTTATTTTAGTCCTAACACTACACAGCTAATTCAAATGATCAACGTATCAAGCTTTGATGATTTGAATCAGATGTGTAGTGCTAAGGCAAAAACGAAAATGTTCACCCCTTTGGGTCCCTAGGACCAGCATCAGCAAACACTGCTCTACACTACTAGGGTGCTGCACTGCAGGGTGTTGGCAAAAGCATTCTAACCAATAGACAAAGTATCTATTCTCTCCATGTTCTTGTCACAAGATGACTCTGCACAGCTCTACACCCACACCGCTGTTGCCTCTATTGCACCACTGTACACGTATTCCTTATATTGTACTACACACAGACATTACTGTATGTATGGCTACTATTTAAATTGTGCAATGTAAACTATCCTGTATCTTCAGAACAAATAAACTTTGAAAAGGAGTGGAGCAATATGGTAAGTACTGTTCGCAAAACAATGACGTCTATACAGGCTAGATCACTTTACAATGCAAGAAGATACCTGTAGCTTCCAACTTTGTAGTATAACTTTTGCTAGTTTACAGCTATAGCTATCATCAATTCACTACCCTGGTACTTTGTTTGTGATAATGCAAAATATGCTGATTTTAAAGCTGATTGCCACCAAAACGTTATTAATTCACTTAATCCGTATTGCCTCAGCGAACTGACTCCGGCCCGCCCCCCTCTTGCCTCATGAATGACATCATTACTGGTTAAAGAGACAGCACAGACTTTTATAAAATAAGCTACTTTTATGCAAATGTTGTTGAACAGTACAATAAAATAAGTCCCAAATGGAAGGGAAACAGATTCATCTGTATCCCCATGAAAATCAGCAAAAACAAGCTCAATAACTCAATGCATGCACACACACACACATTTATGTGAATAGGCCTAAGCGACATCCTGATTTACCCAGTTTATCAAGAGATTTACCATTCAAATAAATTATTACCATTATGTTGTTATGTAGTTAGATTGGTAAAAACAAAGTCAAATTGATTGTATGGTCTCTGAAAAATGTTGACGTAAACTATTTCAAATATAATGATATTGAACTCAAAAGATGCCCAACGATGGAACAGAACAGTAGCTGAGTTGATCTGTTTGGATCAAGACTTTGGTTAATATGCCTTATGTTTTTTGCAGTGGTATCGTGAACCGTGACACTAAACCTGGTATCAAAATCAAAATTCTGGTATTGTGACAACACTAATCCATGGCAAGTAGCCCACATCCTCTGAAGTGTGGCTGGCTAGCTCCACCTCAGACTTCTCCATACACTGACCTGGCTACATGTAACCCTGCTTTTCTACCTTTATGAGTAGATTTTTGCTTGACTTTTCTGCTTGTAACATGCACTTGGGGCAGCTAGCTAGCCGGATGTAGTGGGGCCTCGCGTTCGAAATTAGTTTGTTATGGTTTACGTTCCAAAAAACGTCTATAGCACAGCTCTTAAATTAAATAGATTTTTGTGACTTACATTTATCTTGTAAATACCTTGTAAGCATTTGTATCTGTCATGTGTGAATGTTGCTGTTTATATGTTCACTATATAGCTTTATCTTATACGACTTCCCACAACTGAAGTTCCTTCTGGAAAAGTACAAAGTAATTCAATCTACTGGCCGTTGTTAATCCCTACCAGATACATGTGAACTCCTTTTCTTTCTTAGATACCTTTCTTTACTCCCATTCCTTTCCTAGATACCTTTCCTCTCTACTGGCTGTGGTTAATCCCTACCACATGTGAACAACTCCTTTTCTTTCTCCAAATTCCTTTCCTCCTTTCCAAGCTCCCTTTCTTTTCCTCCTTATCTAAATGTATTTTCTATCATCTCTGATGAATGTGGTTAAAGATATTCTCTGGTACTTTTGTACACTATTTAGCCAGTAGTTCTGAAAGTAGCGTCCACAGCCAAAAGTGATCCCCGAAAATTGCGTACTACGTCACAAATGTGCAGATATGTGCGCTATGTGTGCGTCTTGCTAGCTGTCACGCAAATGGCGAGGGGCTGAAGCTCATTGGCTGAAACTCGAATTGCTAGGGGGTCGGCCCACTTGGGGGTAAATGGAGGGAAAATGGAGCCGCACAGCTTCCAGAAAAGTCGCTTTCAAACTAGAGATTCCGTGGTTAATTAAAATTGTAATTTCTGGGCCTCCCGAGTGGCGCAGCGGTCTTAGAGGCGTCACTACAGATCCGGGTTTGATCCCAGGCTGTGTCGCAGCCGGCCGCGACCGGGAGATCCATGAGGCGGCGCACAATTGGCCCAGCGTCGTCCGGGTTAGGGGAGGGTTTGGCCGACCAGGATGTCCTTGTCCCATCGCGCTCTGGTGACTCCTGTGGCGGGCAGTGCGCATGCAAGCTGACACGGTCGCCAGTTGGACAGTGTTTCCTCCGAACACATTGGTGCGGCTGGCTTCCGGGTTAAGCGAGCAGTGCGGCTTGGCAGGGTCGTGTTTTGGAGGACGCATGGCTCTCGACCTTCACCTCTCCCGAGTCCGTACAGGAGGTGCAGCGATGGGACAAGACTGTAACTACCAACTACTTTCCTAGATTCCTTTCCTCACACCTTTTCCATTCTTATCTCCATTTCCTTGCTTCCTCTCCTTTCCTCGCTCCCTTTCCTAACGCCCTTCAATTTCCTAGCTTCTCTCTTCCTTTCCTTTCCACTCTTCTATTGGCCATGGTTAATCCTAGGAAAGGAATGGAAGCGAGAGAGAAAAGGAATCTAGGAAAGGAAAGGAAGCAAGAAAAGGGAGCTAGGAGAGGAAAGGAGATAAAGAAGGAGGTGAGGAAAGGGAGGTAAGGACAGAATATAAGCTAGGAAAGGAATGTAAGCTAGGAAAGGATGAAAAGAAAGGGAGTGAGGAAAGGAATCTAGGAAAGAGGAAGCAAGGAAAGGGTATAGGAGTTAGGAAAGGACACAAGGAAAGGGAGATAAGGATGAGGCGAGGAAAATGAGGTATGGAAGGAAGCTAGGAAAGGAGGAATGAAAGCTAGGAAAGGAAAGTAAGCTAGGAAAGGAGGAAATGAATCTAGGAAAATAGTAAAGAAAGGGAGAGAGGAAAGGAGGAAAGGAATCTAGGCCAGAAAAGGAGGCGTCCACATGTGTGGTAGCAATTAACCACGGCCAGTAGAGAGGAAAGGAAGTTCAGAAAGGAATCTAGGAAAGGAGGAAAGGGAGTGAGGAAAGGAAGCAAGGAAATAATTAAAGGAATCTAGGAAAGAAAAGGAGGAATTCACCAGGGTTGGGGTCAATTACATTTTAGTAATTTAGCAGACACTCTTATCCAAAGCGATTTACAGTAGTGAGTGCATATATTTTCATACTTTTATTCTGTACTGGTCACCATGGGAAACGAACCAACAACCCTGGCATTGCAAGCTCCATGCTCTACCAACTGAGCCACATGGGTCAATTCCATTTCAATTCAGAAAGTACACTATAATTCAAATTCTCTTCAATGCTTTTCAATTAGGAATATTTTGAATTTGGTTCACTTTTTGAATTGACTGGAATTGACCCAACCATGGCGGTCACAAGTGGTCGGGATTAACCATGGCCAGTAGAGAGGAAATTAAGAAGGAAAGGAAGTTAAGAAAGGAAGCTAGGAAAGGGAATGAGGAACGGAATCTAGGAAAGAAAGAGAGTTCATATGTATGTAGTAACCACGGCCAGTAGCTGGCGTTAGTATTGTTTTAGTGACAGGCTAGTTTTAGTCACAGCCTGCTGCTGCTGCGGGGCTGCAGCTGGATACTATTGTATTGGGCTAGCTAGCTTGCTAACATTACCTAATGCCCCTCTAGCAAATCAGTATGACCAGCAAAAACAAGCCGTGGTGTGCTAGCTAGCTAACGTTAGCTACCTCCATCGACTATCTAACCAACTAGTCATTTATCATCACGATTTATTGAACATAGAGCATAAGCAAACATTACGTACTTACATGAGATAAACTAGCTAGGTCATCTCCATTCAATGATGGAACCCTCTGTTACAGGAACTGTGATATACGGTATTCAGTCTAATGACCTACTTTCTCCCCTCTGTCATGACTGCAGCACTACTAACCTAGTTTTTCTAAACCAATTGTATAGGAGGACTACATAACGTAATTTCTCTCACCAATCACAAAACGTTTGAGAACAGGAAAAGATGATGGACATACTGGTCGTCCAATTATAGAGGGCTAATTTGACATCGCAGCCGACTTTAAACATCGGTCGCGTTTGAGCCGATCACTTTTGTCAAGTCGTTGACCATCGTTTGTCACTGCCTTTCAAAGTGTCTTGCATTATAGCGTAAAACAAATATCCGACTTGCGCCTAGAAGTCGCCTGCAATGACTTTACAAAAACCATGTGATCAAAGGTCATGAAGTTTTGACTGCGGTCGACTGCAAGTTTCTGCAGTTGGTCTTCATCAACTTCATCCTGAAGCCAGCGTCTGCATATGGGAGGCTCTATTGTCAACCAATCATTAGGGTGTTTTTGTTTGACCAATGCGAACCGAATGTCACCAAAGACATGAATGAATGCTGAACCAACTTTGCCATGATTCATGTATACAGTGGATATCAACAAATGTATGTGATATTTGAGGCTCTCTCACAAATTGATAGTACAATATACACACACATATTTATAGTTTGTGATATGGGAGTTTATTTTAGTAAAATATGGGAGTTTAAAATAGTAAAAATAAAGAAAACCCCTTTAATGAGTAGGTGTTCTAAAACGTTTGACTGGTAGTGTATATCCAATGTATGCACCACACAGAACACATAATGCACTGCAACTGCCTTTGCAATGCAATGCTGAAAGGCAAAGTCAACATTCCATTGGAAATTACTTCTGGTGTAACAAAACGCAATGACCCTGTCGGTCTGAGCGAGGCATTACAGTGGCTGGATAGGTATTTTACATATCAGCTATTTTTATATATTTAACCTTTATTTAATCTGGCCAAGATAGGCAGCACCAAGTCATTACACAATTACAGACAGACAACATGAAAAACTACAAGTAATCTAGTAAACATCCATAGAAATCACAGGAGCAGAACAAAATCATAAAACAGCAATTTAAAAACATTGACAGGTCAAGGAATCAGCCTCAAAATCCTTCATCAATGATTTAAAAACACCAATCGGGACAAGTTCTTCAAGTTTAAAAGTATGTTGTAAGGCGTTCCAAGCCGATGGCGCAGAGTACATAAAAGCCCTTTTACCAAATTCAGTTCGGACATTTGGAACAGTTAGCAGGAATATGTCCTGCGAACGAAGGGAGTACCCACCACATTTCTGAAGAACAAAAATGCCCAGATAAAATTGTAGTAAACCCAAAATGGCTTTGTAAATAAAAGTATACCAGAGACTGAGCCTACGAGTGACTAGAGAAGGCCAGCCAACCCTGGTATATAAAGTGCAACGGTGCGTAAGGGTTTTACAGTTTAAAATAAATCTCAATGCTCCATGATAAAGGGTGTCAATTGATCTCAAACACTGAGCGGAAGCATTCATATATAAAAATATCTTCATAGTCTAGTATAGGCATAAATGTAGCTGGTACTAGCCTCCTTCTGGTTTCAAAAGAAAAAAAAACTGGCCTTATTCCTAAAATAAAATCTCAACTTCAGCTTCAATTTTTTGTAAGTTGTTGAATATGCAATTTAAAAGAGAGGCTGTCATCAATTAAAATTCCAAGATATTTATATGAGGTTACAACCTCAATCTCATTGCCCTGACAGGTAGTAATAGGTGAAAGGTTCAGTGGTCTACTTCTTGCTTTAGAAAACACAGTTAATTAAGTTTTTTTTGTGCCTGTTTGGCATGTTATTTTGGCATTAATTCGTGTCACATATCAAATCAAATCAAATTGTATTTGTCACATGCGCCAAATACAACAGTGAAATGCTTACTTACAAGCCCTTAACCAACAATGCAGTTTTAAGAAAGAATAAATTAAAAAATCACACAAAAATATTAAAATAATACGAAATAAAAGTAACAAATAATTAAAGAGCAGCAGTAAAATAACAATAGCGAGGCTATATACAGGGGGTACCGGTACCGAGTCAATGTGCGGGGGCACCAGTTAGTCGAGGTAATTGAGGTAATATGTACATGTAGGTAGAGTTATTATAGTGACTATGCATAGATAATAAACAGAGAGTAGCAGCAGCGTAAAAGGGGGGCAATGCAAATAGTCTGGGTAGCCATTTTATTAGATGTTCAGGAGTCTTATGGCTTGGGGGAAGAAACTGTTTAGAAGCCTCTTGGACCTAGACTTGGTGCTCTGGTACCGCTTGCCGTCCGGTAGCAGAGAGAACAGTCTATGGCTAGGGTGGTTGGAGTTTTTGACAATTTTTAGGGCCTTCCTCTGACACCGCCTGGTATAGAGGTCCTGGATGGCAGGAAGCTTGGCCCCAGTGATGTACTGGGCTGTACGCACTACCCTCTGTAGTGCCTTGCGGTCAGAGGCCAAGCAGTAGCCATACCAGGCAGTGATGCAACCAGTCAGGATGCTCTCGATGGTGCAGCTGTAGAACCTTTTGAGGATCTGAGGACCCATGCCAAATCTTTTCAGTCTCCTTAGGGGGAATAGGTTTTGCCATGCCCTCTTCACAACTGTCTTGGTGTGCTTGGACCATGTTAGTTTGTTGGTGAAGTGGACACCAAGGAACTTGAAGCTCTAAACCTGCTACACTACAGCCCTGTCGATGAGAATGGGTGCGTGCTCGGTCCTCTTCTTTTTCCTGTAGTCCACAATCATCTCCTTTGTCTTGATCACGTTGAGGGAGAGGTTGTTGTCCTGGCACCACACTGCTAGGACTCTGACCTCCTCCCTATAGGCTGTCTCGTCGTTGTTGGTGATCAGGTCTACCACTGTTGTGTCATCAGCAAACTTAATGATGGTGTTGGAATTGTGCCTGGCCATGCAGTCATGAGTGAACATGGAGTACAGGAGGGGACTGAGCACGCACCCCTGAGGAGCCCACGTTTTGAGGATCATTATGGCGGATGTGTTGTTACCTTCCCTTACCACCTGGTGGCGGTCCGTCAGGAAGTCCAGGATCCAGTTGCAGAGCGAGGTGTTTAGTCCCAGGGTCCTTAGCTTAGTGATACGTTTTGAGGGCAGTTTGCAAACAATGTTAAAAAAATTTTCTTTGAGTTAATAAAGATACAAACATGGTCTCTTTCTTGAGTAAGGCAGCTCCAAAATACAGGTGTTTCAGCCTAGCTCAATGTTTCTGTGGTGGAGGGGCAGCCAGCGAAAATACAGAGTGTAGGCATTGGTAATCTTCTCTAGTTGCGCCGTGAGTGGCTCAGTGTTCTATCACTCATGGGGACATTATGTCACTGCCAAATCTACAGGGAGAACTAGGCAGTTCAAGCCCATTTGGGTGCTGCCATAGATGTACATTAGAAGTGCCTGTCCAAGAAGCCTCAAGGTCATTGGCCACAGATAACATGACGTCAAATCATGTTATATCTACCATAGCTTTGATTGGACTTATCATGTTACTTTCACATTCTTAGCTAGCAAGCTAGACAAGCAGTCATCATCATGAATCACATCGACAATCTACTGTAAAATCATTTTCGTTCCTTGTCATATGAAGAGAAATTATAGATAAAACGTATCGGTGCTCATCGGCCATTGGACATAAACATTACACAACAAGTTGGAAATAGCTAATTCAACAATGAGTGGTTTGGAAGGAATCAACGGCTAACTGCAAGCATCACAAATCAATCACTATTTTGCTTCCCTTGCCTGCTATTCGGTGGAGAGGGTGTGTGGTCCAAGTGTGGGTTTAAGGATTTAAAACATCTGTCTGAAAGGATCTCTTTTCCAAGCTTAAAAGGATAAACATTCACACTCAACACCATGGGCCAGAAAAGGTTGACAAGATTTACATGCTAAAATCGCCACTGCCTGCAACCACATAGCCATGTTATTTTTACTCGTCATTGTTATTTGTTATTCATTGTGTATTTATTGCTCGTGTCACTATTTCCATATATATATTATTTTTAATTCTGCATTGTTGAAAAAGGACCCCTAAGTAAGCATTTCACTGTTAGTCTACACCTGTTGTTTGCGAAGCATGTGACAAATTATATTATATTTGATTTGAAGTGGCATGCAACCATTGGTTGATGCATGCAATGTCTGAGCAGGGGGACGGCGACCAATATTTAAACCACTAGCAGATGTGCATACGCATGGTCTTAAGTTTGTGGGGAGGTGAGCACAAGTACATTTTATTTAAATGCCAACTTTTGCGTGAAAACTGGCGCATTGGGTATATTTTGTAGGTACACATGTTTTATAAATGAGGCCCCTGGAGAGGAGATTGAGAGAAAGCCACTTTTGACAATTGGGATAATGGTAGCCTATTGTACCACACCACTTGTGTTGGGGACCCGAGTTGCCTAGTTGGACAACCTCCCCGAATTCGCTTTAGTGGTGTGAGAAATGGGCTGGCGCCCAATTAGGTCATACAAGTGGGCGCGTTTGAGTGGGAAGGACGGCTCAAGTGACCGACTGTAGACGAAAGTCAACGAGTGAAGTCGGGGGAGGTGCAACTGTGACAGCTGAAAGTCAGACACTAATGTAGTTTTCCAACAGCAAGGCTCAGATCAACATGGAAATGTTGCCATTGTCTATACAAGTTTGTACACTGCTCAAAAAAATAAAGGGAACACTTAAACAACACAATGTAACTCCAAGTCAATCACACTTCTGTGAAATCAAACTGTCCACTTAGGAAGCAACACTGATTGACAATAAATGTCACATGCTGTTGTGCAAATGGAATAGACAACAGGTGGAAATTATAGGCAATTAGCAAGACACCCCCAATAAAGAAGTGGTTCTTCAGGTGGTGACCACAGACCACTTCTCAGTTCCTATGCTTCCTGGCTGATGTTTTGGTCACTTTTGAATGCTGGCGGTGCTTTCACTCTAGTGGTAGCATGAGACGGAGTCTACAACCCACACAAGTGGCTCAGGTAGTGCAGCTCATCCAGGATGGCACATCAATGCAAACTGTGGCAAGAAGGTATGCTGTGTCTGTCAGCATAGTGTCCAGAGCATGGAGGCGCTACCAGGAGACAGGCCAGTACATCAGGAGATGTGGAGGAGGCCGTAGGAGGGCAACAACCCAGCAGCAGGACCGCTACCTCCGCCTTTGTGCAAGGAGGAGCAGGAGGAGCACTGCCAGAGCCCTGCAAAATGACCTCCAGCAGGCCACAAATGTGCATGTGTCTGCTCAAACGGTCAGAAACAGACTCCATGAGGGTGGTATGAGGGCCCAACATCCACAGGTGGGGGTTGTGCTTACAGCCCAACACCGTGCAGGACATTTGGCATTTGCCAGAGAACACCAAGATTGGCAAATTCGCCACTGGCGCCCTGTGCTCTTCACAGATGAAAGCAGGTTCACACTGAGCACATGTGACAGACGTGACAGAGTCTGGAGACGCCCGTGGAGAACGTTCTGCTGCCTGCAACATCCTCCAGCATGACCGGTTTGGCGGTGGGTCAGTCATGGTGTGGGGTGGCATTTCTTTGGGGGCCGCACAGCCCTCCATGTGCTCGCCAGAGGTAGCCTGACTGCCATTAGGTACCGAGATGAGATCCTCAGACCCCTTGTGAGACCATATGCTGGTGCGGTTGGCCCTGGGTTCCTCCTAATGCAAGACAATGCTAGACCTCATGTGGCTGGAGTGTGTCAGCAGTTCCTGCAAGAGGAAGGCATTGATGCTATGGACTGGCCCGCCCGTTCCCCAGACCTGAATCCAATTGAGCACATCTGGGACATCATGTCTCGCTCCATCCACCAACGCCACGTTGCACCACAGACTGTCCTGGAGTTGGCAGATGCTTTAGTCCAGGTCTGGGAGGAGATCACTCAGGAGACCATCCGCCACCTCATCAGGAGCATGCCCAGGCGTTGTAGGGAAGTCATACAGGCACGTGGAGGCCACACACACTACTGAGCCTCATTTTGACTTGTTTTAAGGACATTACATCAAAGTCGGATCAGCCTGTAGTGTGGTTTTCCACTTTAATTTTGAGGGTGACTCCAAATCCTGACCTCCATGGGTTGATACATTTGATTTCCATTGATAATTTTTGTGTGATTGTGTTGTCAGCACATTCAACTATGTAAAGAAAAAAGTATTTAATAAGATTATTTCATTCATTCAGATCTAGGATGTGTTGTTTAAGTGTTCCCTTTATTTTTTTGAGCAGTGTATTTCTCTTTGTCTCCAACCCCCATATCACACACTCACAAACTGAACTCATATAGCGTGTATAATGCGCGAGAATCATGAAGCAATCAAAGGCCAAGCCAAGCTCTTCAGAGTCCTCATTGCCTATGAAAAGTACAATCCTAAGATTGGTTATAGCCAAGGTACAGTTAGCGTGGCTGACTGTGTTTGCATTCACATACCGGTATGCACACAAGCACAAATTCTGAATGATATTGTGTTTAAATGTTAGTGAGACTGTTTGACGGAAGCACAGACACATTAATGCAATAACTGTAGTTTTGTCAATAAACAAATCCCTTTGAATTAGTTTCCAAGGACAGCATTTATTATTACTAAACTTTATGACATCCAAAAACAATTCAATTGACACACAGTTCTTAGTAAAATGTTAAGTTCCATACTTTAGCCACATGGTGGCAACAGAGTCTAAGTAGATAATGAGCCGGGACAGCACCATGCTGCCAAGCAAATCACACAAACATTTCCAATACTACAGTACATTTCTTATTTTTTTATGATCTGATAATGAATGCTACATTGGTCTATTTCAGCCATATTTTAGCCATATTAGTAGCGCCTCATTGACTGTTTTATCTTGATCAGGAATGTAATACATCGCTGTAGTGCTTCTTATGAAACTATGCAAATAGGAGGCCTTCTGGGCTCTGGTCGTTCTTCTAGAGAAGTCTAAATATGTCAGAGCTGTTTGACCTCTCTTGAAAGAAGTAAGAATGTACTTTCAATGCATATCACATTATAAAGCTTTCATTAATTACATGAAGCTGCATACTTGCTGATGTACTGTACTGTATTTAACCGGTCTTTGTTTTCTAATGTCAGGATCCAGCATCAAGTGATGGTGTTTCACCAGTTCCTCAATAACTAATTTGCACCCCAGTATCTCTATTTGCACATCATCTTTTGCACATCTATCATTCCAGTGTTAATACAAAATTGTAACTATTTTGCACTATGGCCTATTTATTGCCATACCTCCATAACTTACTACATTCGCACACACTGTAAATACAGTGAGGGAAAAAACTATTTGATCCCCTGCTGATTTTGTACACTGACAAAGACATGATCAGTCAATAATTTTAATGGTAGGTTTATTTGAACAGCGAGAGACAGAATAACAACAAAAAATCCAGAAAAACGCATGTCAAAAATGTTATAAATTGATTTGCATTTTAATGAGGGAAATAAGTATTTGACCCCTCTGCAAAACATGACTTAGTACTTGGTGGCAAAACCCTTGTTGGCAATCACAGAGGTCAGACGTTTCTTGTAGTTGGCCACCAGGTTTGCACACATCTCAGGAGGGATTTTGTCCCACTCCGCTTTGCAAATCTTCTCCAAGTCATTAAGGTTTCGAGGCTGACGTTTGGCAACTCGAACCTTCAGCTCCCTCCACAGATTTTCTATGGGATTAAGGTCTGGAGACTGGCTAGGCCACTCCAGGACCTTAATGTGCTTCTTCTTGAGCCACTCATTTGTTGCCTTGGCCATGTGTTTTGGGTCATTGTCATGCTGGAATACCCATCCACGACCCATTTTCAATGCCCTGGCTGAGGGAAGGAGGTTCTCACCCAAGATTTGAAGGTACATGGCCCCGTCCATCGTCCCTTTGATGCGGTGAAGTTGTCCTGTCCCCTTAGCAGAAAAACACCCCCAAAGCATAATGTTTCCACCTCCATGTTTGATGGTGGGGATGGTGTTCTTGGGGTCATAGGCAGCATTCCTCCTCCTCCAAACACGGCGAGTTGAGTTGATGCCAAAGAGCTCAATTTTGGTCTCATCTGACCACAACACTTTAACCCTGTTCTCCTCTGAATCATTCAGATATTTATTGGCAAACTTCAGATGGCCCTGTATATGTGCTTTCTTGAGCAGGGGGACCTTGCGGGCGCTGCAGGATTTCAGTCCTTCACGGCGTAGTGTGTTACCAATTGTTTTCATGGTGACTATGGTCCCAGCTGCCTTGAGATCATTGACAAGATCCTCCTGTGTAGTTCTGGGCTGATTCCTCACCGTTCTCATGATCATTGCAACTCCACGAGGTGAGATCTTGCATGGAGCCCCAGGCCGAGAGAGATTGACAGTTCTTTTGTGTTTCTTCCATTTGCGAATAATCGCACCAACTGTTGTCACCTTCTCACCAAGCTGCTTGGCGATGGTCTTGTATCCCATTCCAGCCTTGTGTTGGTCTACAATCTTGTCCCTGACATCCTTGGAGAGCGCTTTGGTCTTGGCCATGGTGGAGAGTTTGGAATCTGATTGATTGATTGCTTCTGTGGACAGGTATCTTTTATACAGGTAACAAGCTGAGATTAGGAGCACTCCCTTTAAGAGTGTGCTCCTAATCTCAGCTCGTTACCTGTATAAAAGACACCTGGGAGCCAGAAATCTTTCTGATTGAGATGGGATCAAATACTTATTTCCCTCATTAAAATGCAAATCAATTTATAACATTTTTGACATGCGTTTTTCTGGATTTTGTTGTTGTTATTCTGTCTCTCAATGTTCAAATAAACCTACCATTAAAATTATAGACTGATCATTTCTTTGTCAGTGGGCAAACGTACAAAATCAGCAGGGGATCAAATACTTTTGTCCCTCACTGTATATTTTCTGTTGTATTTTTGACTTTCTGTTTTGTTTACCCCATATGTAACTCTGTGTTGTTGTTTTTATCGCACTGCTTTGCTTTATCTTGGCCAGGTCGCAGTTGTAAATGAGAACTTGTTCTCAACTGGCTTACCTGGTTAAATAAAGGTGAAATAAAAAAACAAGAAACCCCAGCTCTCCAAGCACATAGTAAGTGTAAGCAGTGGCCTAACACATTTTGCCATGAGGCTGAGAGAAAATGTTGCTGTTTTAGAGCTCAGGGATTCTTGAAAGAGTGGGGCCTCAACTTTTTCCCCACAACAACATTTGAAATATATATTTTGATAGACCAAAGTATCAGCTATCACACCATGTAAAGGAACAACTTCCTATTTATTTTTTCATAAAATGCAACTAACTGGATTTATGTCAACTCAGCCAGACACCATAAAAGGCATTTAATTTTTTACAATTATTGTCCAATATGTGTTTAAAGGCATTGATTTTTAATTCAAACATTAGATTATTCAAATATGTAATACAAATCTCCAAACTTCTTTTTGTTTTAGAGTACTATTAAATGCTCCAGGAGAATTTGTTTAGCATTTTGGCATGTTTCTCTTGATTTAGAACATTAAACAACATTTATAAAGCAAACATTATCTCTTAGGTCTAGCACAGCAAATACTTCAGTTGTTTATTGTAATCACTGCAGAACAGTGATTGCAATATTTTTTCTGAAAATTGACAAAAAAAATCTTAAGGGCATCAGTGACGGAGTTGACAAGCCATTGACGGAGTTGACAACAGATACGCAAAACAGCCTCTAAAAATAAAAGTTCAATACAAACATTTGTCAAATATGGAAAATGATTCATTTCAAAAGCCCCAATAAAAACATAACCATTCTATCAGATCTTTCAGCACTCTGACGGCGTTGACATTAGAAAAGTAGAGAACTTTACAGACCATGAGTGGTCTTGTTGCACTACATGTACAGTTGAAGTCGGTAGTTTACATACACTTAGGTTGGAGTCATTAAAACTCGTTTTTCAACCACTCCACAAATTTCTTGTTAACAAACTATAGTTTTGGCAAGTCGGTTAGGACATCTACTTTGTGCATGACACAAGTAATTATTCCAACAATTGTTTACAGACAGATTATTTCACTTATAATTCACTGTATCACAATTCCAGTGGGTCAGAAGTTTACATACACTAAGTTGACTGTGCCTTTAAACAGCTTGGAAAATTCCAGTAAATTATGTCATGGCTTTAGAAGCTTCTGATAGGCTAATTAACATCATTTGAGTCAATTGGAGGTGTACCTGTGGCTGTATTTCAAGGCCTACCTTCAAACTCAGTGCCTCTTTGCTTGACATCATGGGAAAATCAAAAGAAATCAGCCAAGACCTCAGAAAAAAAATGGTAGACCTCCACAAGTCTGGTTCATCCTTGGGAGTAATTTCCAAACGTCTGAAGGTACCACGTTAATCTGTACAAACAATAGAGCGCAAGTATAAACACCATGTGACCACGCAGCCATCATACCGCTCAGGAAGGGGACGCGTTCTGTCTCCTAGAGATTAACGTACTTTGGTGCGAAAAGTGCAAATCAATCCCAGTACAACAGCAAAGGACCTTGTGAAGACGCTGGAGGAAACAGGTACAAAAGTATCTATATCCACAGTAAAACAAGTCCTATATCGACATAACCTGAAAGGCCACTCAGCAAGGAAGAAGCCACTGCTCCAAAACCGCCATAAAAAAGTCTGACTACGGTTTGCAACTGCACATGGGGACAAAGATCGTACTTTTTGGAGAAATGTCCTCTGGTCTGATGAAACAAAAATTAAACTGTTTGGCCATAATGACCATCGTTATGTTTGGAGGAAAAAGGGGAACGCTTGCAAGCCGAAGAACACCATCCCAACCATGAAGCACGGGGGTAGCAGCATCATGCTGTGGGGGTGCTTTGCTACAGGAGGGACTGGTGCACTTCACAAAATAGATATCATGAGGAAGAAAAATTATGTGGATATATTTACATCAGTCAGGAAGTTAAAGCTTGGTCGCAAATGGGCCTTCCAAATGGACAATGATCCCAAGCATACTTCCAAAGTTGTGGCAAAATGGCTTAAGGACAACAAAGTCAAGGTATTGGAGTGGCCATCACAAAGCTCTGACCTCAATCCTATAGAAAATGTGTGGGCAGAACTGAAAAAGCGTGTGCGAGCAAGGAGGCCTACAAACCTGACTCAGTTACACCAGCTCTGTCAGAACGAATGGGCCAACATTCACCCAACTTATTTTGTGAAGCTTGTGGAAGGCTACCCGAAACGTTTGACCCAAGTTAAACAATTTAAAGGCAATGCTACCAAATACTAATTGAGTGTATGTAAACTTCTGACCCACTGGGAATATGATGAAATGAATAAAAGCTTAAATAAATCATTCTCTCTACTATTATTCTGACATTTCACATTCTTAAAATAAAGTGGTGATCCTAACTGACCTAAAACATGGACTTTTACTAGGATTAAATGTTAGGAATTGTGAAAAACTGAGTTTAAATGTATTTGGCTAAGGTGTATGTAAACTTACGACTTCAACTGTAAATGAGGACATGAATAAGGGGTCCATATGATATAGCTGACCCTGCTCATTCCTGATAAATTTATACTGAACAAAAATATAAATGCAACATGTAAAGTGTTGGTCCCATGTTTCATTAGCTGAAATAAAATATATCAGAAATGTTCCATACGCACAAAAAGCGTATTTCTCTCAAATGTTGTGCACAAATTTGTTTACATCCTTGTTAGTGAGCATTTCTCCTTTGCCAAGATAATCCATTCACCTGACAGGTGTGGCATATCAAGAAGCTGATTAAACAGCAGGATCATTACACAGGTGCACCTTGTGCTGGGGCCAATAATAGGATGTTCATTTCTCCAACTGGCCTCACAACCGCAAACCACGTGTAACCACGCCAGCCCAAGACCTCCACATCCAGCTTCTTCACCTGTGGGATCGTCTGAGACCAGCACCTGGACAGCTGATGAAACTGAGGAGTATTTCTCTCTGTAATAAGGCCCTTTGGTGGGGAAAAACTCATTCTGATTGGCTGGGCCTGGCTCCCCAGTAGGTGAGCCTGGGGCCCAAGTGGGTGGGCCTATGCCGTTCCGGGCCCACCCATGGCTGCACCCCTGCCCAGTCATGTGGAATCCATAGATTAGGGCCTAATGCATTTATTGCAATTGACTGATTTCCTTATATGAACTGTAACTCAGTAAAATCGTTGAAATTGTTGCGTGTTGCGTTTATATTTTTGTTCAGTATAGGATTTTAGACAAATCTGACAAAGTTTCCGAACACATCCTTTAGGAATCAAAGTTTTGAGATAAACATTATTTAAAGTCACAGAGGGATATTGCAAGAAAACTACATACGATCATTTTTCAGTTAATATCCGTTAGTGCCAGTGTTTAGAATTTTAAACACTTTTTTGGAGAGTTTGAAATTGGGATCCTTTGCTCCTAACAAGGCATAGAGCTGACATGGAAATGAATAATATTTAAAGTATTTTGAAAATTCCCAAAACAACAATTCCCCTAAATGTAAATGTTAAGCACAAAAACAAAACAAAAAGTTTCCCTGCCAGACAAGGATTGTCCCGACTTTCAAGAATCCATGAGTTAATTTGCTGCTTTTCTACACATTTTGCCACGAGGCTGAGAGAAAATGTTTTTTTATCATGGCTTGTGATGTGTTCATACCCCTTGTGGGGGCTTGGGGTGTGTGTGCTATGTCAGGTAGCTCTTAGGCACAAATCTCACATTGAGAAGACTTCAATTAAAACTGCAATTCAGGGCTATTTGGAGGGGAATCTGCTTGATGACTGAACATGCCTCAAATGTAGGGCTCTTTCTCGTCACTCTTTCACTTTGCAGCCTTCTCTAAAATCCCATGGCCTTTTCGTATAGACCATCATCATCGCTGCAGCTCTTTGTCCTCAGTGACTGGGTTTACCATAAGATCCACAGATGCTTCCCAGTAACAGTCTGAGCTCATTCACGGAAAGCAGTGGAGGCTGCTGAGGGGAGGACGGCTCGTAATAATGGCTGAAACGGAGCGAATGGAATGGCATCAAACACATGGAAACTATGTTTTTGATGTACTTGATACCATTCCACCTATTCTGCTCCAGCCATTACCACGAGCCCATCCTCCCCAATTAAGGTGCCACCAACCTCCTGTGATGGAAGGCCTCTGTAGCTCAGCTGGTAGAGCACGGCGCTTGTAACGCCAAGGTAGTGGGTTCGATCCCCGGGACCACCCATACACAAAAATGTATGCACGCATGACTGTAAGTCGCTTTGGATAAAAGCGTCTGCTAAATGGCATATTATTTTATTATTATTTTATGGAAAGAGGCTTGCCCATTCTTATCACGCTCAGCTCTCCAAGTCCCACCAACACCTCTGACTGCAGCCCCCATGAGAGACTAAACCCCACCCACCCCTCCACCATCATCTATATGTCATTTGTGCTGCTTGATTGTCTTGATTGGGATCTTAGTGTTGACTCAGCATGTCTAGGAGAAAAGCTGGCCATTCAGTGCTGGTGGCCTGCATACCACAGGGGCTTAAATGCACTTGAGTGAATGTTTCTAATGCATCATTTGAAGTACCAAGACCAGCATTTTGCCACTGACTCTTCATAGAGCTCTGCTGAAAAAGTTTTTCATCCTGTAACTGAAAGTCTACGTTTTCATTACGTAACCTTTTGATGCCAAAGCCAAATTATTTCGCTCTCCCCCTCACTCTCTCCTTCTCCTCTCTCTCACTTTAGGAGGAGGTAGGGGTTTCATCCATCCATTCTGTTGTAACCCTGTTCACATCCCTGCCCTGCTGGGACTCTGTGCTGGCCGTATGGGACCTCATCATGTTGCATGGTACAGGGAGGCACAGCCTCTGCAATTCTGTAAACCCTTTGTCGTCATGTACATTATTGTTGTTATTTTTCACTCCACCATGATTGCTCCAGTAGGCCCCCAAAGTTCTCAGACTGGAGTGTGAAAAGCCACACAGACAAGTAGGCAGTCAGTTAACTAGTGTCTGAGATATGATGCTATTGGGTTTTTACTGCGTAGGATGGCTGGATGAGTAAATATATAGATAGATGGAGAGAAATTGGAGTGAGAAGTGAGTGAGCGTTGGGTTACTGAGGGGAGGATGAATGTGAAGTCAAGCGGGAGGGCCGTGCGTGGGAGCATCTGTAGTGTTCAGCCTCTGAGGAGTTTGCCAACTATATTTCTGGTTCATGTGTCTATGTTCAGTACTGGTCTCACCATCATCCAGCTGCTGGAGTGTCGGCTGTTGAGCCTTGAATGACGAGGCTGCCGTGCTGCCCCTGCTGCTGAGGATACCTGTGGATGTGTGAGTGTTACATCATCCTTCCTCATTCAATAACACAGAGAGACTTGGGCCCACACACAGTAGTCTAAAATCATAATAGGAACCTTTTTTTATATACATTAGCTTTTATTGGACAGCCATTTGAGTCCTTTAGTAGTTTTCAAATAAATAGACTTCTCTCATGAATGCAAATCAGTCGATATAGCGTCAGAAGTTCGACAGGTTTTGTTGACGTCTATGTCACGATCGTCTATGTCGTCCAAGTATGACCAAGGCGCAACGTGTCCAAGAAACATGACTTTATTAGCAAAGTAACCAAAATCCAAAACAAAAGACGACTCAATGAAGTCCACGGTACACAGACCGAAAACGGAACAAAAACCCACAATTCCCACAGGAAAACATTCAGATTAAATATGGCTCCCAATCAGAGATAACGAGCCGACAGCTGACACTCGTTACCTCCGATTGGGAGTCATAGACCAAACCTAGAAATGAAGCCAACAGAAAAGCAAACATAGAAATACACCCAAACCCAACATAACAAAATACACCCTGGCTCAAATACAAAAGTCCCGGAGCCAGAGTGTCACAGTACCCCCCCCTAAAGGTGCGAACTCCGGGCGCACCAGCATACAGTCTAGGGGAGGGTCTGGGTGGGCGTCTGTCCACGGTGGCGGCTCTGGCCCCGGTCGTGATCCCCACCCCACCACAGTCACAACCTGCTTCAGTAGCCTCCTCCCAATGACCACCCTCCAACTAACCCCACCTGGACTAAGGGGCAACACCGGACTAAGGGGCAGCACCGGACTAAGGGGCAGCACCGGGATAAGGGGCAGCACCGGGATAAGGGGCAGCACCGGGCTAAGGGGCAGCACCGGACTAAGGGGCAGCACCGGGCTAAGGGACAGTACCTGACTAAGGGGCAGCACCGGACTGAGGGGCAGCTCCGGACTGAATGGCGGATCCTGGCTGGCTGGCTCTGGCGGATCCTGGCTGGCTGGCGGATCCGGGCTGGACGGCTCTGGCGGATCCTGGCTGGACGGCTCTGGCGGATCCTGGCTGGACGGCTCTGGCGGATCCTGGCTGGACGGCTCATGGCTGGCTGACGGATCTGGCTGCTCATGGCTGGCTGACGGATCTGGCTGCTCATGGCTGGCTGACGGATCTGGCTGCTCATGGCTGGCTGACGGACCTGGCTGCTCATGGCTGGCGGAAGGCTCAGGCTGATCCTGTCTGGCGGACGGCTCTGGCTGATCCTGTCTGGCGGAAGGCTCTGGCTGATCCTGTCTGGCGGAAGGCTCTGGCTGATCCTGTCTGGCGGACGGCTCTGGCTGATCCTGTCTGGCGGAAGGCTCTGGCTGATCCTGTCTGGCGGAAGGCTCTGGCTGCTCCTGTCTGGCGGACGGCTCTGAAGGCTCATGGCAGACGGGCGGCTTTGCAGGCTCAGTACAGACGGGCGGCTTATGCAACGCTTGGCAGACGGGCAGTTCAGGCGCCATAGGGCAGGCGGACAGTTCAGGCGCCGTTGGGCAGACGGGCAGTTCAGACGGCGTTGGGCAGACGGACAGTTCAGGCCCCGTTGGGCAGACGGCAGACTCTGGCCGTCTGAGGCGCACCGTAGGCCTGGTGCGTGGTGCCGGAACTGGAGGTACCGGGCTGAGGACACGCATCTCAGGGCTAGTGCGGGGAGAAGCAACAGGGCATGCTTGGCCCTGGGGACGCACCGTAGGCCTGATGCGTGGTGCCGGAACTGGAGGTACCGGGCTGAGGACACGCATCTCAGGGCTAGTGCGGGGAGAAGCAACAGGGCATGCTTGGCCCTGGGGACGCACCGTAGGCCTGATGCGTGGTGCCGGAACTGGAGGTACCGGGCTGAGGACACGCATCTCAGGGCTAGTGCGGGAAGCAGGAACAGGACGCACAGGACTCGGGGAACACACAGGAGGCTTAGTGCGTGGTGTAGGCACTGGTGGTACTGGACTGGAGACAGGAGGTGGTGCCGGAAATACCGGACCGTGCAGGCGTACTGGCTCCCTTGAGCACTGAGCCTGACCAACCTTACCTGGTTGTATGCTCCCCGTCGCCTGACCAGTACAGGGAGGTGGAATAACCCGCACCGGGCTATGTAGGCGAACCGGGGACACCATGCGTAAGGCTGGTGCCATGTAAGCCGGCCCGAGGAGACGCACTGGTGACCGGATGCGTGGGGCCGGCCTCATGACATCTGGCTCAATGCTCAGTCTAGCCCGGCCGATACGTGGAGCCGGAATGTACCGAACCCGGGCTATGCCTGCGTACAGGAGACACCATGCGCTCTACTGCGTAACACGGTGTCTGCCCGTACTCTCGCTCTCCACGGTCAGTCCAGGGAGTAGGCGCAGGTCTCCTACCTGACTTCGCCACACTCCCTTCTAGCCCCCCAAGAAATTTTTGGGTAGTACTCTCGGGCTTCCAGCCTTGCCTCCGTGCTGCCTCCTCATATCGCCGCCTCTCGGCTTTAGCTGCCTCCCGCTCTTCACGAGGACGGCGATATTCTCCCGGTTGATCCCAAGGCCCCTCACCATCCAGAATCTCCTCCCATGTCCATGAATCCTTTATGGGAGTCCATAAATCCTGTGTAGGTAGGTCCTGTTGCCGCTTGACACGCTGCTTGGTCTTTTTGTGGTGGGTTTTTCTGTCACGATCGTCTATGTCGTCCAAGTATGACCAAGGCGCAACGTGTCCAAGAAACATGACTTTATTAGCAAAGTAACCAAAATCCAAAACAAAAGACGACTCAATGAAGTCCACGGTACACAGACCGAAAACGGAACAAAAACCCACAATTCCCACAGGAAAACATTCAGATTAAATATGGCTCCCAATCAGAGATAACGAGCCGACAGCTGACACTCGTTACCTCCGATTGGGAGTCATAGACCAAACCTAGAAATGAAGCCAACAGAAAAGCAAACATAGAAATACACCCAAACCCAACATAACAAAATACACCCTGGCTCAAATACAAAAGTCCCGGAGCCAGAGTGTCACAGTACCCCCTAAAGGTGCGAACTCCGGGCGCACCAGCATACAGTCTAGGGGAGGGTCTGGGTGGGCGTCTGTCCACGGTGGCGGCTCTGGCCCCGGTCGTGATCCCCACCCCACCACAGTCACAACCTGCTTCAGTAGCCTCCTCCCAATGACCACCCTCCAACTAACCCCACCTGGACTAAGGGGCAACACCGGACTAAGGGGCAGCACCGGACTAAGGGGCAGCACCGGGATAAGGGGGCAGCACCGGGATAAGGGGCAGCACCGGGCTAAGGGGCAGCACCGGACTAAGGGGCAGCACCGGGCTAAGGGACAGTACCTGACTAAAGGGGCAGCACCGGACTGAGGGGCAGCTCCGGACTGAATGGCGGATCCTGGCTGGCTGGCTCTGGCGGATCCTGGCTGGCTGGCGGATCCGGGCTGGACGGCTCTGGCGGATCCTGGCTGGACGGCTCTGGCGGATCCTGGCTGGACGGCTCTGGCGGATCCTGGCTGGACCGGCTCATGGCTGGCTGACGGATCTGGCTGCTCATGGCTGGCTGACGGATCTGGCTGCTCATGGCTGGCTGACGGATCTGGCTGCTCATGGCTGGCTGACGGACCTGGCTGCTCATGGCTGGCGGAAGGCTCAGGCTGATCCTGTCTGGCGGACGGCTCTGGCTGATCCTGTCTGGCGGAAGGCTCTGGCTGATCCTGTCTAGTGGAAGGCTCTGGCTGATCCTGTCTGGCGGACGGCTCTGGCTGATCCTGTCTGGCGGAAGGCTCTGGCTGATCCTGTCTGGCGGAAGGCTCTGGCTGCTCCTGTCTGGCGGACGGCTCTGAAGGCTCATGGCAGACGGGCGGCTTTGCAGGCTCAGTACAGACGGGCGGCTTATGCAACGCTTGGCAGACGGGCAGTTCAGGCGCCATAGGGCAGGCGGACAGTTCAGGCGCCGTTGGGCAGACGGGCAGTTCAGACGGCGTTGGGCAGACGGACAGTTCAGGCCCCGTTGGGCAGACGGCAGACTCTGGCCGTCTGAGGCGCACCGTAGGCCTGGTGCGTGGTGCCGGAACTGGAGGTACCGGGCTGAGGACACGCATCTCAGGGCTAGTGCGGGGAGAAGCAACAGGGCATGCTTGGCCCTGGGGACGCACCGTAGGCCTGATGCGTGGTGCCGGGAACTGGAGGTACCGGGCTGAGGACACGCATCTCAGGGCTAGTGCGGGGAGAAGCAACAGGGCATGCTTGGCCCTGGGGACGCACCGTAGGCCTGATGCGTGGTGCCGGAACTGGAGGTACCGGGCTGAGGACACGCATCTCAGGGCTAGTGCGGGAAGCAGGAACAGGACGCACAGGACTCGGGGAACACACAGGAGGCTTAGTGCGTGGTGTAGGCACTGGTGGTACTGGACTGGAGACAGGAGGTGGTGCCGGAAATACCGGACCGTGCAGGCGTACTGGCTCCCTTGAGCACTGAGCCTGACCAACCTTACCTGGTTGTATGCTCCCCGTCGCCTGACCAGTACAGGGAGGTGGAATAACCCGCACCCGGGCTATGTAGGCGAACCGGGGACACCATGCGTAAGGCTGGTGCCATGTAAGCCGGCCCGAGGAGACGCACTGGTGACCGGATGCGTGGGGCCGGCCTCATGACATCTGGCTCAATGCTCAGTCTAGCCCGGCCGATACGTGGAGCCGGAATGTACCGAACCGGGCTATGCCTGCGTACAGGAGACACCATGCGCTCTACTGCGTAACACGGTGTCTGCCCGTACTCTCGCTCTCCACGGTCAGTCCAGGGAGTAGGCGCAGGTCTCCTACCTGACTTCGCCACACTCCCTTCTAGCCCCCCAAGAAATTTTTGGGTAGTACTCTCGGGCTTCCAGCCTTGCCTCCGTGCTGCCTCCTCATATCGCCGCCTCTCGGCTTTAGCTGCCTCCCGCTCTTCACGAGGACGGCGATATTCTCCCGGTTGATCCCAAGGCCCCTCACCATCCAGAATCTCCTCCCATGTCCATGAATCCTTTATGGGAGTCCATAAATCCTGTGTAGGTAGGTCCTGTTGCCGCTTGACACGCTGCTTGGTCTTTTTGTGGTGGGTTTTTCTGTCACGATCGTCTATGTCGTCCAAGTATGACCAAGGCGCAACGTGTCCAAGAAACATGACTTTATTAGCAAAGTAACCAAAATCCAAAACAAAAGACTGACTCAATGAAGTCCACGGTACACAGACCGAAAACGGAACAAAAACCCACAATTCCCACAGGAAAACATTCAGATTAAATATGGCTCCCAATCAGAGATAACGAGCCGACAGCTGACACTCGTTACCTCCGATTGGGAGTCATAGACCAAACCTAGAAATGAAGCCAACAGAAAAGCAAACATAGAAATACACCCAAACCCAACATAACAAAATACACCCTGGCTCAAATACAAAAGTCCCGGAGCCAGAGTGTCACAGTCTAACGGTCCCTATGGAAACATGGCAGGGGCACTGGGTTTATGTATACAACAGTGGCTGGCCAGTTAATGATGTCGAAGCAGTTATCATATTTGTTTTAATATCTAAACCAAATCCTTTTCATCGTTCTGTTGCCGCCTCTCTTAGAATAAATATTGATATCGCTACAATAAGTTTACTTTGGATAAAGAACTGTGGACTATCCTCTTGTTACTGTGGGTTGAACAGCAATTTGAGTCCCATCAGCATGTTAATCATTGGTGTTTAAGAGCTCTTTGATATCCAGGCTTTGTTTTAGTAGGTGGGGGTGTCGTTATAGCAACATTGCCTTGCAAACGCTATGTTGGTGTTCTTGTAGTAGGATTTGGAAGGCGTAATGGGACCTATTGATTCTGCTCAACTTCATTGTTGATCTCGACTAGTATGATATTTAACTTGCCTTTCTGTTTGAAGCATTACTTTGCAAAGCAATATAGAATTGAGGTATTCATTTTATATTAGTTTTGAAATAACTGTTCAGTTTCTTTGAGGATGTTCCCTGGAAATCAAGTCATTCATGTGCATGCCGTTCACATTTGAATATTTAGCCCTTTGACGGTTGACTGCGGGCACCGAGCCACATGCCACATTGAAGTGCTCTTGTTGCTAGCCTGGCATCTATGTGCCAGTCCAGTGAGGTCATGGCTAAGTGGTTTCTCTGTCTCTGAGGCCAGGATCTACTTACGAAAGGAAGAAACAAGCTTTCTGAAACCATAGCCCTCCTGTTCAGTGAGAGAGAGAGTGGGAGGGAGGGAAGCAGGAAGTCATCCAAACAGAGGGAAAAGGCTATGAGCAGTCAGCAGGTTAGAGGATGTTTTTATGTGGTATCCTATCACCCAGTTGCCCCATTAAGAATATCATATATTTTCAAGAGAGACCTGATTTAACCCTGGCTTTAACTCAAAATTCACAGCCCATGGCTCATTCTCCTTGGCCTGTTTAATCTAATACAGAGTGGCCAAGGTGGACACGTTAAATACCAATAGATTCACCTGGTTAATGAAGGACTTTATGTTTCATCCATCTCATCTATTGGTTTCTGCCCCAAAGTGGCTGTCTATCACTTGTCAACAGAGCCAGGGTGATAACAATGCTTTGGTCCTGCCATTGGCGGACTAGTATGCCCTCACTCTACCCCCACTCTCACTGCCCACCCCTTTCCCCCGTTCTCTCCATTCAGGCCCATTGACACGTCTCTCTGCCTGAGGAGTTGACAGCTCATTTGTTTCACTGACAAGCCCACTTCAATGCGGACCCTTTTTCACAGTGCTTATGTAAAAGCCAGTATGACGTGAAGCACAGGGACAAGCTGTGTCCCAGCTCTGAGGACTTTTTAAGTGAATACTTTTATAACCATGATATATCAAAGGTTTGACTAACGTCATTGAATCTTTAGGGCAAAAATGTGGCATGTTTTTTTCGCCTATAGAGTACACTGTCATGTATTGCCTCCAACCGATGTGATGGGTGATCAAAGTTGAATGAGGAGATTGGTGTACTAATGTGAGTCCCCGTCTGTCCCCCCTCCTCTCTTTCCCTCTCAGCTCTCAGTATTGTGTCCTGCTCCCAGCCCTGTGGAGTCCCGAGGTACAGGAGTGGGAGATCAAGTGCATGAAAAGCCTGGTGTTGGAAGAAACTGACAAGGGACACCATCCAGGTAACACTCACATACATATTGTTGTAGTGGTACAATTACATTACTCTACCTGACTCCTGTGTGGCGTGACTCCCCCCTGAGTTCTGTGTTTAACCAATGACCGGTCCCGATGCTGTAACGGGAGAAGTGGGTGGGAAACTAAAAGTTAAGTGGTAAGGTCTGACAGAGGAACCTGAGATAGTTTTCCTCTCTGATGCGCAGTCCCCAGTGTCCAGGCCTTATCTGCTGGTTCATGGTTGTAATGGATTTGGTAGGGTGAGTCTGTAAGAAGCTTGTTCATCCAGACTAAATGTCAACGCTATTTTACCAGACTAAATGTCAACGCTATTTTACCTGGACCCTGGGGATGATTCACAAAGCTCACTCTTTAATGTGTGCGCGTTGTGATGCAAAACTGACAATTTTCTCAGTAGTTTTGTCCTTGTTTATCTTTAAACTGTGACTGTGGGCTCTTTCTTTCTACAATCTCGTTTTCTCTCTATACCTCTTTCTCTCTCCCTCTTTTTCGGTGTAGCAAATTGGTTGATACCACATTGGATCATGGTGCTGCTCACTCCATGGTTCTGCTTTGTTTTTGTTTTCAGTGGTGAAGTGAAGCATTTTTAAGGAAATGTTGACATGACTCAGTCCAAAGGGGTATACTGCATAGCAAGCTCGATCTACTCAGGGTTTTCTAAAGCTAGCCAGCTTCAGTTAGCTTCCCTCTCCAGCTCAGGCTTCATCTATACTATGACGGTGGATATTGCTAGTCTGCCTGCTGCTAACTCTAGCGGGCTTGTAGCTGCGCGTGCAGTTTAATCAGTTGTCTTCCTCAAATGAAGTGGATGATGACAAAATCTTTGCGGGAGGGAGAGAATCTGATTTCATTGGTCCTCAACTCACGGCTCAGCCACTTCATTCAGGATAAATGTAGTCAGCCCTGACTTAGCCTGCCCTGGAGCAGGTTAGTTCTGAAGGATTCGTTGCCATAGAAATGTACCTGGCTAAAAGGTGAGCCACTTTCGTGGTACCGGTTATCCCGAGTTGAACTCAAAGCTGACCAAAGTTACCTCGCTAACTCCTCAAACCTGATTCGTAGTATAGGGCTCTGAAGGGTATACTACAGAGCAGATTCAATGAGTTAGCCAGTTTGATAAACAACCAGAAATAACTATGGATTTTCTGGTTAATTTAAGAAAGCTAAACTTAGGGATGTGTTTTTGTTTGTTGAGTCAATTAGACCATGCCCATTTAAAGCATATCATTCTGAAAAATGTCAAGTTAGCTGGCTAACTCATTCAACCTGCTTTGTAGTATACCCCACTGGACTGTGGTGGTGCTTTAACCCACGGTACTAATGGATGACAATGATTTAACATTCAGAGATGTGTAGATGAACTGGGTCAGGCCAGTGGGGACACTTAGTTTGTGTTTATGTTTACTGTGTGTGTGTGTAATCCTCATTCCCTTCCAAAGATACAGTGACTGTAGCCATCATCCTGGCATTGTCTCAGGCACTTAGTAAGTACCATAATTTCTCTGAGAGTGAAATGGCACCTTGATTAGCTGCTACTCGTTCTGTGCTGCTCTGATCCCAGATCTCAGATCTCCGTGTCTGCGTCTGTGTTGTCTCTAATCTCTTGGCAGACCAATGGGGAAAATATCTTGAGTTATTCAGTACCCGACTCGACATTCCCCCTCACTCTGCTCCGTCTGCTCTCTGAGTCACCGCCTGGCTCTCAGACTGGTAGAGAGTCCCAGAGGTGCTGTCAGTGAGTCACAAAATGGCCACCACAGTGCCTGTTGTCAGTGTGGATCAGTCCGGACCAGGGGGCCCCACTGTAAAGCTAATTGAAAGGCTCAGCACAGCAGCAGGTTTTACTATGTGGATCTTTCATCAGGCCGCTGTGTGTGAGTCAGGATGAGTCATCTACACTGCCTTCTGTCTAGCTAGCTGTCCCTCTAGCCCCAGGTAGAGAGGAGCTAAATCAAAGCCCATCAGTAACCAAGCATTTAGGCCCAGCCTAGCCCCTGTCTTTGGTGCTTTTTTGACAACCTGCTCTATAGAAACGATGACAGACTGAGGCCCAGTGAACTCCAAAAAGGGTGGAGCTGTTATGGGTACACAAGGGGCTAGATGATTTGAACCAGTTACATGGGTTTTTACTGGAGGTGTTCATTTTGGTTAGTTTGTTAACTGCATATCTGCCCATTTGAGCTTTCAGCAGATGAAGAGTATAGCCTAGGGATCCTGCTATCTGTCCTCAAAGAAGCAGTCTCTCAAGTCATCTCCTTCCTACCTCTATGACATAGCTATGGAAGCCCATTCCCACCAAAAAAATATGTATGTCGATACTATCAAAAAATTTAGATACTATATACAATTTTTGAGATGCTATCTACAAATTGAGATAGTAAATCATACATTCTGTATAGGAGATGTTTCTTCAGAGATCAGCACAGCAGTGCCACCGGAAAACGTGTGACGGGCTGGCATTTGCCCCAGCACTTTTGATTTGGTTTAATTAAATTACACAAGCGTTGAAAATAGGGACAAATTACTGTTGTTTAGACTGATTCGCCTCATGATTTGTCAACTCGTGCACAATTAATCTGTTCTTCAGTCTGATCCTGTAGCCTACTGATAACAACCACAGCTGCATGTAGCCTAGAGAAGCCTATGCACTCTAATCCGGCCAGGGGAAACAAAGTGGTAACGTCATGTATTTAAGTCTAAGCTATGTATTAATAACCTAAAATAGGCCCATTTATTTGTCTTTAGAGAATGTGAATGTGATCATTACATTACCGTTTCATTTCCGTTGGCCAGAGGGTATCAGAGCACATAGGCTTCTCTAGGCTACCTGCAGCTGTGGTAGTTATCAGTTGATCAGACTGAAGCACAGATTAATTGTGCACAAGTTGACAAATCATGCAGAAAATCTGTCTAAACAACAGTACCCTCTTTTCAATGCTTTTGTGTCAAGATTTTTTATTAAACCGAATCAGGTGCTGGGGCAAATGCCAGCTCGCAACGCGTTTGCCAGCAGCCCTGCTGTGCTGATCTCTGCAACGTGGATAGATGGAAATCGCCACACAATGCTACAAATAAAGAAATGTATCCTATATGTATGTTCTACTATCTCAACATTTTGAGTTAGTATCTCAAAATGTTTAGCTAGTTTCTAGAAAATGTAAGATTGTATCTCGAAATGTGTAGACAGTATTGACATTTACATTTTTTTGGTGGGGGGAGGCGGGAATGGGCTGTCATATCAAAGGATGCAACATTTTCTTTACTTTCAAATTCTCCTATCCTCACCAGCAGTGCCAACACCTCGAGCACGCCCCCATCTACATCGATGGGGCTGTAGTGGAGCGGGTCGAGAGCTTCCAGTTCCTCTGTGTCCACATCACTAAGGATCATGGTCCACACACACCAACACAGTCATGAAGAAGGCACAACAATGCCTCTTCCCCCTCTGGAGGATGAAAAGATTTGGCATGGGCCCTCGGGCCCTCAGTTCTACAACTATATACAGCTAAAGTTCTATACCGCAGAACCAACAGGACCCTGAACAGCTTCTACCCCCAAGCCATAACACTGCTAAATAGTTAGTCCGGGTAGCTATTAGTTAACTATTTAACTATCTGCATTGACTCTTTTGACTCACCACATACGCTGCTGCTACTGTTTACATGGTCTAAGGCACTGCATCGCAGTGCTAGCTGTGCCACTAGAGATCCAGGCTCTGTAATAGCCAGCCGCGACCGGGAGACTCATGGGGCGGCGCACAATTGGCCCAGCGTCGTCCAGGGTAGGGGAGGGAATGGCTGGCAAGGATGTAGCTCAGTTGGTAGAGCATGGCGTTTGCAACGCCAGGGTTGTGGGTTCGATTCACACGGGGGGCCAGTATGAAAAATAAATAAATAAAAAATAATGTACCACTAACTGTAAGTCGCTCTGGATAAGAGCGTCTGCTAAATGACTAAAATGTAAAATGTAAATGTAATGTTGCCTAGTCACTTTATCCCTACCTACAGTGCCTTCGGAAAGTATTCAGACCCCTTGACTTTTTCCCCATTTTGTTTTACGTTACAGCCTTATTCTCAAATGGATTAAATACTTTCCCCCCTCAGCAATCTAAACACAATACCCCATAATGACAAAGAAAAACAGGTTTTTAATTTTTTTTCTCCAAATGTATTAAAAATATAAAACAGAAATACATTATTTACATATGTATTCGGACCCTTTGCTATGAGACTCAAAATTTAGCTGAGGTGCATCCTGTTTCCATTGATCATCCTTGAGATGTTTCTACAACTTGATTGGAGTCCACCTGTGGTAAATTCAATTGATTGGACATGATTTGGAAAGGCACACAGTTGACAGTGAATGTCAGAGCAAAAACCAAGCCATGAGGTTGAAGGAATTGTCCGTCGAGCTCCGAGACAGGATTGTGTTGAGGCACAGATCTGGGGAAGGGTACCAAAAAATGTTTGCAGCATTGAAGGTCCCCAAGAACACAGTGGCCTCCATCATTCTTAAATGGAAGAAGTTTGGAACCACCAAGACTCTTCCTAGAGCTGATCACACGGCCAAACTGAGCAATCGGGGGAGAAGGGCCTTGGTCAGGGAGGTGACCAAGAACCCGATGGTCACTCTGACAGAGCTCCAGAGTTCTTCTGTGGAGATGGGAGAACCTTCCAGAAGGACAACCATCTCTGCAGCACTCCACCAATCAGGCCTTTATGGTAGAGTGACCAGACGGAAGTCACTCCTCAGTAAAAGACACATGACAGCCCGCTTGGAGTTTGCCAAAAGGCACCGAAAGATTCTCAGACCTTGAGAAACAAGATTCTCTGGTCTGATGAAACCAAGATGCACTCTTTGGCCTGAATGCCAAGTGTCCCATCTGGAGGAAACCTGGCACCATCCCTACGGTGAAGCATGGTGGTGGCAGCATCATGCTGTGGGGAAATTTTTCAGCGGCAGGGAGTGGGAGACTAGTCAGGATCAAGGCATAGATGAAAACCTGCTCCAGAGTGCTCAGGACCACACACTGGGGCGAAGGTTCACCTTCCAACAGGACAACAACCCTAAGCACACAGCCAAGACAACGCAGGAGTGGCTTCGGGGCAAGTCTCTGAATGTCCTTGACTGGCCCAGCTTGAGAGGATCTACAAAGAGGAATGGGAGAAACTCCCCAAATACAGGTGTGCCAAGCTTGTAGTGTCATACCCAAGAAGACTCGCGGCTGTAATCGCTGCCAAACGTGCTTCAACAAAGTACTGAGTAAAGGGTAGGACTACTTATGGAAATGGCATATTTCAGTTTATATTTTTGTATTTTTGTAAAAAAAAATCTAAAAACCTGTTTTTGCTGTGTCATTATGGGGTATTGTGTGTAGATTGATGAGGAAAAAACCCAATTTAATCAATTTTAGAATAAGGCTGTAACGTAACAGAATGTGGAGAAAGTAAAGGGAACTGAATACTTTCCGAAAGCACTGTATACGTACATATCTCAGTTACCTCGTATCCCTGCACATCGACTCGGTACTGGTACCCCGTGTTTACCAAGTTATCAATACTCATTGTGTATTTCATCCTTGTGTTATTACTTTTCAATTACTTCTCATTTTTTCTCTAATTGTTGGGAAGCATTTCACTGATAGTCTACACCTGTTGTTTACTAAGCATTTTACAAATATTTTAATTTTGGATTCTATCTCCACTGATATCATACAGACATGAGATTCTCCTCTAAAATAGCTAGTTTTGAAATATTTACATTTACATTTTAGTCATTTAGCAGACGCTCTTATCTAGAGCGACTTACAGCTGCCCAGAAATATGCATGCATGAACTGGCAGACCTCAATATGGGTATATAAATACAAACAATTTAGGTAATAGTGTGTTTGGAACTATAATGAGATCTATCTGAAAACAGCCCTGAATGTTTGGTGCATCGCTGCTACCTCCAGTGTTGGAGCAGGATTATATTCTGCTTGTGTGAGCTGGCTGGCTCGCTGCTCTAGCCCTCAGGTCCGGTGCTAGTGCTTTTGTCAGCACAACAGTGATAGCAGGTGGCTACCGCCCCCTTTCTCTCCTCTGTCTCAGCATGTTGTTCCCCTGTGCTGGTACAATGACACAGCTGTCATTTGCAGTTGGACCAATGCTAAGTAAATCTGGCTTGCTGTGCCTATATCAGACAGAGGATACCAACTAGAAAGACAAACAACAACGTGTGCATAATAGCTGCATATTTGTGATATTTGTAGACATCAGGGAAGATTTCAAGAGGTCAGAATGTGTTTGCCCTGTGTTACCTGACAAGGCATTCAAGACCAGGCTTTCTCTCATAACTTCATGTCAGGGCATGTTCTTCTATCCATATAGGGTTGTGCAGGTGAATGCCCACAGGTGAATGAATGACCTCGGAGGACATTTCAGAGCTTCTGCATGACTGTGCTGAATGTTTGAGCCTACAGCCTGAGTCACCCGTGTCACCTTGGATAAAGCGATAGCAGGGATTTTTTGCTCTAAATGTAAAACGAGCTGATTAGAAAACCCTCTGTTTGCATTGTACTGTTCTGTCCCTGAGCTACCTCTCTGAAGTGAGATAATGCTCTGTAACCCGAGAAGGCTAGCTGGTTTCAGACCACAGGCCTAGCTCAAGTCAATCCAGTTATCTATAGAAAATTTGGTCTCACTTTATTTGAAGTGCATCTTATGAAGGCTTCATAAAGCCTTCATATAGGCTTCATAAGCACTACATAGATGTTTCACAAATAATTTCTAACCATATATCATGCTCTATAAAGATTCATAATTTGGCATAACTGCGTGACATAACCATCAATTTATTAATGCGACTAATGACCCATAAATTTAACTGCCTTCCTGATGGTCCAAGGATTTAGACAAATTAATCAAACAAATGTCCTCTGGCTTTTTGCAGTTCTGTGTATTTTGTAGGTACATCCTCTCCCCCGACTGTGGTCTGTCTGAAGGGACAGCAGAGTGAGTGGGGTCCCATGGCTGGCTCACCTGCTTTACCTCCTCAACTCTCTCCAACTGTCCTGGGAGTCACTGTCCTCTGTGTGCACTGTAGCCTTGCATAGGGACATATCCTGAACAGAGTACAGTTTTCTGAAGTCAAAATGGTGCAATGCTCAAAATCTGTTAGTCCCCCTTCCCAAGTAGCCTGATTCTCCAGTCACCCATGTGGTTACCCTGAGGACTGTCACAGCAGGTTTGCTAGAATGGGCCATCTTCTGAATTAGTGCACATGCAGGGAAACCAACCCCAGCAGGAGGCATCTCAATAATCAATAGTTATATAATAATGTTTACTTGTGTAGAAATCTGGGGCATAATTGAGGGGTTAAGATATGCATGCAGTCTACTGTTTATAGAGCCAAAGTGGGTTAACTGACAATGATCAGTCCTGTATGCTGGGATCTGTACTGTATTTCTACAAAGTCTTCTTCAGAAAGTGACAGGCCTTTATACAACGCAAAGGGCAGAGATATGATGCAGTGGGTATCCTTGTGTAACTGTGTCAGCCATCTGGAGAAGAGAAACTGTTCTTTTCAAGACAGGGTCTGATCCTCTTATGGAGCTGCTTTGTCTCGGAGGGGATGAAGCTTCCTCATATGTGCCCCCAATATCACACACACACACATACACACATATACACACACACCAACATGATGTGCAGTCTCCGATTGAGAGGATAAGACCTGAATGTGCTGCAGCCTGTCATTTCTCTCAAATTTGGAGTTGGAGACGTCTTATTTCAGGCTTATGTCAGTGTTTTGCCATGATCAATTATGAAATGAAAAAGCTGGTAAAGAGGTTAAATTATATGCCAGATCCAGTTGATTGCTCATAATTCCTGTTCTGACAGTCATAATTATGTGATGACTTTTTAAAATGCCTCTTAGAATAGAGAGAATGGTTGTAAAGTAGCTCCCCCTCCTCCTTGATCCCTGCTTGGTCTCCACTGGCTCTTCTCAGGATCCTTGTTTGACCTCTGCACCCCAGGCTGACCCTTGACTTTGCAGCAAGCTTAGAGCCCTATCAAAACAGAGGGCCTGAATCAGAGGGTGCGGTCGGTTCAAACCTCAGGGTCACAGAGATCGGCCCACACCTCTCCCTCTTATTCTTTGAGCAATGCCCTCCACATTCTACCTCTTTGTGGCCAATATTGGCCTCTTGACTGATTAGAAATGCCCACAATGACTGAACAATCCTGCCTAGGAGTAGAATAGGCTGTTGGTGGAGGGTAGAAAAATAGGACAAGGGAGTTTGTTTACAGCATGGAAATATAATTACTTATTAGTGATTCGAATTCTGGGGTTTAGAGAACTCTGCTTTTGCAGTTTTCGGGATTAAAATTTATGTTTTTTCCTCTCACAACGTTTGTGTTACCATAACAATCTAGAAATAACAGATAGCAAAAATGTATTGAGAAATATCATTATCAGTTTCATTCTGTGCGTATTAGTATTGATTTGTTACTGGTATAAGTGATATATCTGTACGTTTTTCCTTACACTGAGCAATTATCCAATTGTTATCCATTCATGGTAAGCCTGTGACGACACTCCAGTTGGCTACAGATAGCAATGTTGGTTTATATTTGAATGTTCTTACTTCTGTGCGGAGGACAACTCACGGGGAGTTGTTTAGCACCCTGGGAAGTGGGCAGTTTTGGGTGTCTGAGGAGCCTTTGTAACCTGACCTCTATGATTGATCTTCTCCAGGGAGCTGATCGATGGCTATCAAACAGAGATGAGCAACGACTGATTGATAGATGAAGAAAGCAGACTCCCAATGGACACAATGGTGGACTGACTGGCCTCCATTGGGCCTCCATTGTGTCCTTATAATAATAATAATAATAATAATATTAATAATAATAATAATAATTGATTACATTTATATAGCGCATTTCAAAGAATCTCAAAGCACAAAAAATGACAAATAATTTAGAAAAACAACATCACTACATCATTAGATGGACAGTCATTAGAATGTTCATGGCTTGAGTGGTCATCTGAGGGAGGTGTTCAAGCAGGGAGAGAAAGTCAGGAGGCAGACAGGAAGAGCGGTCTCATCAAGGTGTCTCGCTGTCTCTAGTTTTCCCATAGTAGATCTCAGTCAGATGAAGTTTGAGCTAAGCCACTGCAGTCAATGGACTCCATAGTAGGTATCTAACTAGTTACTAGTTCACTACTACCAATAATAATAATAATTCAAAAGCAGCCTTGTAACTTTGTCCTCTCTACGATCCTCATCACTGCACACCTCTGCCGTCTTGCTTATGGCTTCTCTCCATCCTCGACCTTCGGATACTGGCTGGCATTCGAATCAAAACAGCTAGCCAGCTAACGTTAGTTAGCTAGCCAATCAAGAATATATATATATATTAATTGTTAATTCCTAAAAGCAAAAAGATTGTAGGTAAAAGAAATGGCATAAAAAATATTTAATTAAGCAAATATTTACAAAATGTACAGAAGCTCCCTGCTTAGGCTACTGCTAGGGCGCAATTGGCCCTATCGCCTCATGATGCACCTGTTGCTCAGGGAGATCTTCGCCCTACCAGGAGTACGAGCCAGAGCCTACAGTTTAAATGAACAGAAATAGGAAAGGCACAGGCCTAGTGGCTGAAATATTGAAATGTTGCTGTATAGGAATACAAGAGCATTTTGAAGCGGATTGTAACTCAACGTTTGGCATAGAATATTTGTTTTGTCATAAAATGAATAATTAGAGCCCATAGAATGTTTGGCTCCCTGATGGAGATTAACTCAGCTTATATTGTGGTGAAATTCTAATTTAATATTTTCCTTATGAGGTTTTCTTTGTCACCAGACACCTGTTCAGTGGATTTCGGCTAGTTTACATCAGGCAGCAGCTCGTGCCGCTTGATATTTGCTTGACAAACAGTATGTCAGCTGCCAGGAAAGTAATTAATGAGCAGTAAACTAATACACGATGGGAATCTACCCTTAGGTAATGTATTTTTTGCCTGATAACAAGCGTCAGTCTATTACCTATATGAAAGATAACGTATTAACATTGATTGATTTTGTGAGAATGTAATTGTGTGACCCTAGGGGCTTGTTAAGGCTCTAGATAGTTGATAATAATTCTGAGGAATGAGTGAATACATGCCATTCATTCAGTGATGAATTCATGGAGTTGGTGAAAGGTAACAGAGACAATGCGTTTAAATGTCCTCTCACTCTTTTAGAAGAATCTCTAACAACATGATAGGCATCTGATATACCGTCTTTCTGACACTGGTCCATGTGTGGTCTGTTCACAGATTCCTGATGTAACATGTATTGAAAAGCAGGGGGATCATCCTCTGCTGCAATTTAGGACCAGTTCCAGTTAATGCCTGGGTAGAGCAAAGATAAGGTAGTCATGTATTTGAGTTAGGTCTAAGATTAGTGTTCACACATGTCACACACTCAATGAACACCCATCTGTGAAATGGCACACCTGCAAGATGGCAGCCTACCTGAGCTTACCCTGAACTGGGGGAAGGAGTGGATGCATTGGCGGGTCATCTGCTATGCTTTATCATATCAGTTCTAGTGCAGCTCTACTTGAATGAACTGTATAATCTCACAATGTGCAACCTGTCTCGTATTCCTGAGAGTTTTATTTAAAGAGATTCATAAGAAAAGCTTACAGTCCTGCTGTCCAAAAGGAGGAAGCAGCCTGGTTGTATTTGTGTTTCAGTTATAATACTGTTTAGATCTTGGCATGTGGGATACCAAAATCCCTTTGTTTTCCTTGAGTTTATGGAGTTTATCTAGAAAGGCTATACAGATGGAAGGATGAGATGGGACAAGTCAATCCCTCATTCTTAATCAGTCACTGAAGCAATTCAGATCTCTCTGTCTCAGTGGATTGCGTAACGAAAGGGAATAAGAAATTATGTGACATGCTGTAAAATGTGTTGACATAACTACCAACTTTTTCTATTGTAGGTCTACTATAACTTTATGTAACTTGGAGTAACTGGGATGCAAAGTAGTACAGTAAATCAGAGCTCAATAGATCTTCATATAATCACTATTACGCCTCACTTAACCAGTCCATCCCAAATGGCTATATTCTGTGATGTCTTTCGATGGTCAAAATTGACCATGTGTTGCTTATGAAAACAGCCATGTTGTTATGCAGCTAGGTAGGTCTTTTGCATTGTTCTTCTTCTGCTTTTACATGACTCTGGTCAGTCTACTGTGGCTATTCCCAGGGGTACGCGTAATGCCGCCGGGGGTACGCCAAATAGAAATGTGATTCAACGGGGCTATATATGTTTTTTTCTCGCCTGAGTAGCCTCGTTTCACTGCCAAAAATAAAATTAAACCATATAGTGTTCAGCAAAATAACAGCACAATGTCAAATACAGGTAGCCTAGTCAAATAATTAACATCCAATCACATTAACCGTTACTCTCTCGGGGGAATTCCACTAACGGTCCGTATGTAGCCAAACGTAACTGCTGCTCATTCCGTTTGGTCGAAAATAAATGGTTAAAAAAAGTAAGGCCCGTGTCCATAGAGACACATACCAGCTCTACTGGTAGTACTGCTACTACCAGTAGTACTACACCTGCACCTGTCGACGACACAAGTTGTTCTGCTTCCACGAGCACATCCAATGCTAGCATCAGTAATTCTACATTTGTTGCTAGCCCAGCTAGCATGGACACTGACAGTTGTGAATCTGATGCAGCCGAAGAGCTACTGCCCCCTTACCTGGGAAAGCCCCGAACAACAGACTGGGACGTTGGACCATCGAAGAGGCGCAAATATGATGAGAACTACATTGATTTGGGGTTCACTTATATTGGGAGTAGTGCCTTTCCTCAGCCACAGTGTGTTATATGTGCTAAAGTACTATCTCACAACTCGATGAAACCTTCACTCTTGCGCAGACATTTAGAAACGAAGCATGCCAATTTGAAAAATAAGACACAGGAGTTTTTTGAGCGAGAATTAAGACGACTGTCGACTAGTAACACATGTATAAAAGAAACAGATACCATTCATAAGAAGGGGCTAAAGCGTTTTATATGGTAAGCTACCGAGTGGCTAGGACAGGGGGCTTGCCTGTACAACAGTACATGGCTGGGACAATGCTGGGACAATGCTATACAGACAATGCCTTTATCAAACAACACTGTTTCACGACGCATCAGTGACATGGCAGGAGATGTTTAGAAACAATTACTGCTTCGCATACAAGCCAGTGAATTCTATGCGTTACAGCTGGATGAGTCAACAGACGTGGCGGGCCTGGCACAGCTCCTGGTATATGTCCGTTACATTTATGGGGGGTCAATTAAGGAAGACATCCTCTTCTGCAAACCACTGGAAACCAGGACAACAGGAGAGGATATTTTGTACTGGACAGCTTTGTGACATCAAATGGACTTTGGTGGTCAAGATGTGTTGGTATCTGTACTGATGGCGCAAAAGCCATGACAGGGAGACATAGTGGAGTGGTAACGCGCGTGCAAGCAGTTGCTCCCGACGCCACTTGGGTACACTGCAGCATCCACCGAGAGGCTCTTGCTGCCAAGGGAATGCCTGACAGCTTGAAAGACGTTTTGGACACTACAGTGAAAATGGTTAACTTTGTTAAAGCAAGGCCCCTGAACTCTCGTGTATTTTCTGCATTATGCAATGATATGGTCAGCGACCATGTAACGTTTTTACAACATTCAGAAGTGCGCTGGTTATCAAGGGGCAAAGTATTGACACGTTTCTTTAATTGAGAGACGAGCTGAAAGTTTTCTTTCTGACCATAATTTTCACTTGTTTGACTGCTTGCATGATGACAGGTTTTTCACACGACTGGCCTATCTGGGTGATGTTTTTTCTCGCCTGAATGATCTGAATCTAGGATTACAGGGACTCTCCGCAACTATATTCAATGTGCGGGACAAAATTGAGGCTATGATTATGAAGTTGGAGCTCTTCTCTGTCTGCATTAACAAGGACAATCATTGTATGATTTTTTGTGTGCAAATGAACTCAAGCTTACGGACAATGTCAAATGTGATATAGCGAAGCACCTGAGTGAGCTGGTGCTTATGCAGGTACTTTCCCCAAACGGACGACACAAACAACTGGATTCATTATCCCTTTCATGCCCTGCCTCCAGTCCACTTACCGATATCTGAACAAGAGAGCCTCATCAAAATTGCAACAAGCGGTTCTGTGAGAATTTAATTTAATCAGAAGCCACTGCCAGATTTCTGGATAGGGCTGCGCTCAGAGTATCCTGCCTAAGACACTGATGCCCTTTGCAACCACGTACCTATGTGAGAGTGGATTCTCGGCCCCCACTAGCATGAAAACTAAATACAGGCACAGACTGTGTGTGGAAAATGATTTAAGATTGAGACTCTCTCCAATACAACCCAACATTGCAGCGTTATGTGCATCATTTCAAGCACACCCTTCTCATTAACCTGTGGTGAGTTATTCACAATTTTTGATGAACAAATAAGGTTTTATATGTAAGATGGCTAAATAAAGAGCAAAATTATTGATTATTATTATATTATTATTTGTGCCCTGGTCCTATAAGAGCTCTTTGTCACTTCCCATGAGCCGGGTTGTGACAAAAACTCACACTCATTCTTATGTTTAATAAATTTATCGTATAGTGTGTGTGTGTGTGGCAGGCTTACAATGATGGCAAAAAACAACATTTGAGAGTGCGCTGACCCTGGTGCTAGAGGGGGTACGCAGCTGGAGGTTGAATGTTTGAAGGGCTACGGGACTATAAAAAGTTTGGGAATCACAGGTCTAGTGTGTGTTCCTTGGCGCCGTCCCTGGCTGTTTTGTAGCCATACACGCTGTCCTGTTTTCAGAGCTCCTTCTACCATTTATCAGGTTTCTTGCTGCTGTGGACCTCTGCCCTCTTTTCCACATCGCCACTTCACCTAGTCCTGCTACATCTCAACATCTCAACAGCCCGTTTGTCTATACTCTTCACTATCCAACCTTAGAACCACTCTAATGTATGGCTAACCTCTGCAAAGTGCTAACGTCTCTTGTTTTGGTGAACTTTTGGGGTGTGTCATTTTTTTAATGAACCTGATAACCTGATTGTTGTGTGTTTTTTCTGTGTTACTGGCTCACTTTTCTAACTGATTTTGTATTAACCTGCCGGCTGTCAGGAAACCTGTAGAAATGAGAGAGTAATATCAATATGACATGAACAAGCTGCTGTATCTGTTCATTAAGGGGGTTTAGGCCTGAATATCTCGCCGACTCCATTGTTTCCCCACAGGCCAAAGCAGTATAGGACTCTGTCTGTTCTCCTCTGACGTGAAGGTGGGCAGGTTCTTTGAAAGAGAAATCTTTGATGTTACAGAGAGATGAACTAGACTGATAAGATGATTGCAAGTCCCCACAGCTCCTCTAAGTGTGTGTAGTTAACCCAGACTGACCCAGTGCAGGCTGTGTTCCCTTGTATTTCCACATCCTCAACTATGACGCCCATCTTTAAATGTTTTGCTTGTGGTCTTTGGTCTTTCAAGAATCATTACGAACATAATTGACTGAGATGACACTAGTCCATTCCCTAAAAGTGATCTAATCTTGCAGCACTGTGACTATTGAGCCCCACAGTGGACACGTCATAATACCCATAAAACCTAGCGGTCAAACACGGAAATGGTTCCAATTGTTTCTTCACCATTCATTTTATCCATTGTGGATTTTAGAAACACTTCAAATGAAGTTGTGTTGGGCTGTGTTTCATGTAGGCTTACCCTGGCGTGAAGTTTTGATAACGTGTAAATCTCTCTCGGACAAGGTGACTTTTATCAATATATGCAGCTCTATTTACTCTCAGATTCAAAAATGCTAATTAGTATCAAAGAAGACATCATGCAAGACTACAAATGCCTGCAGGCTCCTGCACGTCATCTCTAGCTGACACTTTTGCTCTCAGCTAGCTAGCTACTAACTACCTTGTTGTCTTATTTCTGCATTTGGTCTTGTGTCTTGTACAGAATACTATCCTAAAAGCAGTTAGATTTATAATGTGCCATCAATACTAGGCTAGTTTTTTGCAAAGAAGCTATATAGCTAGCTACCTACCTAGATGATATTAGCAACATACACTTATTTGACCAGATCCTCTTCTCCTTCAGCCGGTTGAGGTCTTTATTTAATCCCTTAGAATTTCTGCTAACTACAGTGCATTCAGAAGGTATTCAGACCCCTTGACTTTTTCCACATTTTGTTATGTTACAGCCTTATTCTAAAAAATTTTTTTTTTTTATGTCATCATCAATCAACACACAATACCCCATAATGACAAAGCAGAAACAGGTTTTTAGACATTTTTGCAAATATTACATTTACATAAGTATTCAGACCCTTTACTCAGTACTTTGTTGAAGCAGCGATTACAGCCTCGAGTCTTCTTGGGTATGACGCTACAAGCTGGGCACACCTGTATTTGGGGAGTTTCTCCCATTCTTCTCTGCATATCCTCTCAAGCTCTGTCAGCTTGGATAGGGAGTGTCGCTGCACAGCTATTTTCAGGTCTCTCCAGAGATGTTCGATCGGGTTCAAGTCTGGGCTCTGGCTGGGCCACTCAAGAACATTCAGAGACCTGTCCCGAAGCCACTCCTGCATTGTCTTGGCTGTGTGCTTAAGGATCTCTCTGTACTTTGCTCCGTTCATCTTTCCCTCGATCCTGACTAGTCTCCCAGTCCCTGCCGCTGAAAAACATCCCCACAGCATGATGCTGCCATCACCATGCTTCACCGTAGGGATGGTGCCAGGTTTCCTCCAGACGTGACGCTTGGCATTCAGGCCAAAGAGTTCAATCTTGTTTTCATCAGACCAGAGAATCTTGTTTCTCATGGTCTGAGAGTCTTTAGGTGCCTTTTGGCAAACTCCAAGCAGGCTGTCATGTGCCTTTTACTGAGGAGTGGCTTCCGTCTGGCCACTCTACCATAAAGGCCTGATTGGTGGAGTGCTGCAGAGATGGTTCTCCTTCTGGAAGGTTCTCCCATCTCCACAGAGGAACTCTGGAGCTTTCTGAGTGACCATTGGGTACTTGGTCACCTCCCTGACCAAGGCCCTTCTCCCCTGATTGCTCAGTTTGGCCGGGTGGCCAGCTCTAGGAAGAGTCTTGGTGGTTCCAAACTTCTTCCATTTAAGAATGAGGGATGCAACTGTGTTTTTGGGGACCTTCAATGCTGCAGAAATGTTTTGGTACCCCTCCCAGATCTGTGAATCGACACAATCCTGTCTCGGAGCTTTACGGACAATTCCTTTCACCTCATGGCTTGGTTTTTGCTCTGACATTCACTGTCAACTGTGGGACCTTATATAGACAGGTGTGTGCCTTTCCAAATCATGCCCAATCAATTGAATTTACCATAGGTGGACTCCCATCAAGTTGTAGAAACATCTCAAAGATGATCAATGGAAGCAGGATGCACCTGAGCTCAATTTCGAGTCTCATAGCAAAGGGTCTGAATACTTATGTAAATAAGGTAGTTCTGTGTTTTATTAATTTTTTATTTTATTTTAAAAACCTGTTTTCGCTTTGTCATTATGGGGTATTGTGTGTAGATTGATGAGGGATACAAATAATTGTATCCATTTTAGAATAAAGCTGTAACGCAACAAAATGTGGAAAAAGTCAAGGGGTCTAAATACTTTCCGAATGCACTGTATATGAACAAGGTGATTTCAATTCATGGTGTCAGAATGCACTGTGGTATTAAAGCAATTCAGAACTAACTTGTTGACATGTTCTGTTGCAGTTTCAAAGCCAGATTAACTCATTGCAGAATGTATCCATAATCATGAATGAATAAGCATATTTATTTGACAAGAATGCACCTAGCCACCCATCAATCACATCAAACACCTGAACTCCAACAATTACATTGTTTTAAAGAAATCAAAATAGTAATGCATACATATGCCTTTTATGCATAACATATAAACATCTGAATTTAAGTAAACATTCAATGATTTATTCATCAATGCCACAAACCTAGGACATCGAAGAGCACCAAATTAACTATTATTACAATCCAAGAGCGCACAGATTCTTCTGCTTTTCCATTTTAGGAATTAGACCAGCACAAAAAACACAAAATGTAAAACAGCATATTGTGATTTTGGTGGGTGAGTTACAAATGGAAAAACTGGATGCGTAAGGTAGGTTTTATATAAAATACTAGGTCAACTCGAGCAGAATGAGAAACACACATAACAGACTCAAAACAAGGAAGCCATGCCTAAATGCAGCTACAGTGGGGGAAAAAAGTATTTAGTCAGCCACCAATTGTGCATGTTCTCCCACTTAAAAAGATGAGAGAGGCCTGTAATTTTCATCATAGGTACACGTCAACTATGACAGACAAATTGAGATTTTTTTTCTCCAGAAAATCACATTGTAGGATTTTTAATGAATTTATTTGCAAATTATGATGGAAAATAAGTATTTGGTCACCTACAAACAAGCAAGATTTCTGGCTCTCACAGACCTGTAACTTCTTCTTTAAGAGGCTCCTCTGTCCTCCACTCGTTACCTGTATTAATGGCACCTGTTTGAACTTGTTATCAGTATAAAAGACACCTGTCTACAACCTCAAACAGTCACACTCCAAACTCCACTATGGCCAAGACCAAAGAGCTGTCAAAGGACACCAGAAACAAAATTGTAGACCTGCACCAGGCTGGGAAGACTGAATCTGCAATAGGTAAGCAGCTTGGTTTGAAGAAATCAACTGTGGGAGCAATTATTAGGAAATGGAAGACATACAAGACCAAATCCTGCAGTGCCAGACGTGTCCCCCTGCTTAAGCCAGTACATGTCCAGGCCCATCTGAAGTTTGCTAGAGTGCATTTGGATGATCCAGAAGAGGATTGGGAGAATGTCATATGGTCAGATGAAACCAAAATAGAACTTTTTGGTAAAAACTCAACTCGTCGTGTTTGGAGGACAAAGAATGCTGAGTTGCATCCAAAGAACACCATACCTACTGTGAAGCATGGGGGTGGAAACATCATGCTTTGGGGCTATTTTTCTGCAAAGGGACCAGGACGACTGATCCGTGTAAAGGAAAGAATGAATGGGGCCATGTATCGTGAGATTTTGAGTGAAAACCTCCTTCCATCAGCAAGGGCATTGAAGATGAAACGTGGCTGGGTCTTTCAGCATGACAATGATCCCAAACACACCGCCCGGGCAACGAAGGAGTGGCTTCGTAAGAAGCATTTCAAGGTCCTGGAGTGGCCTAGCCAGTCTCCAGATCTCAACCCCATAGAAAATCTTTGGAGGGAGTTGAAAGTCTGTGTTGCCCAGCGACAGCCCCAAAACATCACTGCTCTAGAGGAGATCTGCATGGAGGAATGGGACAAAATACCAGCAACAGTGTGTGAAAACCTTGTGAAGACTTACAGAAAACGTTTGACCTGTGTCATTGCCAACAAAGGGTATATAACAAAGTATTGAGAAACTTTTGTTATTGACCAAATACTTATTTTCCACCATAATTTGCAAATATATTCATTAAAAATCCTACAATGTGATTTTCAGGATCTTTTTTCTCATTTTGTCTGTCATAGTTGACGTGTACCTATGATGAAAATTACAGGCCTCTCTCATCTTTTTAAGTGGGAGAACTTGCACAATTGGTGGCTGACTAAATACTTTTTTTCCCCACTGTATATCAACACTCTTCTTGTCAATTGTGAGCAGCACATTTACCTTTTGCATTCAGTCTGAACCCCAGAATAAAAAAAGGAGGACAGCATTACACAGGTGAAAGAAAGGTAGAAAAAACAGTACACCACGACACTTTTAAACGTGTTACTGAGTCTAGATGCTATCAAATCAGGAGAAGAACAAGTGAAGGAAGCAGCATAGAGAAAATGGGTGAAGGTAGGGTGGGTTTATAGAGATAAGATGGAGAGTTCCAAAGTGTCCGAAGTTGAGGGACCATGGGGCATAAAAGGCATAGTGAGGAATAAGGGGTAGCTAGAGAGATGGTTTGCCATGGAATAAACATAAAATGGGGTGCTGGTGTGCTTCCGCACCCCTTTTAGGTCATTGTCACAAATATCCGGCCCATGTCCAGTCATACTCGGGGTCTCAGCGTGTGTCCCTCGACGTCATTCCGAATCTGTTGCAGCATTCAAATCGTGGTCATCGTGTGTCTGTGAATCGCAACATCAAAGACGATGAGTGATCACAGCATTTCCACAAATTGAACCATAGACAATACAACTTCAGCATTGAGAACAACATTTGGTTGAAACATGGTGGTTTACACTATGTCTACTGTGTGTGAATGATGGAAGAATCTTACCCCAGCTGTAGGCCCATTTGAGTGTGTGTTGTCACTTAGGCCTGCACATCAACCAGTACTGGGACCATTGCAGACTTGGGAGGCTTGCTCTCAAAGTGCTGCTTGAATGTCTTCGGGTCTGCATCTATAAAAGGTCAAGTACAAAATGGAGGAAGTCAACATTTTGTGACATAGATTGAATTCAAAGTTGGCACAAATGATAAACTAAGCAATACGATGCAACCAACTACTACACATATGAAAGACTGTACCACACAGGCCAGTACAATAGCCTTCACATGGAGAGGAACCTAAAGGCACATACAGTACCAACCAATACTACTCAGCCCGACAGACAGGGCAGGTGTGGACCAGTGCTGCTTTGGCTGCAGTCTTCTAGTTCGCAGCTGCTTCCTTCTTAGCAGCAGCTGCCGCCATGGCATCAGTCAACAAGATCAACTTCAACTATATCAATATCCCCCCTCCCCTCTCCCAATTGTACCCATAGCACAGAATAATGACTTAAACGGGTGGACAGCTCCAGATCTGAATGGCAGGAGTGTGTATAAGCTTTTGTTCCAGCCCAGCCAATATCTAATTACAAATCATAGCCTATCGCCGTGATTCAGTATGTTGATTATTTAAGTCAGGTGTTAGAGCTGGGCTGGGACAAAACCCTTCACACACTCCTGCTCTTCAGGACTTCCTGCATTGACTGAAACAGACCAAAGCAGGAAAATAGTGTTCCAGGTTGAAACAGCTTACCTAGTTGAGAGATGATAAGACTCAGGCACACCCATTGGTTCTGGAATAGAGAAGGTGTGAATAAGGTTTGCAATTTGGCATCAATAACATGAGAGTAATTCTACCTCAAAAACGAACGTGTGAATACCAATTAATTTAAAACCCACCATAGCAGGTAGGACTAAATAAGGTTACATAACCTTGCCTACTAGCTATACTAATGATCTGCTGTCCAGAGGGTAACATAAAACATATCAATGTTTTCCTGCAGTAAAGTAAGCACACTATTGACTCAAGAGAGGATGCTTATCAGTCCATCTCTGAAACCTCTTAAAAAGTCAGACTAAAATAATACAGCTAGCCTAGGTAGCTACAAGTCAAGTAGTACTTGAAGTAGGCTACCCACCCCTCACCCACAGACACAAACAAACATTATCAAGAATGCCTAGCCCTAGCTTCACCATCTAAGTTAGCTAGCTAGTTAACTAGTAAGCTAGACTGTTGGTTTAGAAAAGCCAAAGAAAAATACACTTGTTTTTATGAATTTCTCATGCATTTAAATAGCTAGAAAAATAGACGGCTAATGTTGCCATTTAGCCAGGCTAATGTTGCTAACTAGCTAAACATGAGCTAGTTAGCAGGCATTTTCAATTTAAAACTTGCCCAAGACAGTTCACAGAATTGTCCATTTAAACAACTTTAGCCAATTTATTAATTACTAAATTTAGCTAACATTAGATAGTTAATCCAGAGATTATTACCTTTGCCTTGATGTCAGTCTCATCCAGATCATCATGGCCCTGATGTGAAGCTTGAGACATGCATTTGTAGTTCTGTATGATAGCCACATTAGAAGATAATTAGCATTTCGTTTTTGGGAGGTAAATACAGGCGAATATATTGATAAAATTCACGTTGCCTGAGAGAGATTTACATGGTTATCAAAATGTCACACCAGGGTAAGCCTACACGAAACACAGCCCTTATTTGAAGTGTTTCTAAAATCCACAATGGAAAATGAATGGTGGAAAAACAATTGAAACCATTTCCATGTTTGACTGCTAGGTTTTATGGGTGTTAGACTATTGACATTGCACGCATAATGATTTATTTGACTTCCCTTTATGTACTCTGGATTATAAACGGGATGGTTCGAGCCCTGAATGCTGATTGGCTGAAAGCTGTGGTATGTAAGACCGTATACCATGGGTATGACAAAACATTTATTGTTACTGCTCTAATTACATTGGTAACCAGTTTATAATAGCAATAAGGCACCTCAGGGTTTCGTGGTATATGGCCAATATACCATGGCCAATATACCACTCCGCGTTGTGTCGTGCGTAAGAACTGCCTTTAGCCATGGTATATTGGCCATATATCACACCCCCTCGGGCCTTATTGCTTAAATATAGGCTAGTGAATCCAAATCTCATTCTCTCTATATAGACAGGTTGGTTGTTTAGCAACAAAACAATGTGTGCGCAACTATGGGGAAAAACTGACAGGGTTGGCTTAGATTGTTGACAACATGTAAACTATATTTCTTCTCCAATGTTTATTGAAAACATAAATACAGTGAGGGAAAAAAGTATTTGATCCCCTGCTGATTTTGTACGTTTGCCCACTGACAAAGAAATGATCAGTCTATCATTTTAATGGTAGGTTTATTAGAACAGTGACAGACAGAATAACAACAAAAAAATCCAGAAAAACGCATGTCAAAAATGTTATAAGTTGATTTGCATTTTAATGAGCGAAATAAGTATTTGACCCCCTCTCAGTCAGAAAGATTTCTGGCTCCCAGGTGTCTTTTATACAGGTAACGAGCTGAGATTAGGAGCACACTCTTAAAGGGAGTGCTCCTAATCTCAGTTTGTGACCTCTATAAAAGACACCTGTCCACAGAAGCAATCAATCAATCAATCAGATTCTAAACTCTCCACCATGGCCAAGACCAAAGAGCTCTCCAAGGATGTCAGGGACAAGATTGTAGACCTACACAAGGCTGGAATGGGCTACAAGACCATCGCCAAGCAGCTTGGTGAGAAGGTGACAACAGTTGGTGCGATTATTCGCAAATGGAAGAAACACAAAATAACTGTCAATCTCCCTCGGCCTGGGGCTCCATGCAAGATCTCACCTCGTGGAGTTGCAATGATCATGAGAACGGTGAGGAATCAGCTCAGAACTACACGGGAGGATCTTGTCAATGATCTCAAGGCAGCTGGGGCCATAGTCACCAAGAAAACAATTGGTAACACACTACGCCGTGAAGGACTGAAATCCTGCAGCGCCCGCAAGGTCCCCCTGCTCAAGAAAGCACATATACATGCCCGTCTGAAGTTTGCCAATGAACATCTGAATGATTCAGAGGAGAACTGGGTGAAGTGTTGTGGTCAGATGAGACCAAAATGGAGCTCTTTGGCATCAACTCAACTCGCCGTGTTTGGAGGAGGAGGAATGTTGCCTATGACCCCAAGAACACCATCCCCACCGTCAAACATGGAGGTGGAAACATTATGCTTTGGGGGTGTTTTTCTGCTAAGGGGACAGGACAACTTCACTGCATCAAAGGGACAATGGACGGGGCCATGTACCGTCAAATCTTGGGTGAGAACCTCCTTCCCTCAGCCAGGGCATTGAAAATGGGTAGTGGATGGGTATTCCAGCATGACAATGACCCAAAACACACGGCCAAGCCAACAAAGGAGTGGCTCAAGAAGAAGCACATTAAGGTCCTGGAGTGGCCTAGCCACTACGAAATCTTTGGAGGGAGCTGAAGGTTCGAGTTGCCAAACGTCAGCCTCAAAACCTTAATGACTTGGAGAAGATCTGCAAAGAGGAGTGGGACAAAATCCCTCCTGAGATGCGTGCAAACCTGGTGGCCAACTACAAGAAACGTCTGACCTCTGTGATTGCCAACAAGGGTTTTGCCACCAAGTACTAAGTCATGTTTTGCAGAGGGGTCAAATACTAATTTCCCTCATTAAAATGCGAATCAATTTATAACATTTTTGACATGCGTTTTTCTGGATTTTTTTTGTTGTTATTCTGTCTCTCACTGTTCAAATAAACCTACCATTACAATTATAGACTGATCATTTCTTTGTCAGTGGGCAAACGTACAAAATCAGCAGGGGATCAAATACTTTTTTCCCACACTGTACATTTGCACAATGAGCACTTGTTGTCTCTCAAATACATCTTTACAGTTGTTGGTTAGCTAGCTAGTGAATTTTAGCCATATTAGCATTGACATGAAATCAGACAAAACAAAACATGGTGCCAAGAACAAGATGAAACTAGCTGAAACGAGTTACTTACGTTTCCCCACATGACAGTCTATTGTCATGGTTGGTAGCTATATGGCCATCCAGAATAACAACAACTCACAGACTTCTGCCCCACTGAAGCGTGTGCATCGTTTTCATGACGTTGTCAGCTAACCCATCTAAAGTGCCTTGCAAAAATATTCATCCCCCTTGGCGTTTTTCCTATTTTGTTGGATTACAACCTGTAATTTAAATTGATTTTTATTTGGATTTCATGTAATGGACATACACAAAATAGTCCAAATTGGTGAAGTGAAATGAAAAAAAAATCCATCAAGGAAAACGCTATGTCTGGCGCAAACACAACACCTCACATCACCCCGAGAACATCATCTCCACAGTGAAGCATGGTGGTGGCAGCATGCTGTGGGGATGTTTTTCATCGGCAGGGACTGGGAAACTGCTCAGTATTGAAGGAATGATGGATTGCGCTAAATACAGGGAAATTCTTGAGGGAAACCTGTTTCAGTCTTCCAGAGATTTGAGACTGGGACGGAGGTTCACCTTCCAGCAGGACAATGACCCTAAGCATACTGCTAAAGCAACACTCGAGTGGTTTAAGGGGAAACATTTAAATGTCTTGGAATGGCCTAGTCAAAGCCCAGACCTCAATCCAATTGAGAATCTGTGGTATGACTTAAAGATTGCTGTACACCAGCGGAACCTATCCAACTTGAAGGAGCTGGAGCAGTTTTGCCTTGAAGAATGGGCAGAAATCCCTGTGGCTAGATGTGCCAAGCTTATAGAAACATATCCCAAGAGACTTGCAGCTGTAATTTCTGCAAAAGGTGGCTCTACAAAGTATTGACTTTTTTTTTTTTTTTGTCTTATTTCATGTTAGTTTCACAAAAAAAATATTTTTCATCTTCAAAGTGGTAGGCATGTTGTGTAAATCAAATGATACAAACCCCCCAAAAAATCAGTTTTAATTCCAGGTTGTAAGGCAACAAAATAGGAAAAATGCCAAGGGGGGTGAATACTTTTGCAAGCCACTGTATTGTCATGCTCCCTTTTAATGAACTGGGTTTCTTCCACGATTGTGCCTAGCTATACTGTGCTACAAAAGTCCTTGTCTCTTCATGCCCACTGCACCCTGTTGAAAAGGCAATTCATGTTTCATTTAGCTTTGTCTGTTATGAAGGATATCCTCCTTGTCAAATGTGGTGCCTACTTGGTTATTGTGGGATCGTATGTATTGATTTGAGTTGATGAATATAGCTCTACCCCTCAGGCTGCCCTATATTGGTGATGTAAAATGAGATGGCACCAGCAAGTTCAGTTCAGTAAACTGCTTTGGCCTCGAGGCACTCCAGTTTTCGACAACCCAACAAAGCCAATTGACCTCTACATTACATACTTTGCGTAATATAAATTCACAATGTTGGTTAGGTCTACTCGGTGTCGCACACTACGCTTTGTTATGGCTGTACATTGGCGTGTTTCCTAATCCACACCAATGTTGCTGTTAATCGTGAGAAGAATGAACTCCAAATGACCCCTTCTCTACAGCAAAGGTCCTTAAGGTCTGGTGTCACCTGAATGTTCAGTAGCTACTTTGAGTAGTCGACGGTTAGTGCTGACATAGTGTATGTGGAGCTGCTGGACATGCATCAGGACAGATGGGCCTCCGGTTTAATCTGTGTCCAGGTGCTGTGGCAACAGGTTGCCAGGCCAACATTGTATTTCAAGGTGCGTCAGAGAGAAAGAGGCATGAGTTTGAGGGCAGGGATATGCTTTCACTGCTGGTCTTTGGCAATGACCTAGCAGCTTATAATTATACAATGAACACTAGTTTCCTTATAGTAGCTCAGAAATGTAGGCCTATTGGTTTGACATTTGACGCTTGACTTCTATATTGGCTCGGATCGATCATGTAAGTGGACAGACACAATGCCGTGATTCCTACAGAAGAGCTAAAGCTTTTTCCCTGTGGATTACCTGCTGCCCTCTTATACAGTACTAATGCACCACCAACATTATGCCCTAAGACACATACAGTAATGTACAGTAAAAGAAAAAGAAAAAAAGAACAGCCTTTCGTGAACTAACACTCGCACTTGACTTTTTTCCCCCTTACTAGCTCTGACTTTGCTGATAGCTACTTTACTGAGGAAAAATGTACTTACTATGACTGTGATATGTGGTTGTCCCACCTAGCTATCTTAAGATGAATGGATGAACTGTAAGTCGCTCTGGATAAGAGCGTCTGCTAAATGACTAAAATGTCAATGTAAATGAAGGCAATAAAGCCACCATTAGGCCAGTGACCATACACACATACGGCACAGTACTTATAGAGTGTTATGTGCTAGATTAATTGGGATCATTGGGTTGGGGATGAGGTAGTCCTGGGTGCCTAGGGAAGGCTGGAGTCCTGTAATGGCTTGTCCTGGCATAAATTCAGTTCAACACAGCTCTCTCAGATTAATGAAGAGGAGTTTTATCAGTGTGTTCCTATTGATGAATGCACACTCTCCTCTATTCTGTTTATAGCTGCTGTTTTGAAGTTGATCAGCAGGAAAAAGCCCAGTTGAGCAACGTCAGACGAATCTGATGAGGAGGACTGCTGATTTTGTGCTATATTCCTGAGGGCAGCACTTCCGTAAAAAGAAAACCACAACCTTAAAAACTGTATGGCATCGCTAATTCTAGGGCAATTACGAATCGACAAACTCACAGGAGGATGCCATTCGAAACTGAAAGTAGACAAACACACCCTCATCCATATAGTTTCTCATTAGGTCCGGAGTCATAGAAAACCCTGCTTGTCAAATGCATCCGGGGGTGAACTAATTGACAACTTAAATCAAATCAAATTTTATTTGTCACATGCTTCGTAAACAAGTGTTGACTAACAGTGAAATGCTTACTTACTGGCCCTTCCCAATAATGCAGAGAGAAATGTAAAATAATAATAATAACAAGAGGAATAACAATAACTTGGCTATATACACAGGGTACCAGTACCGAGTCGATGTGCAGGGGTACGATGTAATTGATGAAGATATGTACATTTATACAACGGGTGGGTCTAATCCTGAATATTGATTGGTTAAAACCGCATTCCAGTCGGTGTCTATTCCACAAGTTACCACCGGCTAAGTATATAACGTTAAAATGCCTATTTACTCTGTTCCATCTGACTGTGCAATCCACTGTCTCATCAGCCCAGCCAGGCAATTTATAAACTTGATCTCCTCTATAAAAAGCATCTAGACATTATCTCACATTTCTTTTAGACTAACATTTACTTTTCAACAGCAGAGATTTGTTTAAACCTTGCTGTCTGTCTCTCCAACATTTGCAACATTGTTTCAATATTCAAATTCGAGCTCCAGCTGCCCTATAGTAATGAACGTGTTGGGAGTCGGGACGAGATAAATAGTCAGGCAGCGTTTCTCAGCCTGAAGAAATCATGAATCAGCTGGCATCATTTTTATGGATAAATACAAATACATTTCACAAATCACATTAGCGCACGTTAGCTCAACCGTCCCGTATACGGGACACAAATCCCGTAGAGGTTAAGATACAGAAACAAACTGCGTTTCAGACAGGTATTTTGAGCTGAAAGTCATTCATGTTAGCAGTCAATATCAACTAGGGTTATGTGTCACGGCTTCCTCCGAAGCTGCCACCTCTCCTTGTTCGGGCAGGCTTAGGTGTTCGTCGTCACCGGCCTTCTAGCCACTGCCGCTCCTCATCTCTTCATTCCATTTGTTTTGTCTTGTTTATTACACACACCTGGTTCATATCCCCTCATCAGTACCTGTTTAAGTGTTCCCTCTGCCCCCTTGTCTTTGTGTGTGATTGTTTATTGTGGAGGATAGAGAAGCTCAGTGGAGCTCCGTGCATTTTGTATCGCCGGGATAATTCCCTGTGTGCCGTGTATTTTCCAGTGCGCCTGTTTTGCGCACTGGAGGTTGTGATGCATTACTGCGTAACTCTGTGTTTCAGAATAAATCCTGTTATTCTGTGATTTACCCTTCTGCGTCTGACTCCTTCGAAATCACCTCATCACAGAATCACACACCAAGACATGGAGTCAGCAGGAGAGGAGCACCTGCCTGGAGTCGTGGCATGGGTCCAGGAGCATTCAACGATGCTAGCCAGCTTGGGAGAAGCGATGGATCGGGACCAGCTGAGCGACCGGATCCAGCCACCCACACCCCAGCACCCAGAGGGATTCATATATCCCGACCACAGGATTTTGATGGGACAGCTGCCCTCTGACAGGGACCTGTGTGCACCAACATTGTAAACTTTCAATCATAGGCTAGGTTGTAGCAACCTCATGATGGGTATAGGGAAAACTTGAGTATCATGTAGTAGACTAAACCTATCGATGTTACATTGAGCTGGGTGAATGGAATATGAATGACAGTCATGCAATACGCTGTAATAGAAATAAGGCCATGCTCATGAAATAAATATGTGTCCTCCCTTATCTTAAATGGCACTGACCACCACTGGTGTAGATGAAGGGGAGGAGACAGGTTAAAGAAGGATTTTTAAGCCTTGAGACAATTGAGGCATGGATTGTGGCATAAAAAGGGAACAGGGTTGGAGAGGGCTTAGCATGTCTCTCAAGGAGGCTAAAAATAGATTTTGGCTTGGAAAAGTTGAATATTTTCAGGAGTCGGGTAATTGGTTATGGTGAGGAGGATTGGAGGGAAAGCAAGAGGAGGTCGAAAAGACTGAGGGAGGCAGAGGATATGTTTGAATATGTGGAAGCTAGCAATAACAATGGAGAGGGTATGTTGAGGAAGATTAGGGTCAAGTTCAAACAGAGTGAGCCGGACGCCAGTTCGAGTTCTGGAGGTGAAATGCAAGGGGTAGATGGTGTTGTGAGGAGCTCAGAGCCCAAGCCTTGCATTGATGGACATGGTTATGATAAAGATAAGTTTGGTCCAGTGGGAGTGACATTTTGAAGAGAATGGAACCAGGCCTTTTGGCTGATCCATGGGTGGTTTCAGGTTGGGTGGAAAAGATTGTGGGTGCTGTTGAGTCGAAGGTAACCCGAATTTGACTTGGTGTTTGTGACACCTGCCGTTTGGTGCGACGTAGACACAGTGGTAAGCGTGGTGAATCAGAGGAGTCATTGTCAGTCCTTTGAGTTTTGAGTCAGTTAGGACATATCACTTATCCTGTTAGAGCTTTTGTGGCGAATCCACTGCTCTGTTTCAGGTGCAACGTTTATGGTCATGTCGCAGCAGTGTGTAGAAGGGAGATTACAAGATGTGGGAAGTGTACAGGAGGGCATGCGATAGAGGATTGTGTAGTTTCGGTGGATAAAGTTGTTTTTGTCAAATGTAGGGGTGCACATGTTGCTGGGGATCGGAAGTGTCCGGAGTGATTGAGGCAGGTTGAGGTGGCTAGAGTCAGAGTAGTGAAGAAGGAGGATGGGTCAAGGGCGAGGGATTCTGAAAGCATCCCTGTGAATGGTAGATCTGTGCCAGAATAGAGAGATAGGCCAATGAGTAATATATGCTTCAGTAAGGTTGGCTTCTTAGCATTTATAGCAATGGTTATCAACTGTACCACAGAAATGGAATGTAAATCACAGAAAATAGATGTTGTAGTGGCAGCAGCAGAGATGTACTTGGGGGTAGACTTCAGAAGAGTTACAGCGTGAGTTGAGTGGTAGTGTCCCATCCTCTCAGGCCGTTGGCCTTGGGGTAGGATCAGATAGGGTTAAAGTATTGGAATAAGGTGATGGGTTTTAATGAGTATAGGGTTAGTTGGTAGGGTAATTAAAATATATGTATAGTTTATATTATTTATTTAGAATTTTTCCCGGTTCCCCTTTCCAATTTTGTATCACTAAGGGAAATGGATCTATACTATAGTCCAGTTGGGGGCGGTAATGCAACATATTGGATGGCAACCGCCGTTAAACCTCACCAAAGAAGAAGAAGACATGGACTGTGAATGTGTGCCATTCAGAAGGTGAATGGGCAAAAACAAAATGTTTAAGTGCCTTTGAAAGGGGTATGGTAGTAGGTGCCAGGCGCACCGGTTTGAGTGTGTCAAGAAATGCAACGCTGCTGGGTTTTTCACGCTCAACAGTTTCCCGTGTGTATCCAGAATGGTCCACCACTCAAAGGACATCCAGCCAACTTGACACTACTGTGGGAATCATTGGAGTCAACATGGGAACACTTTCGACACCTTGTAGAGTCCATGCCCCGACGAATTGAGGCTATTCTGAGGACAGTCGGGGGTGCAACTCAATATTAGGAAAGTACTCAGTGTAGGTAGCCTATAAAAATATGTATATACAGTACCAGTCAAAAGTTTGGACACACCTACTCATTCAAGGGTTTTTATTTATTTTTACTATTTTTTACATTGTAGAATAATAGTGAAGATAACACATATGGAAGTATGTAGTAACCAAAAAAGTGTTAAACAAATCAAAATATATTTTATATTTGAGATTCTTCAAATAGCCACCCTTTGCCTTGATGACAGCTTTGCACACTATTGGCATTCTCTCTACCAGCTTCATGAGGTAGTCACCTGGAATGCATTTCAATTAACAGGTGTGCCTTCTTAAAAGTTAATTTGTGGAATTTCTTTCCTTCTTAATTATTTTGAGCCAATCAGTTGTGTTGTGACAAGGTAGGAGGGGTATTCAGAAGATAGCCCTATTTGGTAAAAGACCAAGTCCATATTATGGCATGAACAGCTCAAATAAGCAAAGAGAAATGACAGTCCATTATTACTTTAAGACATGAAGGTCAGTCAATACGGAACATTTCAAGAACATTGAACGTTTCTTCAAGTGCTGTCGCAAAAACCATCAAGCGCTATGATGAAACTGGCTCTCATGAGGACCGCCACAGGAATGGAAGACCCAGATTTACCTCTGCTGCAGAGGATAAGTTCATTTGAGTTACCAGCCTCAGAAATTGCATCCCAAATAAATGTCACAGACACATCTCAACATCAACTGTTCAGAGGGGACTGTGTGAATCAGGCCTTCATGGTCGAATTCCTGAAAACAAACCACTACTAATGGACACCAATAAGAAGAAGAGAACTGCTTGGGCCAAGAAACACGAGCAATGGACATCAGACCGGTGGAAATGTGTCCTTTGGTCTGGAGTCCAAATTGGAGACGTGGTGTGGGTGAACGGATTATCTCTGCATGTGTAGTTCCCATCGTAAAGCATGGAGGAGGAGGTGTTTTGGTGTGGGGATGCTTTGCTGGTGATACTGTCTGTTATTTATTTTCTACAATATAGAAAATAGTAAAAATAAAGAAAAACCCTTGAATGAGTAGGTGTGTTCAAACCTTTGACTGGTACTGTATATTTAAAAAAAATCCCATTCAGTTTGACACTAGAAACCCACAAAGCCTTCTCACTGCGCTAGTTCACTCGACCTGTGTTGATTGACAGTTTGCTGGTCCAATCAGAGGGCAGAGTGTGCCAATCAGTTTTTTTTTGCGATACTGCCTCTGGCTGCGTGGAGAGTAGCCTACTCCATGGAGACTATGCCACAAAATGAGTGACAAAACCTGGCCAGATAATTTCAGGTCATCAGTCTCAAGTCAAAGTCGAGTCCAGAGTCTTGAGGCTCCAAGTCGAAGTCAAGTTATTTAATTTTTTATCAAGTCCAGGTAATGTGCGTCGAGTCCACACCTCTGAGGTATGGTCTCTGTGGGGACGATGTCGTTGATGCACTTACCAGTGACTGATGTGGTAAACTCCTCAATGTTATTAGATGAATCCCGGAACTTATTCCAGTCTGTGCTAGCAAAACAGTCCTGTAGCTTAGCATCCGCTTCATCGGACCACTTCCATATTGAGCGTGTCACTGGTACCTCCTGTTTGACTTTTTTCTTGTAAACAGGAATCAATAGAGTTATGGTCAGATTTGCCAAAGGGAGGGCGAGGGAGAGCCTTGTATGCGTTTATGTGTGTGGAATAAAGGTGATCTAGAGTTTTGCACAGGGGTGGGGGTGTGTGTCTATTTAACAGTAACAGCTGGTGCGCAATGTCTAATATTAAGGTAGTCTCGAGGTATTGCTCGCCTGAAGTTAAGTACCTCATGGTGAGCTGTAGACCACACTATCTACCAAAAGAGTTTTCATCTATATTTTTCGTAGCCATCTATTTCGGGAGTTTGTGAGGGCAGAGAAGGAGAGAGATCATGAGCAGATGGGCTCCCTCATTTTCCAGTATGTTTTTACAAAAATATAGATTTATAGTTAGATAAACTTGGATTTTTCCACAAGGACATATACAGGATTCTACCCTCCACAACATAACCTTCGCTCCAAATCAAAACTTCAAACCTACAACCTGATTTTTGACAAAATTACCTGGAAGGATTCCTTCTACCAAAGATTCTTATTTCCAAGGTCTATACAGCAAATGCTCTGGCAAACCAACGACCAGCAAAAGAAGCACAAGAAACCTGAAAACACCATCCAACCTGGAACTGAGTGAGTAATGTTTAGTCTGAAGTTACTTTTAAAGCCAATATTTTTATTTTATTATAATTATATATTTTACTTTATAAGGACTGAATGCTAAGTTAAGGCTAACCAAGCTTGCTAACCAAGCTTGCTAGGACAGAACAGATCAGATCAATTAGCACTGAGGTGTGAAGTGAGAGGTGTCAAAGCCCTTGAGCCCAACAATGGCAGGAGAGTTTCACAGCCTCCCCCACCCAAATGCAGAGGCCTTTGAAGACCCCTCCATCTGTGCAGAGGTCATTACAATACAGTACCCCTTGGTTTCATCTCTATTTTGAACTGATATGCAGCCTGAACACTTCAATTGTAAATTACCCCAATAAGAAACAATATTGTTGCTTTGATCACATCAGAAGATATCCTCCTTGCAATCTCCAAAATACAACAGCCACAGGACAACTTTGTTTGGATGTCGTAAAGGACCATTCGCCGAAACTGAAGAGATATAGCTAGCTAATGACCTCCTTTTCTACGTGAAAAAGAAACGGTGGACAGAGACTTGCTAGCTACGTTAGCTAGCTAGCTGGGATTTTCTACAAGGAATCTGCCTCCCAAAAAAAGCTTCTCCCAAGTGGGTGTGACACCTACTCCTGTTGTCTGCTGGCGATCTGTTCACTGTCTGCCCTGTCTCCCCCTGTCTGGTACAGGTACCACCGTCACACTCCCCCCTCTCTCTTGTGCTTTATGCTATTTGCCTCATGACTCCTGTGTGCTTTGTTGACTATGAACTTGCTTGTTTACCCAACTGTGGGACAGACTATGTTTGTTCCCTCACTCGGGACTCTGACTCTCTATTGGTTACACAGACTCTTGGCTTCCCATCCTATTCTAACCACCTCTCGCCGGCTTTGAAATTGCTGTACAATATGATCTTGTTGCCATCTAATGCACATTCAAATGTAATAAATCAACACTGCAGAGCTCTCCCTGTCCTCTGCCGTGCCCTGATTGCTGATGATATCTGGAAATGTGCATGTACACCCTGGCCCATCTACTGTTGCTAGCCCCAATTCTGACTTGTGCTCTGATATCTGCTTCACTGATTTCTGCTCTCGTCAAAGCCTGGGATTTCTGCACGTTAACACAAGAAGCTTATTACCTAAAATGGATCAATTGAAAGTGTGGGTTCACAGCTCCAATCCAGATGTGTTGGTCAAAACAAGCAGGTTTTCCTACTTACAAAGCATGTAGAGGTCTGTAATTTTTATCATAGGTACACTTCAACTGTGAGAGACGGAATCTAAAACAAAAATCCAGAAAATCACATTGTATGATTTTTAAGTAATTCATTTGCATTTTATTGCATGACATAAGTATTTGATACATCAGAAAAGCAGAACTTAATATTTGGTACAGGAACCTTTGTTTGCAATTACAGAGATCATACGTTTCCTGTAGGTCTTGACCAGGTTTGCACACACTGCAGCAGGGATTTTGGCCCACTCCGTGATCTGGCAGAGTAACTCCACCTCAAGAATTCCATTTGGTGAAAGGCTGACTGGCTCTCGTTCAGGCAAATGAGAAATAAGTGCACTCAGGCTATCCGGAAGGCCAAAGTTAGTTACTTTAAGGAGCAGTTCTCTCTCTCTGGGTCTAACCCCAAGAAGTTCTGGAAAACGGTTAAAGACCTGGAAAATAAACCCTCCTCCTCACAGCTGCCCATGTCCCTTAATGTTGATGATGTGGTTGTTACTGACAAGGCGCACATGGCTGAGCTCTTTAATCACCACTTCATTAAGTCAGGATTCCTAATTGACTCAGCCATGCCTCCTTTCCCATCCAACATTTCCTCATCTCCCACCCCTTCTAATGCGACTAGCCCAGATTCTCCTCCCTCTTTTCCCCCCTGCCCGCTACAAAGTTTCTCCCTGCAGGCGGTCACTGAGTCCGAGGTGCTAAAGGAGATCCTTAAACTTGACCCCAAAATAACATCTGGGTCAGATGATTTAGACCCTTTCTTCTTTAAGGTTGCTGCCCCTATCGTCGCCAAGCCTATCTCTGACCTTTTTAACCTGTCTCTCCTCTCTGGGGAGGTTCCCATTGCTTGGCTTGGAAGGCAGCCACGGTGCATCCTTTATTTAAAGGGGGAGATCAAGCTGATCCTAACTGTTATAGGCCAATTTCTATTTCGCCCTGTTTATCAAAAGTGTTGGAAAAACTTGTCAATAATCAACTGACTGGCTTTCTTGATATCTATAGCATTCTCTCTGGTATGCAATCTGGTTTCCGCTCAGGTTATGGATGTGTCACTGCAACCTTAAAGGTCCTAAATGATGTCACCATTGCCCTTGATTCTAAGCAATGTTGGGCTGCTATTTTATTGACTTGGCCAAAGCTTTTGATATGGTAGACCATTCCATTCTTGTGGGCCGGCTAAGGAGTATTGGTGTCTGAGGGGTCTTTGGCCTGGTTTTCTAACTACCTCTCTCAAAGAGTGCAGTGTATAAAGTCAGAACATCGCCGTCTCAGCCACTGCCTGTCACCAAGGGAGTACCCCAAGGCTCAATCCTAAGCCCCACGCACTTCTCAATTTACATCAACAACATAGCTCAGGCAGTAGGAAGCTCTCTTATCCATTTATATGCAGATGATACAGTCTTATACTCAGCTGGCCCCTCCCCGGATTTTGTGTTAAACCCTCTACAACAAAGCTTTCTTAGTGTCCAACAAGCTTTCTCTGCCCCGAATCTTGTTCTGAACACCTCTAAAACAAAGGTCATGTGGTTTGGTAAGAAGAATGTCCTTCTCCCTACCGGTGTGATTACTACCTCTGAGGGTTTAGAGCTTGAGGTAGTCACCTCATACAAGTACTTGGGAGTATGGGTAGACGGTACACTGTCCTTCTCTCAGTACATATCAAAGCTGCAGGCTAAGGTTGAACCTATACTTGGTTTCCTCTATCGTAATCGCTCCTCTTTCACCCCAGCTGCCAAACTAACCCTGATTCAGATGACCATCCTACCCATGCTAGATTATGGAGACATAATTTATAGATCGGCAGGTGAGGGTGCTCTCGAGCGGCTAGATGTTCTTTACCATTCGGCCATCAGATTTGACACCAATGCTCCTTATAGGACACATCACTGCACTCTATACTCCTCTGTAAACTGGTCATCTCTGTATACCCGTCGCAAGACCCACTGGTTGATGCTTGTTTATAAAACCCTCTTAGGCCTCACTCCCTCCTATCTGAGATACCTACTGCAGCCCTCATCCTCCACATACAACACCCGTTCTGCCAGTCACATTCTGTTAAAGGGCCCCAAAGCACACACATCCCTGGGTCGCTCCTCTTTTCAGTTCCCTGCAGTTAGCAACTGGAACGAGCTGCAAAAAACACTCAAACTGGACAGTTCTTTCTCCATATTTTGTATTTGTAATCCCAGCCCCTGTCCCCGCATGAGGCCTTTTGCCTTTTGGTAGGCCGTCATTATAAATAAGAATTTGTTCTTAAAAACTCTAGACCACCTTTACTCCACACACAGAGATGTGTACAAAGCTCTCCCTCGCCCTCCATTTGGCAAATTTAACCATGATTCTATCCTCCTGATTGCTGCTTACAAGCGAAAACTAAAGCAGGAAGTACCAGTGACTCGCTCAATACATAAGTGGTCAGATGACGCTGATGCCAAGCCACAGGACAGTTTTCCTAGCACAGACTGAGGTACACCACGTCAGTCACCGGCTTCATCAATAAGTGCATCGATGACGTCGTCCCCACTGTGACCGTACGTACATCCCAACCAGAAGCCATGGATTACAGGCAACATCCGCACCGAGCTAAAGGCTAGAGCTGCCACTTTCAAGGAGCGGGACACTAATCCGGACACTTATAAGAAATCCCGCTATAAACTTAGACTAACCATCAAACAGGCAAAGCGTCATTACAGGACTAAGACTGAATCCTACTACACTGGCTCTGATGCTCGTCGGATGTGGCAAGGCTTGCAAACTATTACAGATTACAAAGGCAGCCCGAGCTGCCCAGTGACGCGAGCCTACCAGACTGGCTAAATGCCTTTTATGCTCGATTCGAGGCAAGCAACACTGAAGCATGCATGAGAGCACCAGCTGTTCCGGACGACTGTGTGATCACAGGTCAACATTCACAAGGCCGCGGGGCCAGACGGATTAACAGGACGTGTACTCAGAGCATGCGCGGACCAACTGGCAAGTGTTTTCACTGACATTTCCAACCTCTCCCTGACCGACTCTGTAATACCAACATTTTTCAAGCAGACCCTGTGCCAAAGGAAGCGAAGGTAACCTGCCTAAATGACTACCACCCCATAGCACTCACGTCGGTAGCCATGATGTGATTTTAAAGGCTGGTCATGGCTCACATCAACACCTACATCCCGGAAACCTTAGACCCACTCCAATTCACATACCGCCCCAACAGATCCACAGATGATGCCATCTCAATACTCACTCCACACTGCCCTTTCCCACCTGGACAAAAGGAACACGTATGTGAGAATGCTGTTCATTGACTACAGCTCAGGTGTGTGTGCTTAGTCCCCTCCTGTACTCCCTGTTCACCCACTCTGTGTGGCCAAGCACAACTCCAACACCATCATTAAGTTTGCTGATGACACAACAGTGGTAGGCCTGATCACCGATAACAATGAGACAGCCTATAGGGAGGAGGTCAGAGACCTCTCCCTCAACGTGAGCAAGACAAAGGAGATGATCGTGGACTACAGGAAAAGGAGGGCCGAACACGCCCCCATTCACATCGACGGGGCTGTAGTGGAGCGGGTCGAGAGTTTCAAGTTCTCTTGTGTCCACATCACCAACAATCTATCATGGTCCAAACCCACCAAGAAAGTCATAAAGAGGGCACGACCATGCCTTTTCCCCCTCAGGAGACTGAAAAGATTTGGCATGGTTCCCCAGATCCTCAAAAAGTTATACAGCTGCACGTTCGAGAGCATCCTGACTGGTTGCGTCACCGCCTGGTATGGCAACTGCTCGGCATCTGACGTAAGGCACTACAGAGGGTAGTGCGTACGGCCCAGTACATCACTGGGGCCAAGCTTCCTTCCATCCAGGACCTACATACTAGGCGGTGTCAGACGAAGGCCCAAAACATTGTCAAAGACTCCAGTCACCAAGTCATAGACTGTTCTCTCTGCTACCGCACGGCAAGCGGTACCGGAGTGCCAAGTCTAGGTCCAAAAGGCTCCTTAACAGCTTCTACCCCCAAGCCATAAGACTGCTGAACAATTAATCAAATGGCCACCCGGACTATTTGCATTGACCACCCCCCCGCTACTCGCTGTTAATTATCTATGCATAGTCACTTTACCCCTAACTACATGTACAAATTACATCGACTAACCTGTACCCCCGCACATTGACTCGGTACCGGTACCCACTGTATATAGCCTCATTATTGTTATTTTATTGTGTCACTTGTTTTTATTTATTTATTTATTTTACTTTAGTTTATTTAGTAAATATTTTCTTAACTCGATTTTCTTAAAACTGCTTTGTTGGTTAAGGGCTTGTAAGTAAGCATTTCACGGTAAGGTCTACAACTGTTGTATTCGGCGCATGTGACAAATACAATTTGATTTGATTTGTTCTGTCCAGAAGCTGTTTTCGGTCATAGGAAATGATGGCGGAGACTTTATGTACAAAGATTTTTGCAGAACATGTCAGGAGCCCGTAAAACAGCTGCCAACCACTGCAGCATCATCTCACATAGTGTGTGTGTGCGTGCTGTTTGTGTGTGCATATAATCTCAGCCGTGTGTCAGCAAAGGACCTGAGGGCAGATGAGGTCTCTCTAAAATCACAGGGTTAAGCCAAACAACCTTACATTATCCAGGCTCTGCCCCAGCTCCCTCCTCTTATGTGAGACTGCAAAAACATGGATTATACAGTACCAGTCAAAAGTTTGGACACACCTACTCATTCAAGGGTTTTTCTTTAATCTTACTATTTTCTACATTGTGGAATAACAGTGAAGATATCAAAACTATCAAATAACACATATGGAATCATGTAGTAACCAAAAAAGTGTTAAACAAATCAAAATATATTTTATATTTGAGATTCTTCAAATAGCCACCCTTTGCCTTGATGACAGCTTTTCACACTCTTGGCATTCTCTCAACCAGCTTCATCTGGAACGCTTTTCCAAAAGTCTTGAAGGTGTTCCCACATATGCTGAGCACTTGTTGGCTGCTTTTTCTTCACTCTGCCGTACGACTCATCCCAAACCATCTCAATTGGGTTGAGGTTGGGGGATTGTGGAGGCCAGGTCATCTGATGCAGCACTCCATCACTCTCCTTCTTGGTAAAATAGCCCTTACACAGCCTGGAGATGTGTTGGGTCATTGTCTTGTTAAAAAACAAATGATAGTCCTAAGCCCAAACCAGATGGGATGGCGTATCGTTGCAGAATGCTGTGGTAGTCATGCTGGTTAAGTGTGCCTTGAATTCTAAATAAATCACAGACAGTGTCACCAGCAAAGCACCCCCACACCATAACACCTCCTCCTCAATGCTTTACGGTGGGAACTACACATGCAGAGATAATCCGTTCACCCACACCACGTCTCCAATTTGGACTCCAGACCAAAGGACACATTTCCACCGGTCTGATGTCCATTGCTCGTGTTTCTTGGCCCAAGCAGTTCTCTTCTTCTTATTGGTGTCCATTAGTAGTGGTTTGTTTGCAGGAATTCGACCATGAAGGCCTGATTCACACAGTCCCTTCTGAACAGTTGATGTTGAGATGTGTCTCTGACTTGAACTCTGTGAAGTATTTATTTGGGCTGTAATTTCTGAGGCTGGTAACTCTAATGAACTTATCCTCTGCAGCAGAGGTAACTCTGAGTCTTCCATTCCTGTGACGGTCCTCATGAGAGCCAGTTTCATCATAGCGCTTGATGGGTTTTGCGACTGCACTTGAAGAAACTTTCAAAGTTCTTGAAAAGTTCCGGATTGACTGACCTTCATGTCTTAAAGTAATGATGGACCCTTGTTTCTCTTTGCTTATTCGAGCTGTTCTTGCCATAATATGGACTTGGTGTTTTACCAAATAGGGCTATCTTCTGTATACCCCCCCCCCCCTACCTTGTCACAACACAACTGATTTGCTCAAATACATTCCACAAATTAACTTTTAAGAAGGCACACCTGTTAATTGAAATGCATTCCAGGTGACTACCTCATGAAGCTGGTTAAGAGAATGCCAAGAGTGTGCAAAGCTGTCATTTTACATTTTCAAGGCAAAGGGTGGCTATTTGAAGAATCTCAAATATAAAATATAGTTTGATTTGTTTAACACTTGTTTGGTTATTACATGATTCCATATGTGTTATTTCGTTGTTTTGATGTCTTCACTATTATTCTACAATGTAAAAAATAGTAAAAATAAAGAAAAACCCTTGAATGAGTAGGTGTGTCCAAACTTTTGACTGGTAGTTTATGTCCAGCAGACAAAGACAAGCTGTACTGGAACACATACATCTGGGTCACATACATCAAGTACTGTACCATTATTCATAGCACACACTCTTCTTCCAGACAGTTCAAACACTAGTCCACTGTAAAGACACAAGAGAGGATGTGTCCAAGGTCAATAGGAAATGAAATCCATAGCCGCTGGAAGTAGGGGTGCTGAGGGTGCTGCAACACCCCCTGAAAATCAGAATAATAAAACATATATATGAATAATAAAAAAATATATTATTACTAGACCTGTAGTAGCGGACCAATATATCCATCTGTAGCACAAAAAAAAATCTCAGCATCCCCCTTTCGGCGAAAAAGTCGCAGCACCCCCACCCCCAAACTACTTCCCGTGGCTATGTTGACAACCTTCAGTGGAGACTTCCTGATTTTGTGAGCTGAGCAGTCACTCTGGCTCCCACTCTTCCTGTGTAGAGGTTGTTGAATAAAAGGCTTCCTCTGAAATGGCACATAAAATCTTAACTATCATCAGTGGATTACCCAGCCTGCCCTCAGTATTGCAGCTCTGTCATTATAGAATTAGTCTGTGGGGCTAAACCTTTATTTTGCATCATCCGCTAATCTGTTTGGCTCCTGCTCTTTGAAGCGGATTCCAGTGGGATCTTTCTGTGGTGTTCTGCTCTATTAACATCTCTCTCCAAGAGCAAATTATACCACAGCTCTCCAAAAACTGTAGTTAGGCCTCCCTCGGTCTGGCCTACTTAGCTGATCAGCTCCTAGAGAAAATCCACAGCATTGAAATGAGACCGTAATAAATCTAATTAGGCAAGGTTTGGAACGCAAAGTCAAGTGGGAAAGCCTCAAAAGCCTAATTTGGAGTCTTCCTTTTTTAACAGGACAGGCTGCTGCCAGAGGATAGTTCCAGAGGATAGTTAACACGCATGTCAATACTTGTTATTGTTTGAAGTTCTCTGCAGAAGAGCACTTCTAACCCACCTCTGACATTGATTAAAACAGGTGATGAAATGAGGGCCTGAAGGCTATGGATTGAAGGGGTTTGTCGGGGGAATGGAGATTTAACATGAAAGGTGACTCAATGGAAGACCAAAACCTCAGATATGACTTTGTTCACTTCGCCTTCAGTACATGTATGACAGAGCTATGGTCTTAGTTAATGACACGTACCTTCTTGCTCCTAGTAAATCAATCTAAGTTGTCTTGTTGGCCATCAGTCAGCTGCAGATGGATAGCCTCTTTCATGCCTTGTACGTTAAAGCCCCATCATTATAAAACAACTACAAAATATAGCACAAATGTAAATGTTACCAAGTACAACATTGTACAGTAATTTGCTTCATATTAAGTGAGTATTCCTCTCGTTGCCGGCAAAACAGAGTGGCCTACACCACCGCCACCACTGCCCACTAAGGTGAAGGAGCAGGAGGACAGTGTGGATGGACCTACAGTTGAAGTCGGAAGTTTACATACACTTAGGTTGGAGTCATTAAAACTTGTTTTTCAACCACTCCACACATTTCTTGTTAACAAACTATAGTTTTGGCAAGTCGGTTAGGACATCTACTTTGTGCATGACACAAGTAATCTTTCCAACAATTGTTTACAGACAGATTATTTCACTTATAATTCACTGTATCACAATTCCAGTGGGTCAGAAGTTTACATACACTAAGTTAACTGTGCCTTTAAACAGCTTGGAAAATTCCAGAAAATGATGTCATGGTTTTAGAAGCTTCTGATAGGCTAATTGACATAATTTGAGTAAATTGGAGGTGTACCTGTGGATGTATTTCAAGGCCTACCTTCAAAATCAGTGCGTTTTTGCTTGACATCATGGGAAAATCAAAAGAAATCAGCCAAGACCGCAGAAATTTTTTTGTAGACCTCCACAAGTCTGGTGCATCCTTGGGAGCAATTTCCAAACGCCTGAAGGTACCACGTTCATCTGTACAAACAATAGTACGCAAGTATAAACACTATGGGACCATGCAGCCGTCATACCGCTCAGGAAGGAGACACGTTCTGTCTCCTAGAGATGAATGTACTTTGGTGCGAAAAGTGCAAATCAATCCCAGAACAACAGCAAAGGACCTTGTAAAGATGCTGGAGGAAACGGGTACAAAAGTATCTATATCCACAGTAAAACGATTCCTATATCGACATAACCTGAAAGGCCGCTCAGCAAGGAAGAAGCCACTGCTCCAAACCGCCATAAAAAAGCCAGACTACGGTTTGCAACTGCACATGGGGACAAAGATCATACTTTTTGGAGAAATGTCCTCTGGTCTGATGAAACAAAAATAGAACTGTTTGGCCATAATGACCATTGTTATGTTTGGAGGAAAAAGGGGTTGGCTTGCAAGCCAAAGAACACCATCCCAACCGTGAAGCACGGGGGTGGCAGCATCATGCGGTGGGGGTGCTTTGCTGCAGGAGGGACTGGTGCACTTCACAAAATAGATGGCATCATGAGGAAGGAAAATTATGTGGATATATTGAAGCAACATCTCAAGACGTCAGTCAGGAAGTCAAAGCTTGGTTGCAAATGGGTCTTCCAAATGGACAATGACCCCAAGCATACTTCCAAAGTTGTGGCAAAATGGCTTAAGCACAACAAAGTCAAGGTATTGTAGTGGCCATCCTATAGAAAATGTGTGGGCAGAACTGAAAAAGCGTGTGCGAGCATGGAGGCCTACAAACCTGACTCAGTTACACCAGCTCTGTCAGGAGAAATGGGCCAAAATTCACCCAACTTATTGTGGGAAGATTGTGGAAGGCTACCCGAAACGTTTCACACAAGTTAAACAATTTAAAGGCAATGTTACCAAATACTAATTGAGTGTATGTAAACTTCTGACCCACTGGGAATGTGATGAAAGAAATAAATGCTTAAATAAATGATTCTCTCTACTATTATTCTGACATTTCACATTCTTAAAATAAAGACAGGGAATTTTTACTAGGATTAAATGTCAGGAATTGTGAAAAACTGAGTTTAAATGTATTTGGCTAAGGTGTATGTAAACTTCCGACTTCAACTGTACATTGGAGGCCAAGAAGCTGATGTTCTAAAAGAGCTGCAAAATCTGGACCCCTACAAATCATCTGGACTAGACAATCTGGACCCTTTCTTTCTAAAACTAGCCGCCGAAATTGTCGCAACCCCTATTACTAGCCTGTTCAACCTCTCTTTCGTAACGTCTGAGATCCCCAGAGATTGGAAAGCTGCCGCGGTCATCCCCCTCTTCAAAGGGGGTGACACTCTAGATCCAAACTGTTACAGACCCATATCCATCCTGCCCTGCCTTTCAAAAGTTTTTGAAAGCCAAGTCAACAAACAGATCACCAACCATTTCGAATCCCACCGTACCTTCTCCGCTATGCAATCCGGTTTCCGAGCTGGTCATGGGTGCACTTCAGCCACGCTCAAGGTCCTAAATGATATTATAACCGCGATCGATAATAGACAGTACTGTGCAGCCGTTTTCATTGACCTGGCCAAGGCTTTCGACTCTGTCAACCACCGCATTCTTATTGGCAGACTAAATAGCCTTGGTTTCTCAAATGACTGCCTCGCCTGGTTCACCAACTACTTCTCAGATAGAGTTCAATGTGTCAAATCGGAGGGCCTGTTGTCTGGACCTATGGCAGTCTCTATGGGGGTGCCACAGGGTTCAATTCTTGGGACAACTCTTTTCTCTGTGTATATCAATGACGTCGCTCTTGCTGCTGGTGACTCTCAGATCCACCTCTCACGCAGACGACACCATTTTGTATACATCTGGCCCTTCATTGGACACTGTGTTAACAAACCTCCAAACGAGCTTCAATTCCATACAACACTCCTTCAGTAGCCTCCAACTGCTCTTAAACACTAGTAAAACTAAATGCATGCTCTTCAACCGAACGCTGCTTGCACCCGCCCACCCGACTAGAATCACTACTCTAGACGGGTCTGACCTAGAGTACGTGGACAACTACAAATATCTAGGTGTCTGGTTAGACTGTAAACTCTCCTTCCAGACTCACATTAAGAATCTCCAATCCAAAGTTAAATCTAGAATCGGTTTCCTATTTTCGCAACAAAGCCTCCTTCACTCATGCTGCCAAACATGCCCTCGTAAAACTGACTATCCTACCGATCCTTGACTTCGGCGATGTCATTTACAAAATAGCCTCCAACACTCTACTCAGCAAACTGGATGTTGTCTATCACAGTGCCATCCGTTTTGTCTCCAAAGCCCCATATAATACCCACCACTGTGACCTGTACGCTCTTGTTGGCTGGTCCTCACTACATATTCGTCGCCAAACCCACTGGCTCCAGGCCATCTATAAATCACTGCTAGGCAAATCCCGCCTTATCTTAGCTCATTGGTCACCATAGCAACACCCACCCGTAGTCTGCGCTCCAGCGGGTATATCTCACTGGTCATCCCCAAAGCCAACACCTCCTTTGGCCGCAATTCCTTCCAGTTCTCTGCTGCCAATGACTGGAACAAATTGCAAAAATCTCTGAAGCTGGAGACACTTATCTCCCTCACTAACTTTAAGCATCAGTTGTCAGAGCACCTTACCGATCACTGCACCTGTACACAGCCCATCTGAAATTAGCCCGCCCAACTACCTCATCCCTATATTGTTATTTATTTTGCTCATCTGTACCCCAGTATCTCTATTTGCACATCATCTCTTGCACATCATTCCAGTGTTAATACTAAATTGTAATTATTTTGCACTATAGCCTATTTTATTGCCTTACCTCCATAACTTGCTAAATTTGCACACTGTATATTAATTGTATTTCTGTTGTATTTTTGATTTTTGTTTTGTTTTACCCCATATGTAACTCTGTGTTGTTGTTTTTATCGCACTGCTTTGCTTTATCTTGGCCAGGTCGCAGTTGTAAATGAGAACTTGTTCTCAACTGGTTTACCTGGTTAAATAAAGGTGAAATAAAAAAATAAAATAAAAAGCCATTAAAGAAGGGTGAGGGAGTTCAGTTTACCAGGGTGCTTATGGTGGAACAACTGTATAACAAGGCAGGTCTGGGCCTCACACATCCTCCCTGCATGAGCCACTAAATCATAGGAACTATCCAGTACAACGAGGGAAGCCACCCTAGTCTCTCTACAATACTGCCACTATATACGGCCTCATAAAAGGGAGATGGATGTATTGTGCCATAACTAATGCCCCCATAAACCCTAGACCACATTAAATCAAATAAGCATATTGATATTGTCAAGATGTGCCAAGACTGCAAGTCGGCAGAAAACATTACTGCATGGGCGTTTTAGATTAATACAGCGAGTGATGTGGTCAACCTTTTTGTTTCTTTGGCAAAAAGCCTAGAAATTACTTTAAAATTTCCCAATGCTAAACCTAAGGCTTTTGCCTGTCAAGTCGTGGTATATCACAGGCAGATGTATTATAAAATGAACAATACTTTGACGAGCAGTGAAATGGAGTCCCGCCCACATCAAGGCAGCTGTGTAAATTAGACTAGTATTATCTGTGAAAGCAGCACACAGCCTCATAGGCTCTTGTCCTGTTGTTGAGATGGCAGAGTCAGATAATCTATCAGCTATCTAGATCCCAGGGCTGCATACATGTGGTTGACATAGGGATTTCCCTTCTGTGTGTGTGCCTAGCTTACAGCAGATAGACTGTACCACCTGAGTCATTGTGACAGGATGCTGATAATATTAATTTGTGCGGGACACAGGGGACCACATGCACTCACTGTAGGGGTATGACCATGTTAATTTTGTGATGCAAAGACACATGTATGTTATGTTACAACAACCTAAACAGACATACACCATGTCATGGGCTTTTACTCATATCCTGTGCAGCCTATAGACTACATCACTGCACCATCCAAATGAAATCAATATTTCATTATTTTGCTAATTAAACAGACAAGACGCACTTACATTCCCCTGCCCTGATCACAGTCAACACACATATATTGTATAGTAAGAATATAATGGAGTATAACAGATTAAAATTTGGAAAATATTTTTACCACACAACTTGAGTCTCACAAGAACGTGGGGATATTTTTAAACAGAGCCCATGCCCTCATTTTGCTTGTATGTGCTTTAGAAACCTTAGAATCTGCTCTTTCTGATCATGTAAAGAAATAATACAAATCTGACCTGGATGAACCTATGTAGGATGATTTGAAAAAGTTACTTTTTTGATCCAAGTTTCATCTTTTTTTCCTATCCTCACTTTGCTTTATTAGATATCATGCACATCAATACCTTGTTAGCAAACGTCCTCCCCAACTGAGTTTTTAATAGTAGCAGAACACAGTTATCTAAATAGGATTAATCGTGGGAAAACATGCTCAACATAAATGTCCAACAAGATATTGTAGCCTATAGCGTTTGCGACTCCAGAAGAAGAGGGAGAGCGGAGAGGCTTGCGTAATTCCACATGGTCTCATCTGGAAAAGAGAGGCTATGTGTAGCTGAAGAAGCTCATTCGTATTAACCCATCATTCATTGGCTAAATACTGCAGTACATTTCACCATCACCAGCCAATGTGATCACGCCATCATGCGCTTTCTCTCCTTTCAAACTCCCCACTTGTTATTTTGGCTGAAGACTGATAGCCTACTTGTGTAGTTTAAGTTAGAAATGCATGCATATTAACCCATAATTTATTAGCTAAATTTAAGGGCCTTTAAATATTTACCAGTAAAATATTAAATGGCAGATTCCTGTGTGCGTTCCCCCAGGCTAAATGCCAAAGGATTTCTGTGACAATGGACAACAACAGCTAAAGGACAGAACTACATACAGTGCCTACAGAAAGTATTCACACCCCTTGACTTTTTCCACATTTTGTTGTGTTGCAGCCTTAATTTAAAATACAATACCCCATAATGTCAAAGTGGAATTATGATTTTCGAAATTGTAACATATTAATAAAAAATGAAAAGCTGAAATGTCTTGAGTCAATAAGTATTCAACCCATTTGTTATGGCACGCCTAAATAAGTTCAGGAGTAAAAATGTGCTTAGCAAGTCACATAGGTTGCATGGACACACTCTGTGTATGGTGAATCAATACACCCAGTCACTACAAATATACAGGCGTCCTTCCTAACTCAGTTGCTGGAGAGGAAGGAAACCGCTCAGTGATTTCACCATGAGGCCAATGTTGACTTTAAAACAGTGAAAGTCTAATTGCTGTGATAGGAGAAAACTGAGGATGAATAAACAACATTGTACTATAGTTACTCCACAATACTAACCTAATTGACATAGTGAAAAGAAGGAAGCCTGTACAGAATACAAATATTCCAAAACATGCATCCTGTTTGCAAAAAGCAACTAAAGTAAAATTGCTAAATGTGCCAAAGAAATTAACTTTATGTCCTGAATACAAGGCATTATGTGTGGGGCAAGTCCAACACAACACATCACTAAGTACCACTCTTGATATTTTCAAGCATGGTGATGCATCATGTTATGGGTTTGCTTGTCATCACAAGGACTAGGGAGTTTTCTATGATAAAAAGAAACAGAATAGAGCTAAGCACAGGCAAAATCCTAGAGGAAAACCTGGTTCATTCTGCTTTCCAACAGACACTGGGAGACAAATTCACCTTTCAACAGGATTATAACCTAAAACACAAGGCCAAATATACACTGGAGTTGCTTACCAATACAACAATGAATGTTCCTGAGTTGCTTGAACATCTATGGCAAGACTTGAAAATGGCTGTTTAGCAATGATCAACAATCAACTTGACAAAGCTTGAATCATTTTTAAAGGATAATGTGCACATATTCTATAATATAATATGCCACTTAGCAGACGCTTTTATCCAAAGTGACTTACAGTCATGCGTGCATACATTTTTGTGTATGGGTGGTCCCGGGGATCGAACACACTACCCTGGCGTTACAGGCGCCGTGCTCTACCAGCTGAGCTACAGAGGACCACTTCTACAATCCAGGTGTGTAAAGCTCTTAGAGACTTACCCAGAAAGACTCACAGCTGTAATCACAGCCAAAGGTGATTTTCACATGTATTGACTCAGGGGGTTGAATACTTTTTACTTTTCATATTTATTTTTTTACAAATATTAAAATGTTTCTTCCACTTTGACATTACAGAGTATTTTGTGTAGATCGTTGACAAAAATTGACAATTAAAATAAATTTCAATCCCACTTTGTAACATAACAAAACGTGGAAAAAGTCAAGGGGTGTGAATACTTTCTGAAGGCACTGTATATTTAAATGGAGATAATAAATGCATTAAAAGCATTTCTGTGAAGCTTTGTGATTGACAAGGACAAGTTTGATGTTGGACAACAAGAGAAAGAGAATGTTCATGATTGAAGCCGTGCTAAAGCCGGTAAGATGGAAGGCGACATTTTCTACTGAGGTGTTGGCGGGACTTTTAAACATAATAATGAATTCATGACTACCTATGTTGGCGGAAATAAAGGTACAAGACCTACTCAGTACTCACCATCTGCAGATTTACAGCACATAACTTTTCAACAATGTTGAGTTTTCTTTAGCAATTATAAACCCCTATAAACTATAAAACCCTAACGAAGTGCTAAGTGTTTATGACGGGCTGGATTTTCACAGCCTCGAGGCCCATTTGGACTCAGTCAGTCAGTGTGCCTGCCCAGAGGAACACAAAGCCTGATGCCTGACACTGCTATATGAGACAGGCCCGTGGCTGTTCTCCCAGGGCCTAGAGTATTAGGAGGATCTTGGGCTTTAGTTTGACCTTTGTGTTTCACACACATGCATGGGTCCGGTTCTCTTCTGGGGTGCAGTTGCCGTTCTCCTCTTAGGACATAGGTCACAAATTACACGAGTAGGGATTTTACCCATTCCCTTGAGAATTCACAGAGGAAGCAGATTTTTCAGTCAGAAGGGCGTGTCACAGCAGGGACGTGTGAGTCGGACCAAAGGAGGGAGCCTTACCACCCCAGACCCCAGGTCAAAGACAGGTTGGTCAAAAATCTCATTTTAGACACATCTGTATTGTTGAGCTGTGAAATGCACAGCAAGAGCAACTTATTCTCCATACTGCAATTCAAAGCTTCAATTACTGATTAATTATAGACCATTTTTATTTGGAATATGATCTGATTTGAGGTAACCACATTCAATTTGAGGTTACTTCATACATGTGGTTGTTTTCACTCAACAATACAATTTACGGCTCTGAGAGGGCTCAAGAGATTTTACTACTTCATAAATGTATCTGTCATCTGCTAGCCAGAGGAGTTGGCTCCCAGCCAGCAGAGAGAATTTCCCACACAGACTGCTGTTACATATGAGAACCTTTATCAACTTGTACAGTTAGGTCCATAATTATTGGCACCCTTGATAAAGATTAGCAAAAAATACTATATAAAATAAATAATATAAATTCTGAGCTATATTGGGAAATTAAATTATTTTATACTTATACAATTGCTCAGAAGGATTTAGTTTAACAAGTTTTTTAAAAAATCTGTAAAAGATAGAAGTCAAAATTATTGGCATCCCTGTTTTCAATACTCCAGCACCCTCCCCTTGTGAGGACAACGACACTGAGTATTTTTATAAAATGTTTTATGAGATTGGAGAACAAATTGGGAGGGATCTTAGATCATTTGTGCATACAGAATCTTTCCAGATCATTGGTATCCTTTGTCTGCTCTTATGGACTGCCCTCTTCAATTCAAACCACAGGTTTTCAATGGGGTTGAAGTAAGTTTTCAATGGAGTTCAAGTCCGGAGACAGATTGCAAAATGTTAATTTTGTGGTCAATCAACCATTTCTTTGTGGATTTTGATTAGTGCTTGGGGTTATTGACTTGCTGGAAGATCCACTTGCGGCCAAGTGTCAGCCTCCTGGCAGAGGCAACCAGGTTTTTGGCTAAATGTCCTGGCACTGGGTAAAGTTTATGATGCCGTTGACCATAACAAGGGCCCCAGGACCAGTGGAAGCAAAATAGCCCCATAACATCCAAGGTCAACCACCATATTTTACCGTAACTTTTCTGCATATGCTTCTGTTTTTCAACGTCAAACCCACCACTGGTGTGCATGGCCAAAGAGCTCTATTTTCATGTCATCTTTCATGTCATCTGACCATGGAAATAGAGCTCTTAGGCACACCATTGGTGGGTTTGGCGTTTAAAAACATATAAAGAAGCATATAAATGCAACATGTAAAGTGTTGGTCCCATGTTTCATGAGCTGAAATAAAAGATCCCAGAAATGTTCCATATACACAAAAAGTATTTTTTTGTTTTTTTTTAAAGGCACACATTTGTTTACATCCCTGTTAGTGAGCATTTCTCCTTTACCAAGATAATCCATCCACCTGACAAGAAGCTGATTAAACAGCATGATCATTACACAGTTGCACCTTGCGCTAGATGTTGTTTTGAGGAAGCGTGGAATTGGCATGTTAAACGCCTCCAACGTCGTTTTAGAGAATTTGGCAGTACGTCCAACCGGCCTCACAACCGCAGACCACGTGTAACCACGCCAGCCCAGGACCTCCACATCCAGCTTCTTCACTTACGGGATCGTCTGATACCAGCCACCCGGACAGCTGATGAAACTGTGGGTTTGCACTTGTGAAGAATTTCTCCACAAACTGTCAGAAACCGTCTCAGGGAAGCTTATCTGCGTGCTCGTCGTCCTCAACCTGACTGCAGTTCGGTGTCGTAACCGACTTCAGTGGGCAAATGCTCACCTTCGATGGTCACTGGCACGGTGGAGAAGTTTGCTCTTCACGGATGAATCCCGGTTTCAACTGTACCTGGCAGATGGCAGACAGCGTGTATCGCGTCGAGTGGGCGAGCGGTTTGCTGATGTCAACGTTGTGAACAGAGTGCCCTATGGTGGTGGTGAGGTTGTGGTATGGGCAGGCATAAGCTACGGACAACAAACACAATTTAATTTTATTGATGACAATTTGAATGCACAGAGATACCATGATGAGATCCTGAGGCCCATTGTCGTGCCATTCATCCGCCGCCATCACCTCATGTTTCAGCATGATAATGCACGGCCCCATGTCACCATTCCTGGAAGCTGAAAATGTCCCAGTTCTTCCAAGGCCTGCATACTCACCAGACATGTCACCCATTGAGCAAGTTTGGAATGGTCTGGATCGACGTGTACGACAGCGTGTTCAGTTCCCGCCAATATCCAGCAACTTCGCACAGCCATTGAAAAGGAGTGGAACAACATTCCACAGGCCACAATCAACAGCCTGATCAACTTTATGCGAAGGATATGTCGCGCTGCATTAGGCAAATGGTGGTCACACCAGATACTGAATGGTTTTCTGATCCACTCCCCTACCTTTTATTTTTAAGGTATCTGTGACCAACAGATGCATATCTGTATTCCCAGTCGTGTGAAATCCATAGATTAGTATGAAAAATGTATGCACTCACTAACTGTAAGTCGCTCTGGATAAGAGCGTCTGCTAAATGACTAAAATGTAAATGTAAATGTCAATTAGGGCCTAATGAATTAATTTAAATTGACTGATTTCCTTATATGAACTGTAACTCAGTAAAATCTTAGAAATTGTTGCATGTTGCGTTTATATTTTTGTTCAGTGTAGTATAGTGTTTTATTGACAAGCTGTTCCATGTTGTGTCTCCCTGGCAGGCAGACAGGCCTCAGCCTCCCTCTCATAACAAAAGCATGTCACACATCTTTGAGCCGGGGCCAGAAGTCTGTGTGCATACCTTTCATTCCTCACAGGTCCCGTATTAGTGTCAAGTTGCTGAAACGAGGAGTGGTGTCGCCCGGGGTCAATTAAGGGATTATGCTAATTTGACACAAGATTACAGAGGGGGGACAGGGAGGACAGGTGGCGGATTTGACTCCTCTTTCAGCTAGTTGCTGAAAAGGCACGTCGACTTTTCAGCACTGACTGGGCCAGTAACCCAGGAGCAAAGGGTCAGTAGGGGCCAGGGTTATTACAGCTGCTTTTGACTGTAGATGTCACTGGCTCATGTACAGAGTTAAGTCTCCAACTCTGTTGATCAGCTCTGTTCCTCTGATCTAAGAGTCAAATCAAACAGTTGTAGAGGATGTAGTCACAGCAGACTGAAACTCCCACCAGTAGAGTCCAGTCACTCATGAGCAGGAGATTGTCCTCCTGAGTGGTGTAGTGGTCTAAGGCACTGCATCGCAGTGCTAGCTGTGCCACTAGAGATCCTGGTTCGAATCCAGGCTCTGTCATAGCCGGCTGCGACCGGGAGACCCATGGGGCGGAGCACAATTGGCCCAGCGTCATCCAGGGTAGGGGAGGAAATGGCCGGCAGGGATGTAGCTCAGTTGGTAGAGCATGGCATTTGCAACGCCAGGGTTGTGGGTTCGATTCCAGTATAAAAAATACAAATGTATGCACTCACTAACTGTAAGTCGCTCTGGATAAGAGCGTCTGCTAAATGACAAAAATGTAATATTGCTGTATCATATCTAGATTAATATCTGAGTTTTAATTTCAGATTGTGTGAAATGTTAAAGCTTATGAGGAAAAAAAGTTAACTGTACTCATTTGTAGGTTAGTCAATAGATTGGCTTTTCTTTTGAGCTGCTGAAGACATGTGTGGTAGTTATGCTGTGTTGTTCCACAGAGGTTATGGGTTGTATGCCTGGTGGAGGTTGACCTGTATAGAAGGTGTAGGTCAGGGGTCAGGCCCAGTCTGATGGATGTCCCAGGTCATCCCACTAAATACCATTGTCATATGATACATTTACCAAATACACTCAAGAATATGGGCAATTTGATCCTTGTTTGGGTTTGTAGAGCTCATATCTTGAATACCTTATTAAGCTTAAACAGGTTTAAAACCATAACATGCATACATAAGTTGTATTATTTCATAGTCCTCATGTATATCAACCCAAAGCAAAATACGATTATTTTGTTGTCAATTGTTTGTGTAGGTACTAGTTTGTAGGGTGCAGTTTGCTCTTATCTAAAGACCCTATTTGCTAGCTATGTTGGTAGTTGTGGTCCTCTGTAGCTCAGCTGGTAGAGCACGGCGCTTGTAACGCCACCAGGGTAGTGGGTTCGATCCCCGGGACCACCCATACACAAAAAATGTATGCACGCATGACTGTAAGTCGCTTTGGATAAAAGTGTCTGCTAAATGGCTTATTATTATAGTTACAGTATGTTCAGTGTTGGTCACTATGCCCTAAATCCACAGCTTTTATAGGTGTGAATCACATGTTTGTTGGTGTAATGTGCAGCGGTAGTTTGTTTGTAAGTAGCTTGTTTGAAGGGTGCGAGAATTAATGAAAATGAGAGGTGTTTGGTGGGTGACTGGCTGGCTCCCACCACCACCTCCACCCCCACCCCCGGTGCTATTTGGTAAACCGGGTATGGCACAGGGAGGATATCTCCCTGCAGGCGCTTCTTCTGTTAATGCCCTACACCTGTGGATAAGTCAAACCACTGATGTTTTATGACATTCACATCTTTATGAGCCAGCGGGAGAGGGGGAAGAGAGAGGGAGAGAGACAGTGTCAACATATAGTACGTGTTTTTGTGTAGGTCCTGTGTCAGTCGAGTTTCACACTGAGGGGACACACTATAGAATGATTGTCAGAGTTCTTGGCTTTTGACCTCTGGCTCAGACTGAGCAGGGTAACTTTACTTATCTTTGCATCTTTGGAGCCTTTTCTATTATAAGTCTAAATCAAAAGTTGTTCATTTGTATGCTGTGTAGTGATCTACAATGATCATGTCAACAACATTGGACTACATTGAACAGTGTACAGCTGAGTTGAATTGATCTATTAGCACTTGTGCATCTCAGATTGGGGATACCTGTGTTGTCAAAGGTGAAAAGGGAATAACCATTATGTTTCTGTTGTGTTGCCAGCAGGCCAGAGCCAGCAGCATTTAGGAGGATGGGTTCTGGTCCCGTGGGCAGGGTGGCCCGTAGATACAGCAGCACCCCAGTAGCAGCAGCAGCCAGCCCCTCAGAGTCAAGTCCCTCCGCCTGCTCCGGACCAGGACCCCCCAGTCCCCGTCACCCCTCTCCACATCATGCCTCTCCTCACCCACACCCTCCTCCAGCTCAGCCCAGACACAGACCGCTCAGAGCCCATACCTAGGTAAGATGGAACCTTTTGTCTACATGGTCGTATCGATCAGGGGTTCCCAAGCAAAGTCCAATTATTTTGACTCCTCGACTTTGGAAGGTCGTATCTCAGATTCTGAATGTCATAGATATCCCCTTGTGCATCAGAGTCGCGTCTTCCTCTGGCATTTTGCCGCTTGTTTCTAGCCTAAAGCATCCCAGAGTTATGCGTCGTTATAGATCGGTTTATACAATCGCAAATTTGTTTTAAAATATATATTTTTAACAAAATGACCCCTCAAATCAAGGCTTAGAGTTCCAGTAACTGGGCTTCTCATTCCAAAGTGTCTTCCTGATTTGAGTTTATCTGAAGGGGATGAAATCAGATCCTTCCTCTATTTGCTTTTGGTTTGACAGAAGTGTGGTTGTGTTATTTTTAATTACAGGGAACACCACTCATATTTAGTAATCATGTTATAATGACAGATTACCTCTGCTTCCAGGATGAAAAATAAAGGAAAGTGTAAATATACATCCCAAATCAAAAAGGTCCAGTAAATATTATGTAATGAAGAGATAAACTATGAAACATTGAACAGTAATCTCCTCTTGTTGTGCAATCAAATGTAACAACACCTCCTGAACTGATAACCCTCACAACCCCACTCGATTTGAATGTGTTCGCAGTGACATATTTATTGCCTGTAGAATGGTTTTACACACCAAGCAACCAGTCCACTACTATATCCCATAATATGCTTCCATACGGCCCACCTACGTTCAGTGCCTTGACCTGACCTGCCCTGAGTGACTTGACATCAGTGTTGATCTGTTTTAATGTTGCTGTGCCGTAGACAGGACTGGGCCACTTAATGGTACACAAATACACCAGAGAGCTGCCTGCCTATAGTGCCCTACTCTCTGTCCCTGGGAATTCATTCAGTGTCTGTGGGCAGCTTGGGAAATCCAGAAGCCCTGAGCATGTGTGGAGGAAAATGACAGTGCCTCTTTCTCTGCATGCAGACTAGGGCAGTGTCAGCCCCCTCCCTACTCATAAACCCTGCTCAGCACTACAGAGGAGATTATAATCAGGCACATCCCTGGCAGCCCCGCAGAGCTCTGCCCTCTGACACACCAACCAACCTCACCCCTGTTGGAAAGACCATCCATGGTCAGAGACTAGAGCGGATGAGTCACTCACTGCAAGTTTCAAGTTGTATTGTCACGTGCACAAGTACAGTGAAATGCCTTCCTTGCTTAAGCTTTCCAAACAATGCAGTAATCAATATCAGTAGTACTATAAAAAACTAATAAAAAAGGAAAGTAGAACAAAAACACATGAGAAATAGAAATAAGAAGAACACCAGAAAGTAAGTAAGACATATACAGGGTCAGTTCCAGGGTCAGTGCCAATCCAATATTTACAATGTGCAGGGATACTGGAGTGGTAGAGGTAGATATGTGACTAGGCATCAGGATATATGATAAACGGAGTAGCAGCAGTATATATGATGATTGTATATGAATGTGTGTTTGTTATGTTTGTGCAAGCTAATGAAGTGTGTGTGTGTGTGTGTGTGTGTGTGTGTGTGTGTGTGTGTGTGTGTGTGTGTGTGTGTGTGTGTGTGTGTGTGTCGAGAGAGTGAGTGTGCATAGAGACAGTGCAAAAATAAAATAGAAGGGTCAATGCAGATAGTCTGTGTAGCCATTGTGTTAGCTATTTAGTAGTCTTATGGCTCGGGGATAGAAGCTGTTCAGGAGCCTGCTGGTGTCAGACTTGATGCTCTAGTTCCTCTTGCTGTGCGGAAGCAGAAATAACAGTCTATGACTTGGGTAGCTGGAGTCGTAAACATTTTTGGGGCCTTCCTTTCATACCGCCTGATACAGAGGTCCTGGGTGGCAGGGAGCTTGGCCCCAGTGATGTACTATGCTGTCCGCACCACCCTCTGTAGCACCATGCGATCGAGGGCGGTGCAGTTGCCATACCAAGCAGTGATGCAGCCAGTCAAGATGCTCTTAATTGTGTAGCTGTATAACTTTTTGAGGATTTGAGGGCCCATGACAAATCCTTTCAACCTCCTGAGGGTCAAAGTGGAAGAAACATTAATTTATTGACGTCAGTGTTGATCTGTTTCAATTGTTGCTGTGCCGTTTCCTGTAGTCCATGTTCAGCTCCTCGGTCAAATCAAATCAAATCAAAGCAAATTTTATTTGCCACATGCGCCGAATACAACAAGTGTAGACATTACCATGAAATGCTTACTTACAGCCCTTAACCAACAATGCATTCATTTTTTTTATAAAAAAGTAAAATAAAACAACAACAACAAAAAAGTGTTGAGAAAAAAAGAGCAGAAGTAAAATAAAATAACAGTAGGGAGGCTATATACAGGGGGGTACCGGTGCAGAGTCAATGTGTGGGGGCACCGGCTAGTTGAGGTAGTTGAGGTAATATGTACATGTGGGTAGAGTTAAAGTGACTATGCATAAATAATTAATAGAGTAGCAGCAGCGTAAAAATATGGGGTGGGGTGGGGGTGGGGGGGCAGTGCAAATAGTCTGGGTAGCCATGATTAGCTGTTCAGGAGTCTTATGGCTTGGGGGTAGAAGCTGTTGAGAAGCCTTTTGGACCTAGACTTGGCGCTCCGGTACCGCATGCCATTAGGTAGCAGAGAGAACAGTCTATGACCAGGGTGGCTGGAGTCTTTGACAAGTTTGAGGGCCTTCCTCTGACACCGTCTGGTATAGAGGTCCTGGATGGCAGGAAGCTTGGGCCCAGTGATGTACTGAGGCGTACGCACTACCCTCTGTAGTGCCTTGCGGTCGGAGGCCGAGCAGTTGCCATACCAGGCGGTGATGTAACCAGTCAGGATACTCTCGAACGTGCAGCTGTAGAACTTTTTGAGGATCTGAGGACCCATGCCAAATCTTTTCAGTCTCCTGAGGGGGAATAGGCTTTATCGTGCCCTCTTCACGACTGTCTTGGTGTGTATGGACCATGATAGTTCGTTGGTGATGTGGACACCAAGGAACTTGAAACTCTCAACCTGTTCCACTACAGCCCCGTCGATGAGAATGGGGGCGTGCTCAGTCCTCTTTTCTTTCCTGTAGTCCACAATCATCTCCTTTGTCTTGGTCACGTTGAGGGAGAGGTTGTTATCCTGGCACCACACGGCCAGTTCTCTGACCTCCTCCCTATAGGCTGTCTCATCGTTGTCGGTGATCAGGCCTACCACTGTTGTGTCGTCGGCAAATTTAATGATGGTGTTGGAGTCGTGCCTGGCCATGCAGTCATGGGTGAACAGGCAGTACAGGAGGGGACTGAGCACGCACCCCTGAGGGGCCCCCGTGTTGAGGATCAGCGTGGCAGATGTGTTGTTACCTACCCTTACCACCTGGGGGCAGCCTGTCAGGAAGTCCAGGATCCAGTTGCAGAGGGAGGTGTTTAGTCCCAGGATCCTTAGCTTAGTGATGAGCTTTGAGGGCACTATGGTGTTGAACGCTGAGCTGTAGTCAATGAATAGCATTCTCACGTAGGTGTTCCTCTTTTCCAGGTGGGAAAGGGCAGTGTGGAGTGCAATAGAGATTGCATCATCTGTGGATCTGTTGGGGCGGTATGCAAATTGGAGTGAGTCTAGGGTTTCTGGGATAATGGTATTGATGTGAGCCATGACCAGCCTTTCAAAGCACTTCATGGCTACAGACGTGAGTGCTACGGGTCGGTAGTCATTTAGGCAGGTTATCTTAGTGTCCTTGGGCATGGGGACTATGGTGGTCTGCTTGAAACATGTTGGTATTACAGACTCAGTCAGGGACGTGTTGAAAATGTCAGTGAAGACACTTGCCAGTTGGTCAGCACATGCTCGGAGTACACGTCCTGGTAATCCATCTGGCCCTGCGGCCTTGTGAATGTTGACCTGTTTAAAGTCTTACTCACATTGGCTACGGAGAGCGTGATCACATAGTCATCCGGAACAGCTGGTGCTCTCATGCATGCTTCAGTGTTGCTTGCCTCGAAGCGAGCATAGAAGTGGTTTAGCTCGTCTGGTAGGCTTGTATCACTGGGCAGCTCGCGGATGTGCTTCCCTTTGTAGTCTGTAATAGTTTTCAAGCCCTGCCACATCCGACAAGTGTCAGAGCCGGTGTAGTACGATTCAATCTTAGTCCTGTATTGACTCTTTGCCTGTTTGATGGTTCGTCGGAGGGCATAGCGGGATTTCTTATAAGCGTCCGGGATAGAGTCCCGCTCCTTGAAAGCGGCAGCTCTACCCTTTAGCTCAGTGCGGATGTTGCCTGTAATCCATGGCTTCTGGATGGGGTATGTACATACGGTCACTGTGGGTACGACGTCATCGATGCACTTATTGATGAAACCAGTGACTGATGTGGTGTACTCCTCAATGCTATCTGAAGAATCCCGGAACATGTTCCAGTCTGTGCTAGCAAAACAGTCCTGTAGCTTAGCATCTGCGTCATCTGACCACTTTTTTATTAACCGAGTCACTGGTGCTTCCTGCTTTAGTTTTTGCTTATAAGCAGGAATCAGGAGGATAGAGTTATGGTCAGATTTGCCAAATGGAGGGCGAGGGAGAGCTTTGTATGCGTCTCTGTGTGTGGAGTAAAGGGGGTCTAGAGTTTTTTTCCCTCTGGTTGCACATTTAACATGCTGGTAGAAATTAGGTAGAACAGATTTAAGTTTCCCTGCATTAAAGTCCCCGGCCACTAGGAGCGCTGCCTCTGGATGAGCGTTTTCATGTTTACTTATGGCTTTATACAGCTCGTTGAGTGCAATCTTAATGCCAGCATTGGTTTGTGGTGGTAAATAGACAGCTACGAAAAATATAGATGAAAACTCTCTTGGTAAATAGTGTGGTCTACAGCTTATCATGGGATACTCTACCTCAGACGAGCAAAACCTTGAGACTTCCTTAATATTTGATTTTGTTCACCAGCTGTTGTTTACAAATATACACAGACCGCCACCCCTTGTCTTACCGGAGTCAGCCGTTCTATCCTGCCGATGTAGCGTCTATCCCGTCAGCTGTATGTTGTCCATGTCATCGTTCAGCCACGACTCGGTGAAACATAAGATATTACAGTTTTTAATGTCCCGTTGGTAGGATAACCGTAATCGTAGGTCATCTAATTTATTTTCAAATGATTGAACATTGGCTAATAAAATTGATGGAAGAGGCAGTTTACTCGCTCGCTGTCGGATCCTTACAAGGCAACCCGACCTACGTCCACGATATCTCCGTCTCTTTCTCCTGCGAATGACGGGGATTTGGGCCTTGTCGGGTGTCTGTAGGATATCCTTTGCGTCCGAAACGTTGAAGAAAATGTTTTCATCCAATACGAGATGAGTAATCGCTGTCCTGATATCCAGAAGCTCTTTTTGGTTATAAGAGACAATGGCAGAAACATTATGTACAGAATAAATTTCAAAAATAACGCGAAAAAACACACATAATAGTACAATTGGTTAGAGGGCTGTAAAACGGCAGCCATCTTCTCCGGCGCCATACTCCCTTACTGACATTGAGGGAGAGGTTTTTGTGTTGGCACTACATTGCAGCTAGGAAAACACTTGATTAGCCTTTTGGTTCAATCCCCAAAACTGTAGGAGTGAACAGTTTGAACTGTGGTCTTTTTTGCATAGAGTATATGTGCCATAGAGAGACACATATTGTAGAATGCAGCCTACTGCAGATGTGGCCGTTCAAGCCTTGTGTATAGAAATCCACATTGTTTGTGGTGTTGTAACCTGATAGTGGATGCTGCTCCGTGGGATGATCTGAGTAATTGGTGCTGTGTTGTTAGTGTGCAAGCATGTACTGTCCATGTGATCCAAGCCAACCTGACTGACAGACAAACATGTTCTGGAGATGCAAATCACATTGATAATAAGATCTGACAGCTTGCCAGGGACAACCTGACTGCTACTCAAGTGGCTAACTAGCTCGACAGGTATTTTTTTAATCACCCATGCTTTGTATACTGAGCAGATAAATAGTGAGAGGAGAGTTTATTAGTGTGAAGCTCATTTCAGCGTTCTATGTAATAGCTATTTACATGACTGAACAAGTTGTGCTTCTGGTTCATTCGCATTGTTTTGTAGTTTGTCACTTAATAGGTGTGCAAATAAGACAAGTCAACCATCCCTCTCCAACAAAGGCAATGTAATTACATAGATACAGATGACTGTATTTAAGACTAACTTGATTCATTAAATATGTGCGACAGCTATAACCATCATTTTAAATTCACAACTAACAAAGACACAGGCGCCATAGAGACTAGCACACTTGTTTGACTCACTGACTAGTTTGCCAGCCCCACAACCAGCCCCCTTAACTGTATGTACTGTATGTTTGCATGGGAGGGGGATTATTATGAAGCATAGAGTAGACTAACCCATTAGAGAGGCACAGAGAGTTGATGCATGGGAAGAAGAGCCTGTGTGTGTTCAACAAGCGTGTCATATGATACAGCACTGCTGTGTGTTCAGAGAGGTGGGAGCCTGTCTCCTCTCCTATTCTCTCTCCCCTCTGAGCGCTGAGGGAGGACATGTACAGTCCACTGGGACCAGATTACGACATGGCTGGCAAGGCGACGCAGTAATGATGAACACGCTATAACTCTGGAACCTGATCACTCACCGTGTGTGTGTTGTTCGGTAGCACTCTCATCCCAGCCGTAGTTATTTAGGGAATTCCTAATGTGTTCAGGTGTAAGGCTTATGTAACCAACACACAACAACAATAAAGGGGAAGACAGCAACAGAGGGAAATGGGGCATAGGATCCGTGATCAGAGCGCTAGCTATTTTTTCTCTTTATTTCAACAAAGGAGCAGTGGAGCTTGATGGGAATATTTGTTTATTGAGACGATACAAACTGCACAAGACAACCAGAGCTGTTTGCCAAGAGTAAAAGCCATGAGGGAACACATAGATAGCATTTTATGGACATTTATAAGCGTCTACCTCTGCGCTCCCATGACACCCTATACAACAGTTACCTTAATTTTTCATGACATCACTCTTGATTTCCCAGCATTGGCCTACTGTTCTGACAGGCTACTGTCTCTCTGGAGACTAGGAACAGAGGGAAATCCAGACAGCTCACATGCTTAGAAAACATGATTCCATGTGAAGCTTTGAAATGTGGGAGTCGCCTGCAGGCTGACTTCGGTCATCAGTTGAACGATGTTTCCTCCGACACATTGGTGCAGCTGGCTTCCGGGTTAAGTGAGCGGGTGTTAAGAAGCGCGGCTTGGCGGGTCATGTTTTGGAGGACGCACGACTCAACCTTCGCCTCTCCCGAGGCCGTTGGGGAGTTGCAGCGTTGAGACAAGATCGTAATCACGAAATTGGGGAGAAAAAGGAGGTCAAAATTACACCCACAAAAAAATTAAGTAATGCAATTAGTTTTCTACTGTAGGTTTTTAGATTCAGGTGGGAAAAGAGGGAAAAAGTAAATGAAGTGGACTACTTACCGATACTTTGTAAGACCACATTTGAGGAGAGCAAGGAGTAAATATCTGCCAATGGAAGGGCATGTTGACTATCACACCCACTTGTTTATCCAGAACACGATCAGTGTCATCGTCCTCCAGGCTTGTCACTGCAGCAGTAAAGGTAGAGCCCTTCTCAAAGTTCCTCAGACCTGCCTAGACCCTCTTCCCAGCAGGTAGAGCCCCTCTCAAAGGTCTTCAGACCTGCCTAGACCTTCTTCCCAGCAGGTAGAGCCCCTCTCAAAGGTCTTCAGACCTGCCTAGACCTTCTTCCCAGCAGGTAGAGCCCCTCTCAAAGGTCTTCAGACCTGCCTAGACCCTCTTCCCAGCAGGTAGAGCCCCTCTCAAAGGTCTTCAGACCTGCCTAGACCCTCTTCCCAGCAGGTAGAGCCCCTCTCAAAGGTCTTCAGACCTGCCTAGAACCTCTTTCCAGCTCACCTGTATTCTCACCTCCTCAACAAAGCCCTGTTCCATAGGTGCTGTTACATACTACATGTCAGAGAACAAATGGAGCACTTGACCATCCACCTCTTCAGAGCTCAGTTAACTCATGATGACTAATATCCCCTTACCAGAAAAGGGACAATGTTTCTTATCAACTGCTAGCTCGTGTACATTTTGGGAAAGTCCTGCTGCTGAGTCAAAATCCCCTCCCTCTCACCTTTTGTGGTTTCTGCTGCAGTGCAACTGAATTTAAATGATGCATGCCGAGTGTCTTTTTGAGCACAAAGGCAATAATTACCTCCTTTGTCCAATGTGGTGACGTGCTCCTCTCGTGGCTATAGGAGAACTGTAGCAACCACCATTATGCTCCTACATGACACCTAGCCTAAATGTTAAAGTAGATCAAGCAGCCACAGTCAGCCATTGTGAATTGAGTTTGTGAATGTCAGTCATATTATATGGATTTATGTACAGTATATTCTTGGCAAAGGAATTTCTCACCCTTGGTGTTATAGCTAACCCAGATGCTGTTGTAATGTTAGAGTACTAGAGTATCACATACAACACAGCATAGATTCAGCTCTGGTAATCCTTCATAGTTGTCCCAGGAGCTGAAATGTAATATGGGAGTGAAGAATTACATCTCATCTCCACAGGTCTGTTCCTCCTGTAGTGCTGCCTGTCCTGCCCTGCAATCGCTCCACCACACTCTCACCCAGCCATTCACAGGCTTTCACATCCAGGTTACACACAGCCAGTGTTGTGCTAGAAAAGGCTTCTCAGGATCACTCGGTATCACTCACAAAGATGTCTTTGTTCACAGCAAGATGCAATATTTGCTCCTCTGTGTGGCAGACTCTTTCGAGTCCTCAGGTTCCCTTGACGCATGTAGGACTTTGTGCTGGAGCATGTTCTGTAATGTCAACCCCCTCACATGCGTCATAAACGCAAGGGGCTTGCATAGTGACAAGGAAGAGAGCACAACAACACTCGTGTTTCCCTCCTCACTCTCAGGAGGTAGTGTCGCTGTCAAACACAGTTAGACTTTCTCTCATCTCATGTCTATCAGCTCCGCACGAGGAGCTCTGGAGCAGCGTTGTTTTTCTCTGCCTCCCATAAAGAAGCAGTATATTCCTCTTGCCTCTTATGTAGCGCTCAATGGAGCAAGGCTGGCCAGGGCCCCTGCCATTCAGGATTAGCTGTCAGATCAGACATTGTAGGGCCCCTGGTCTCCCAGCTCTACCAGACTGGACCAACCTGCTGTCTCCACTGAGGTCAGTGCTGTATGGGCCTCCATTGTCTGCCGGGCAAGACCGACTCAATGGCATTGGCCCGCTCTTATCACTTCATAGCGCCAGCACATGGCTAGCTAAATCCAGCGTGGCTAACCTCTTCAGGGTAATCTCTCCTCAGTCCTCTCTCCTCTCCACCCAAATTGATCGGCTCTGACAATGGGACCTAGCCTAACGCGATGTGCAGCAGCTGTTTAGCACGCTGCAGGCCGCACATCAAAACCCAACTTTTTATCCCCTCAGATAAAGAGGTATTAATGACATGCGGGGGGAAAGCAAGTGCTCCGTAATGGGGTGATAGAGCTTGAAGAAGGCGTGACATTAAAGATTTAATCCCAATGTGTATGGAGCTTGAAGCATGTGCTGTTAGTGTCATGTACAGTGCCTTAAGAAATTATTCACACCCCTTGACTTTTTCCACATTTTGTTGTGTTACAGCCTGAATTGAAAATGAAAAACCTAAAAACCTACAGTAGAAAACTAATTGCAATACTTAGCCCTATGTGACTTCCACATTTTAAAGCTTCACATTTGTGTCACTGGTCTACACACAACACCCCATAATGTCAAAGTGGAATTAATTAAAAATGAAAAGCTGAAATGTCTTGAGTCAGTAAGTATTCAACCCTTTTGTTATGGCAAGCCTAAATAAGTTCAGCAGGAAAAATGTGCTTAACAAGTCACATAATAAGTTGCATGGACTCTGTGTGCAATAATAGTGTTTAACATGATTTTTAAATAACTACTCCATAACTACCCCACACATACAATTATCTGTAAGGACCTTCAGTCGAGCAGTGAATTTCAAGCACAGATTCAACAACAAAGACCAGGGAGGTTTTCCAATGGTTCGCAAAGAAGGGTACCTATTGGTAGATGGGTAAAAATACATAAAACATACATTGAATATCCCTTTGAACAGGATGCAGTTATTAATTACGCTTTGGATGGTGTATCAATACACACAGTCACTTCAAAGATACAGGCGCCCTTCCTAACTCAGTTGCCAGAGAGGAAGGAAACCGCTCAGGAATTTCACCATGAAGCCAAAGGTGACTTTAAAACAGTTAGAGAGGTTAATGGCTGTGATAGGAGAAAACAGAGGATGGATCAACAACATTGTAGTTACTCCACAATACTAACAAAAATAACAGAGTGAAATGGAAGCCTGTACAGAATACAAATATTCCAAAACATGCATCCTGTTTGCAACAAGGCACTAAAGTAATACTGTAAAAAATGTGGCAAAATAAATGATTTTTTTGTGGCAAACAGAACACATCACTGAGTACCACTCTTCATATTTTCAAGTATGGTGGGGGCTTCATCATGTTATGGGTATGCTTGTCATCGGCAAGGACTAGAGAGTTTTTAGGAGAAAAACAAACGGAATAGAGCTAAGCACAGGCAAAATCCTAGAGGAAAACCTTGGAGACAAATTCACCATTCAGAAAGACAATTACCTAAAACACAAGGCCAAATATACACTGGAGTTGCTTACCAAGATGACATTGAATGTTCCTGAGTGACCTAGTTACAGTTTTGACTTAAATCGGGTTGAAAATCTATGACAAGACTTGAAAATGGCTGTCTAGCAATGATCAACAACCAACTTGACAGAGCTTGAAGATTTATTTTCAAGAATAATGGGCAAATATTGTACAATCCAGGTGTGCAAAGCTCTTAGACTTACCCAGAAAGATTCACAGCTGTAATCGCTACTAAAGGTGATTCTAACATGTATTGACTCAGGGGGTTGAATACTTATCTAATCAAGATATATTTTATTTTCCATAAATTTTTTCAAAATGTTAGAATCTTTCTTCCACTTTGACATTACAGAGTATTTTGTGTAAATCATTGACAAAAAAAAAAACACAACAACACAACAAAATGTGGAAAAAGTCAAGGGGTGTAAATGTGATATTTCAGTGTTGTATTTTTTTATAAATTTGCAAAATGTTCTAAAAATCTGTTTTTGCTTTGTCATTATTGGGTATTGTGTGTAGATTGATGAGGGGAAAAAACGATTTAATCAATTTTAGAATAAGGCTGTAAAGTAACAAAATGTGGAAAAAGTCAAGGGGTCTGAATCCTTTCGAATGCACTGTAGATGTATGTGCCTCTTCATCCTTAATTCTCTATCGGATGAAGAGCTCTAAATATAGCATGAGCAGAGCCATTTCAGGCTATGCTTTCCATTAAGTGCTTTTAAATGAAGCTCCAGTATGATACAGTTGTCCATGTCTATGTTCATTAATTTGGAGTAGAGTGAGTATTCCTTTGAAGCAGAGTTGCAGTATTTAGTTAGTAGTAGTACATGGGCCGCTCCCACAGCATGGTTTCCCATGAGACTTGTTGAGAGCAGCTCAAGGCTCCATCACCAAGCCTCATCTCCAGCCCCCCTCCGGACCACCACATGCCAACCAAAACCCATACAGTGTCACAGGCTCCAGCTCTACTGATTTTCACCAATGCAGCAGCATTAAACCTTCATGATAATTAACGTCGCACAGGCATTGTGTTCTTCTTTTAGAGGAGTCTTGGGACTGGGGGGCATTGTGTTGCTGTCTGACACAAGTGTCTCATTCCCCCTCCGCTCTCTGATGCTTTGTGCATCGCAAATGGAGTGTGCCCCTCAGTGTTTTGGCATCTGAATATCTGGGCATTAAAGGCTCTATTCAGAAGCCTGGTGGAGTCTTTTGCGTGAGAAATGCAAAGTGCTCTTAGAGCCCGAGGAGGAGGAGGGAGAGAGCTCCAGCAGCAGGCGTCTCAGTGCTTTTGGTGCTCTCTTCCGGTTCGTTTTTTTTCTTTTTCTTCTTCCTCTGTGGAGAGATTTGTAAAACTCTTCTTACCTTTACTTGGGCAATTTCTTTTTTTGATTTCTTTTAGCATTAGGCTACACAAATAGACCCAACACTATGTGCAAATCTTTTCAGTCGGTTTTGTTTCGGCGACGTCAATGTGTGTGTCCCAGTCCTGTCAACCCCATTTACTCACTGGTTGAGAATGTCTTTGTTACTGATCACTCACTTTCCTCTTGTGTCATAGGGAGCTGTCATCAAGATATCACGGCCTGAATGAGACTACCAACCCCTTCAGGAACACTCGGGAGTCCCATCTCATCTAAGAAAGGGAGGACCTGCACTTGATGGTACTGTTGTTTATTACTATGCCCCCCAAACCCAACACAGGGCACTACAGAATTACACTACATGACCAAAAGTATGTGGACACCTGCTAGTTGAACGTCTCATTACAAAATCATGGGCTTTAATATAGAGTTGGTCCCCCTTTGCTGCTAAAACAGCCTCCACTCTTTTGGGAAAGGCTTTCCACTAAATGTTAGAACATTGCTGCGGGGACTTGCTTGCATTCAGCCACAAGAGCATTAGTGCGGTTGGGCACTGATGTTGGGCAATTAGGCCTGGCTCGCAGTCGGCGTTCGAATTCATCCCAAAGATGTTCGATGGGGTTGAGGTCAGGGCTCTGTGCAGGCCAGTCAAGTTCTTCCACACCAATCTCGACAAACCATTTCTGTATGGACCTTGCTTTGTGCACGGAGGCATTGTCATGCTGTAACATGAAAGGGCCTTCCCCAAACTGTTGCAACAAAATTGGAAGCACAGTATAATCTAGAATGTCATTGTATGTTGTAGCGTTATGATTTCCCTTCACTGGAACTAAGGGGCCTAGCCCGAACCATGAAAAACAGCCCCAGACCGCTATTCCTCCTCCAGCAAACTTTACATTTGGCACTATGCAATGGGGTAGGTAGCGTTCTCCTGTCATCTGCCAAACCCAGATTCGTCCATCAGGACTGCCAGATGGTGAAGCCTGATTCATCACTCCAGAGAATGCGTTTCCACTGCTCCAGAGTCCAATGGCGGAGAGCTTTACACCACTCCAGCCGGCGCTTGGCATTGCGCATGGTGATCTTAGGCTTGTGTCCGGCTGCTCGGCCATGGAAACCCATTTCATGAAGCTCCCGACGAACAGTTATTGTGCTGACGTTGTTTCCAGAGGCAGTTTGGAACTCGGTAGTGAGTGTTGCAACCAAGGACAGACAATTTTTACACGTTACGCGCTTCAGCACTCGGCAGTCCTGTTCTGTGAGCTTGTGTGGCCTATCACTTCACGGCCGAGCCGTTGTTGCTCCTAGACATTTCCAATTCACAATAACAGCACTTACAGTTGACCGGAGCAGCTCTAGCAGGGCCAGAATTTGACGAACTGACATGTTGGAAAAGTGGTATCCTATGACGGTGCCACGTTGAAAGTCACTAAGCTATTCTGTAAGGCCATTCTACTGCCAATGTTTGTCTATGGAGATTGCATGACTATGCACTCGATTTTATACACCTGTCAGCAACGGGTGTGGCTGAAATAGCCAAATCCACTAATTTGAAGGGGTGTCCACATACTATTGTATATACGGTATAGTGTATGTCCACATGAAAACTTTTTAATGGCACATACAAGATCCAACCTAATCCCCTAATCAATGTTCATAGTTCTGAATATCAATGTCCTAGGAAGGCCATTCTGATATGGGGGACTTCACTGCTCCATATCCCCTACACCATGTTGTTTGTTTCACCATTGCTACCCAGAGATTCAGCACTATAGTGTCCCATATTCACAAACACACATCCATCATATATTTTAGTACTGCATGTGGGAGTGTGTGTATTTAGTGCTAATCCTACTGCTGGATTTCATTGATGTCGCTCCAGTGGAGTCATTTGTGATTTTTATCTTTTGTCTTCGTTCTAGAGAAATCTGTTTTTATTGTATATAATTTGTTTGTAGCTGTTTGAAATAATACAACATTAATAACCCCACTAATGGTCAGTCATAATTTATTCACTAGGATGTCTCGGTCTGAGGGTGGGCAAATGTGAAGTCACCACCTGCTCTTCTATCTGTGGTTTGCATTTCTTATGATGAGGATTCTCCTCTATAGCTCAACTCAATACAACAATACATGAGATTAGAAATGGAAAATCTCAATACATATACATACATGTTTTTTAAGTGCGACTTTGTTGGATTTCACAGATTTAATAGGTTGAAAAGGAGTGGGGATTGGAAGATTTGGAAGGCAGATTTCTTTAGGCAGCTTGCACACCATCCATTTACATCTAGACCCTGCATGTTTGACCAGAGGCTCTCGTTCTTATGTTTTCACTGCAGAAACACAGTATGGGTGATAGTGTTGGCTGTCTGTCTGTCATTAAATGTTTGAAAAAAGGCAATCAGCCCCTGTTATTACCTGAGGTGTATGTAGGCAGCACTACACAAACACATCCACAACCACACAACCGCGTTCACTATGACGAAACAGCTGGGTGACTGGCAGACAAACGCTACAGATTTAACCTGGTTAGTTTTCATTAAAATATTTTCAGTTAGGTTTTTTTGTTTTGTTATTGTGACAGTTTTATTGTGATTTAGTGCTCTTATTAATCTGTCAGTCCACAAGAAAGGGGTGTGTGCTTTCAACACACTATCACAGCTTATTGTTCAATAGACACTAATTACTTATTTGAAATTCGTGACAGGCACATGAAAAAGTTTTCTTAATGCATTTCCAGTGTATTACACAATTTTCTTTCTTCATAACACATTTGTGTACATTACACAAATTCTAATTTGTTGTGGCTAACATTAGCTAAGCTAGCTAGGTGGCTAACATTAGCTAGGTTAGGGTTAGGGGTTAGGGTTAGGGTTAGGAGTTATGGCTAGGGTTAGATAACACGCTAGCTAAGTAGTTAAAGGGTTAGGGTTAGCTAACAGGCTAGCTAACTAGTTAAAAATATTAAGTTGTAGAGTGTCACCCAGAGTGGGTAAACACACGCTTTGGTAGCAACGCACATGCCCCGCCCACCTAAGGATCTGTATTTTTCAGCCATCTATTTCCTATGTTTGAGAGGTGCAAAATCCACTTGTCACTTAAATCACACTGGATTGATTGCTTTCATTTTACTCTTGCGACTCTTTCATACTCTTGCTTGTGCCTGTCGTTTTTTTCCGTTAACGTTACGACCGTGGAAATGTTTGTAATGACCTGTCAAATACACCCCGGTAATGGCTGAAATGGGCTCAATGGAATGCATTGTCTTTCCGTTGCATCTATAAGAATGCTAAAGCTTCGTCGGGGGTTTAACACTTCATCTCGATACTTACATCACAAGAAAGGGAAGAAAGATAACTTTATTTTGATGTGTGTTCATTTTTTGTGGAATTGAAAAAATATTAATAATTTGAAACAGTTGAAATGTTTACAAATTAGATGCGCTGAAATTACATTTACATTTTAGTCATTTAGCAGACGCTCTTATCCAGAGCGACTTATCTATCTTACCTCTATATTTTTTATGTCCTCCAGATTCAAGAAGAAAGATGACGAGTTCAGACGTGAGCCTGTCAGTTAGCATTAATTCTTGTACAGCATGCTGTTTTTTACAACTTTTTTTTCTCTGGTCTTCATTGATTTACAGTGGGGAGAACAAGTATTTGATACACTGCCGATTTTGCAGGTTTTCCTACTTACAAAGCATGTAGAGGTCTGTAATTTTTATCATAGGTACACTTCAACTGTGAGAGAAGGAATCTAAAACAAAAATTGTATGATTTTTAAGTAATTAATTTGCATTTTATTGCATGACATAAGTATTTGATCACCTACCAACCAGTAAGAATTCCGGCTCTCACAGACCTGTTAGTTTTTCTTTAAGAAGCCCTCCTGTTCTCCACTCATTACCTGTATTAACTGCACCTGTTTGAACTCGTTACCTGTATAAAAGACACCTGTCCACACACTTAATCAAACAGACTCCAACCTCTCCACAATGGCCAAGACCAGAGAGCTGTGTAAGGACATCAGGGATAAAATTGTAGACCTGCACAAGGCTGGGATGGGCTACAGGACAATAGGCAAGCAGCTTGGTGAGAAGGCAACAACTGTTGGCGCAATTATTAGAAAATGGAAGAAGTTCAAGATGACGGTCAATCACCCTCGGTCTGGGGCTACATGCAAGATCTCACCTCGTGGGGCATCAATGATCATGAGGAAGGTGAGGGATCAGCCCAGAACTACACGGCAGGACCTGGTCAATGACCTGAAGAGAGCTGGGACCACAGTCTCAAAGAAAACCATTAGTAACACACATTACGCCGTCATGGATTAAAATCCTGCAGCGCACGCAAGTTCCCCCTGCTCAAGCCAGCGCATGTCCAGGCCCATCTGAAGTTTGCCAATGACCATCTGGATGATCCAGAGGAGGAATGGGAGAAGGTCATGTGGTCTGATGAGACAAAAATATAGCTTTTTGGTCTAAACTCCACTCGCCGTGTTTGGAGGAAGAAGAAGGATGAGTACAACCCCAAGAACATCATCCCAACCGTGAAGCATGGAGGTGGAAACATCATTCTTTGGGGATGATTTTCTGCAAAGGGGACAGGACGACTGCACCGTATTGAGGGGAGGATGGATGGGGCCATGTATCGCGAGATCTTGGCCAACAACCTCCTTCCCTCAGTAAGAGCATTGAAGATGGGTCGTGGCTGGGTCTTCCAGCATGACAATGACCCGGAACACACAGCCAGGGCAACTAAGGAGTGGCTCCATAAGAAGCATCTCAAGGTCCTGGAGTGGCCTAGCCAGTCTCCAGACCTGAACCCAATAGAAAATCTTTGGAGGGAGCTGAAAGTCCGTATTGCCCAGTTTATTTTGATGTGCTTTTTTGTTTTATATTTTCCCCCTCAAGTTATTAACGTAGTGACTTATCAAAAGCTGGGACACACTCTTTTCACGCCATTTCACCTGGTGGGCGGTGCTATACGTCAGAGTGGGCATAGATTTCAGCGCGCATACGGGTGCATACAGTGTCGAGAACGAGCAGAGCATTCGCTCAAGTCCAGATCGTGGAATCTATTCAACACACCGCTACAGGTTGGCTAATGCTGGGCGTACACTACACGAGTCTCTCACATTGAACGACTGTCTTTCCTGTAGTTTTTTGTCTTGTAATGGATGTTACCGTTTCATCAGGGAGACACAAAGATGAAGTAAACAAATGTCATTGCTGAATTCACGTTATGTTTGCTATTTCATGCAGCCACAGAATAGAAAGAAGCAAAACAAATTATTTTGTATTCGAATTTCGCATTGTTTAAAGTTTTGAGATATCATTCACACAAAGTAAGGGACTGTACAATGAGATGCCTCCAGGATAATATGGTAAAGTTGGCCTCATGTATAGGCCCTCAAACAAATAAATAAGACCAAGGTCATCCAAAATCTATCAGATTAACAGTTTTTAATGAAGCCAGCAACCAAATTCATTTTGGGAGAGAGAATGAAAGAGAGCACTTCATCACATTTTTGATTGCTTAGAACACCAGTAAAATAAAAAATGCTAAGTGGGAAACGTTTACAACATAATCAGCAGTTCATATGATCACATCAATCCTGGACTTCCTGACGGGCCGCCCCCAGGTGGTAAGGGTAGGTAACAACACATCTGCCACACTGATCCTCAACACGGGGGCCCCTCAGGGGTGCGTGCTCAGTCCCCTCCTGTACTCTCTGTTCACCCATGACTGCATGGCCAGGCACGACTCCAACACCATCATTAAGTTTGCCGACGACACAACAGTGGTAGGCCTGATCACCGACAACGATGAGACAGCCTATAGGGAGGAGGTCAGAGATCTGGCCGTGTGGTGCCAGGACAACAACCTCTCCCTCAGCGTGACCAAGACAAAGGAGATGATTGTGGACTACAGGAAAAAAAAGAGGACTGAGCACGCCCCCCATTCTCATCGACGGGGCTGTAGTGGAACAGGTTGAGAGCTTCAAGTTCCTTGGTGTCCACATCACCAACGAACTATCATGGTCCAAGCACACCAAGACAGTCGTGAAGAGGGCACGACAAAGCCTATTCCCCCTCAGGAGACTAAAAAGATTTGGCATGGGTCCTCAGATCCTCAAAAAATTCTACAGCTGCACCATCGAGAGCATCCTGACTGGTTGCATCACCGCCTGGTATGGCAACTGCTTGGCCTCTGACGCAAGGCACTACAGAGGGTAGTGCGTACGGCCCAGTACATCACTGGGGCAAAGCTCCCCTGCCATCCAAGACCTCTATACCAGGCGGTGTCAGAGGAAGGCCCTCAAAATTGTCAAAGACTCCAGCCACCCTAGTCATAGACTGTTCTCTCTGCTACCGCACGGCAGCGGTACCGGAGTGCCAAGTCTAGGTCCAAAAGACTTCTCAACAGCTTCTACCCACAAGCCATAAGACTCCTGAACAGCTAATCATGGCTACCCGGACTATTTGCACTGCCCCCCCACCCCATCCTTTTTACGCTGCTGCTACTCTGTTAAGTATTTATGCATAGTCACTTTAACTCTACCCACATGTACATATTACCTCAACTACCTCAACTAGTCGGTGCCCCCGCACATTGACTCTGACCGTTACCCCCTGTATATATAGCCTCCCTACTGTCACTTTATTTTACTTCTGCTCTTTGTTTTTCTCAACACTTTTTTTTTTTTTTTGTTGTTGTTTTATTCTTACTTTTTTTGTTTAAAATAAACGCACTGTTGGTTAAGGGCTGTAAGTAAGCATTTCACTGTAATGTCTGCACTTGTTGTATTCGGCGCATGTGACCAATAAAATTTGATTTGATTTGATTTGATCAATCACTGAAAATGGCGGGAAAAGGGTGGGCTAGGCTAGGCTCAGTTAATCTGTTTTTGTTAATCTAAACGCAAATACTTAATCTCAGTGATTGACAATAGTATGTTGACTAACCAATCTCAGTGAAATGTGATTAAATCTCGTCATGATCAGTTTCATATATTTCATTCAGTAGCCTAAGTGTAGTAGCTAGATTGGCTTGATAGCAGCATTCATTGACGTTGTTGGTTGGCTGGCAAGCAAAACTTGACGTTACACATCGTTCACTTTTGGGAAAACTGGTCCAGCCACTTGGTAGCTAGCTATCGTTAGTTCAAATAAAGCAAAAGTATGTACTAATGTGGCAGTATAAACCCACCATAGTGATTTCGGTTAAGAAGTTATGAATGAGGTCCCAGGCGGAGGATTCTCGGTTGAACGTGAACGCACATCAGACAGTCCTTGCACTTTGAAAACCACGGCCACATACTGTATAACACCGCCCATCGGTCAAAATGGTGTGAAAATAGTGTTTTTCATTAAAAGTTCAGAAATTCTTTGAGTGGACCCTCTGACCTTGTAATGGCTCTGACCCAGTAGTTCAGGATCAAACGTGATCCTCAGAACCTGGCCAGGAACGAGGGGAGGAGGGAGGGCTGGGAGGCACACATACTTCCCCATACCTGAAGCAAGGGTGGAAGTTTGGACATGTGAGGTCACAGCAGTCAGCGACTCTGTTTACATTCCAAAATATCTCAAAAAGGACATGGTTTAATGTTATAGTTTAATGTTATAGCATCATTTTCAGATCAACTGAAACAGTATGAGGCCTTGGGTGGTGTATAACACTTCAGCTCCACTAGAAGCGTTGAGTTGCTTCACCAGCAGCGTCTTGTTAATGTGATGTTCTACCTGCTACACAGAGCACGTTGTTTTGAGAGCGGAGAGGAGCAGAGGAGAAGAGCATCTTTATTCTATTTTCCCCTACTGTACTGTACCATATTCATTGATAATGCGTAAGTACAATAGCTTTGGTCCAGATATTCGCAAGTACTCTTAAATTGTTGCTAGTGGTTGTACTAAATGATCCTCTAATTACACATGTTGCTTTTGTTTACATTGTGAACATAGTCAAGGGTCAGCTCTAGCTAGAGTTTCTGCTAGCTAGTAGCCTTTTGACTTCATAAATAACCAGTGGTGTCTAGTGGAGGCCATATGTAACCAAAAGGAACTTTATTTCTCATTATTTTAATTCACAAGATAGAATGAATGCGTGCATTAGCCGTCAAAAATTGAACCTCTGCGATTCTTGATCTTGGACTCTGCCATTGGACGTGACGCAACGTAAGCGCAACACGGCAGTATAGCGGCTTCATTGATGTCAAAGGAAGCATTCCCTCAGCAGCTGATGTCTAAAGCCGAAATCACAGGGAGAGACGCCGTCAAACGGCTACTGCGTAGCGTATGCCAACGTAATTGTCATGATAATCCTTAATAAACAGTTGTATTTGTTATGTTCGCTATGTAGCCCTTGTGAATTATTGTTGTGTGTTCCTTTTGACTCACCTTATATGTCCTACGGGAGCCATTGTACCTGCCTGCGCTAAACAGTTGTTTGCTAGCTCACGAACGTGAGGAGAGTTGTAGCTAATACACAGAGCAGCTTATAAAGAAGTTAGCTTGTCATGTTCTTTCTACATAACAGTATTCTCTCTTGAAATTGGAGTTCCTCGAGTTTCCCAGCTGTAGCCTGCCTAGGCTATATGCCTATGATTGAAATCAACACAGATGGTTGTCAAAAATACATTATTGGCACTGGCAGTTAAACTTATCAACACTAGACACAATTCCAGATGTAACAATGCACAAACAGTCTATTTTCTGGCAATTTATCCACTAATTTTACCAGCATTGCTTTGCGTAAATGCGAGAAAAATAGCCCTGCTTTCTAATTTGACGGGCTATGACGCCGTTGACAGTATTGACGCTCGTAGACAGTCTGTTTTCTCTCATTCACTCCTGTGCATTCGAATTCAAACGCTTTTCGTTTGAATTGGGCTTGACGGCAATGCCGAACGCCCGATGGTTTAGTTTAGCAGGGCCTTTAGATTATGAGTTTAAACTTTTGAAATATGTTTTGTGAAACTGAATACAAAACCTTTTCTCACCCTCACGTAGAACCAACCAATTGGAGTAAAACATTAACATTGAAATTAGAGTTATTTTGGTCTTGTTTCCCAGAAGTCTTCTGGAACCCCTTAATCTAGTCTCCTATGCTGCGTTTTGGTTTCAATCGTCCTTATATCCGTACGTGTGATCACTCAACCTCATGGATCGATAGAGCAGATACCTTTAGGCAGGTACATCCACCCACAGGAAGCAATTTGTCTTACAGTTGTTCTGGGAAGCTCTGTCAGCTCTTGTTAAAGACACATTTACATCTGCATGATTTGGAGAAGGAGGCACACACAGTTTAATTATTGACAGCACACTCTTTCACAAGCTCCCCTTGATGCTATCTAGCTAAATCTGGTGCAATGGCATGTTGTACATGGTTCCTAACAAATAAACAGAAAAAAAGGTAATCTGCAATCCCTTTGGAGGAGAGAGTTTCTCAGAAATTGGACTATAGTCAAAACCTATATTAACATTATAAGAAAATCTCTGCTATTACAACATGTTACACAGCAGAGCACAGGAATGACCTTATTACACATTACTGTAATGGGAAGTGGTGAGCAGGAAAGAGAAAGGTACCATCTGCTTCCTGGCATTCATTTATTGGGATGAGTGGACTAAAATTTAAATGAACATCCGGCACATCTGAACTGAACAGAACTGACACACACACAGCAACACACACACACACACACCTACGCCTGTTCACCCACCGACTGGCCAGACATGCAGTTATGTTTTTCCTCAGTTTATTCTCTGGAAAAACAGAATTTGAAAAACAGTAACTGTTTATTATCTCAAAATGAGAAGAGTTGAGTACAAATCAATATTAATGTTTCTGTACTAATAGCCACGTCACGATGTGGAAACCCTGACAGATGCAAGAAATTCACTTGGCCATTAGACCTCTGCAGGCTGTTCCACCCTTCAGAGTGAAGCTCTGCTCTTGTTGATTTCCAATTGAATAATGTATGATGTCATTATGTCATTAACCTATCCAATAATTAATTAAAAGGAGTTTAAGACACTCCCTTTGTCCTTTCTGACCTGCCCGGTGTGTCCACAGGGATCACACAGTAATGATGACCTACAGTAGGTTTCTCATCCATTTAACAACTAATGAAAACATTATGACTGGACTGTAGTTATTCTCAGTTATTGTACAGTGAGGTTTTTACAGATGTACTATCTTAATTTGAACAGTTTCTCAGAGCAGGAAAATAATCCAGCAGCAACATGAAATGTGAATTATTATGTGGATAAAAATTAATGGATATTTTTGTAGGGGTTGATAACATTTCTGTTAGGGCAAATCAAGTCTGACATTTTAAAGTGGAAATTACTAACTTTAGAAGTATTTTAAAAGTATTTTGCATTTCCTGCTGCACAGGAAAATTCTCTGCGACAACAGTGATCAAATTAAGATAGGACATCTGTAAATACAGTACCACTGTAAATTGAAATGAGGAATATCATGAAACGCTAAATGATAAACAAACAATCAAATCGTCAACTGCTGGTTTCGATAATTAGCTCTTCTGGTTAGGAAAGTTGTTATAAATCCTCATGGTGATGCTTCTCGGAGTCATGGCTGAACAAGGACACACTACCGGTCAAACTGCTTGGTGACCTAAACTGGGATATGCTTAACACCCCGGCCATCCTACAATCCAAACTAGATGCCCTCAATCTCACACAAATTATCAAGGAACCTACCAGGTACAACCCTAAATCCGTAAACATGGGCACCCTTATAGATATCATCCTGACTAACTTACCCTCTAAATACACCTCCGCTGTCTTCAACCAGGATCTCAGCGATCACTGCCTTATTGCCTGCGTCCGTAACGGGTCCGCGGTCAAACGACCAACCCTCATCACTGTCAAACGCTCCCTAAAACACTTTAGCGAGCAGGCCTTCCTAATTGACCTGGCCCAGGTATCCTGCATGGATATCGATCTCATTCCGTCAGTAGAGGATGCCTGGTTGTTCTTTAAAAGTGCTTTCCTCTCAATCTTAAATAAGCATGCCCCATTCAAAAAATTCAGAACTAAGAACAGCCCCTGGTTCTCCTCAGACTTGACTGCCCTTGACCAGCACAAAAACATCCTGTGGCGTACTGCATTAGCATCGAATAGCCCCTGCGATATGCAACTTTTCAGGGAAGTTAGGAACCAATATACACAAGCAGTTAGGAAAGCAAAGGCTAGCTTTTTCAAACAGAAATGTGCATCCTGTAGCACTAACTCCAAAAAGTTTTGGGACACTGTAAAGTCCATGGAGATTAAGAGCACCTCCTCCCAGCTGCCCACTGCACTGAGGCTAGGAAACACTATCACCACCGATAAATCTACAATATTCGAGAATTTCAACAAGCATTTTGCTACGGCTGGCCATGCTTTCCACCTGGCTACCACTACCCCGGTCACCAGCTCTGCACCCTCCGCTGCAACTTGCCCATGCCCCCCCGCTTCTCCTTCACACAAATTCAGACAGCTCATGTTCATCTGGGCTAGACAATCTGGACCCTTTCTTTCTAAATTTAGCAGCCGAAATTGTCGCAACCCCTATTACTAGCCAGTTCAACCTCTCTTTCGTAACGTCTGAGATCCCCAGAGATTGGAAAGCTGCCGCGGTCATCCCCCTCTTCAAAGGGGGTGACACTCTAGATCCAAACTGTTACAGACCTATATCCATCCTGCCCTGCCTTTCGAAAGTTTTTGAAAGCCAAGTTAACAAACAGATCACCGACCATTTCGAATCACACCGTACCTTCTCCGCTATGCAATCCGGTTTCCAAGCTGGTCATGGGTGCACCTCAGCCACGCTCAAGGTCCTAAACGATATTATAACCATGATCGATAATAGACAGTACTGTGCAGCCGTCTTCATCGACCTGGCCAAGGCTTTCGACTCTGTCAACCATCGCATTCTTATTGGCAGACTAAATAGCCTTGGTTTCTCAAATGACTGCCTCGCCTGGTTCACCAACTACTTCTCAGATAGAGTTCAATGTGTCAAATCGGAGGGCCTGTTGTCTGGACCTATGGCAGACTCTATGGGGGTGCCACAGGGTTCAATTCTTGGGCCGACTCTTTTCTCTGTATATATCAATGATGTCGCTCTTGCTGCTGGTGATTCTCAGATGCACCTCTACGCAGACGACACCATTTTGTATACATCTGGCCCTTCATTGGACACTGTGTTAACAAACCTCCAAACGAGCTTCAATGCCATTAAACACTCCTTCCGTAGCCTCCAACTGCTCTTAAACACTAGTAAAACTAAATGCATGCTCTTCAATCGAACGCTGCTGGCACCCGCCCACCCGACTAGAATCACTACTCTCGACGGGTCTGACCTAGAGTATGTGGACAACTACAAATACCTAGGTGTCTGGTTAGACTGTAAACTCTCCTTCCAGACTCACAATAAGCATCTCCAATCCAAAGTTAAATCCAGAATCGGCAGCTACTCTTCCTGGGGTCCACACAAAACATGAAACATTACATAATACAGAACATTAATAGACAAGAACAGCTCAAGGACAGAAATACATACATTTTTTAAAAAGGCACATGTAGCCTACATATCAATACATACACACAAACTATCTGGGTCAAATAGGGGAGAGGCGTTGTGCCGTGAGGTGTTGCTTTATCTGTTTTTTGAAACCAGGTTTGCTGTTCATTTGAGCAATATGAGATGGAAAGGAGTTCCATGCAATAATGGCTCTATATAATACTGTAAGCTTTCTTGAATTTGTTCTGGATTTGGGGACTGTGAAAAGACCCCTGGGGGCATGTCTGGTGGGGTAGGTGTGTGTGTCAGAACTGTGTGTAAGTTGACTATGCAAACAATTTGGGATTTTCAACACATTTCTTATAGAAAGAAGAAGTGATGCAGTCAGTCTCTCCTCAACTCTTAGCCAAGAGAGACTGGCATGCATAGTATTTATATCAGCCCTCTGTTTACAATGAAGAGCAAGACGTGCCGCTCTGTTTTGGGCCCGCTGCAGCTTAACTAGATATTTCCTTGCAGCACTGGACCACACGACTGGACAATAATATAAAGATTAAACAAAACTAGAGCATGCAGAACTTGCTTTTTGGAGTGTGGTGTCTTTATTACAGACAGACCTCTCCCCATCTTTACAACCATTGAATCCTATATGTTTTGACCATGATAGTTTACATTCTAAGGTAATGACAAGTAACTTAGTCTCCTCAACTTGTTCAACAGCCACACCATTCATTACCAGATTCAGCTGAGGTCTAGAACTTAAGGAATGATTTGTACCAAATACAATGTTGTTAGTTTTAGAGATGTTCAGGACCAGTTTATTAGTGGCCACCTATTCCAAAAAAGACAGCAACACCTCCCCCATAAACATTTATGTGTCTTCTATAGATGTTATATTCTTGTATTGTTACTGCTGTATCATCAAATGAATTATCTAAGTGAGTCTCAGAAATGGCTAATATATGAATGTTATCTGATGTTAGCAAGTTATTGATTTCATTAACCTTATTTCTAAGGCTACATATATTAAAATGGGCTATTTTCAGCCCTTTCCTGGGTAGCTTATCAGAGATAGACATAATACTGAAAAGAGCAAACAAAGCAAGATAAAAAAATATACATTCAGCAGTCCCACTTCTCTCCAGTCTCTAGTGAGGGAAAAAAGTATTTGATCCCCTGCTGATTTTGTACGTTTGCCCACTGACAAAGACATGATCAGTCTATAATTTTAATGGTAGGTTTATTTGAACAGTGAGAGACAGAATAACAAAAAAAAATTTATAAATTGATTTGCATTTTAATGCGGGAAATAAGTATTTGACCCCCTCTCAATCAAGACACCTGGGAGCCAGAAATCTTTCTGATTGAGAGGGGGTCAAATACTTATTTCCCTCATTAAAATGCAAATCAATTTATAACATTTTTTACATGCGTTTTTCTGGATTTTTTTGTTGTTATTCTGTCTCTCACTGTTCAAATAAACCTACCATTAAAATTATAGACTGATCATGTCTTTGTCAGTGGGCAAACGTACAAAATCAGCAGGGGATCAAATACTTTTTTCCCTCACTGTATGCTGCTAGCTAGCAGCTAGGCTAGCTTCAATGCCAAATAACTCCTCAGACCCGTCCTTGGTCGGCAGGATCACTGGACAGAGACTAGCAATCCCAGCAACTGATGCCAACTGTGTCGCGGGATCCAAACTAAAAAGTTAGTTAGCTACTAAGAACTTCCCAATACACTTTCAAAACAACAAACTTTTCAAAACAACAAATCCGAGCTCTTCCTCGTTCCGCGTTCAATGGATGACAGCTTTGCACACTCTTGGAATTCTCTCAACCAGCTTCACCTAGCGCTTGATGGTTTTTCCAGTTGCACTTGAAGAAACGTTCAAAGTTCTTGACATTTTCCATATTGACTGACCTTCATGTCTTAAAGTAATGATGGACTTTCATTTCTCTTTGCTTATTTGAGCTGTTCTTGCCATAATATGGACTTGGTCTTTTACAAAATAGGGCTATCTTCTGTATACCCCCCCCACCTTGTCACAACACAACTGATTGTCTCAAACGCATTAAGAAGGAAAGAAATTCCACAAATTAACTTTTAAGAAAGCACACCTGCTAATTGAAATGCATTCCAGGTTACTACCTCATGAAGCTGGTTGAGAGAATGCCAAGAGTGTGCAAAGCTGTCATCAAGGCAAAGGGTGGCTACTTCTGAAGAATCTCAAATATAAAATATATTTTGATTTGTTTAAGACTTTTTTGGTTACTACATGATTCCATATGTGTTATTTCAGAGTGTTGATGTCTTCATTATTATTCTACAATGTAGAAAATAGTAAAAATAAAAAATAAACCTTGAATGAGTAGGTGTTCTAAAACTTTTGACCGGTAGTGTACATTTAGCAGATTTTTCTATGCATTGGCAAGACATAACAGCAAAGTCTGGTAAGATCAACAACAGCTGGTGTGCGATCTCTAATATTAAGGAAGTCTCAAGGTTCTGCTCGCCTGACTTAGAATACCTCATGACAAGCTGTAGACCATACTATTTACCAGAGAGTTTTCATCTGTATTTTTCATAACTGTCTATTTACCACCACAAACCGATGTTGGCACTAAGACTGCACTCAACAAGCTATATAGGGCCATAAGCAAACAAGAAAATGCTCATCCAGAGGCGGCACTCATAGTGGCCGGTGATTTTAATGCAGGAAAACTTAAATCTGTTTTACCTAATTTCTACCAGCATGTCACCTGTGCAAATATAGGGGGTGAAAAAATCTAGATCACCTTTACTCCACACACAGAGATGCATACAAAGCTCTCCCTTGCCTTCCATTTGGAAAATCTGACCATAAATATATCTTCCTGTTTCCTGCCTACAAGCAAAAACTCAAACAGGAAGTACCAGTGACACACTCTATACGGCAGTGGTCCGATGAAGCAGATGCTACGCTACAGGACTGTTTCGCCAGCACAAACTGGAATATGTTCCAGGTTTCATCCGATGGCATTTACCACATCAGTCACCGGCTTCATTAATAAGTGCATCAACAACGTCGTACCCACAGTGACCATACGTACACATCCCAACCAGAAGCCATGGATTAAAGGCAACATCTGCACTGAGCTAAAGACTGGAGCTGCTGCTTTCAAGGTAGCGGGACAATAATCCGGACGTTCGAAGTCAATCTTAATACCGCTACACCCTCCGACGAACCATCAAACAGGCAAAGTGTCAATACAGGACTAAGATCGAATCCTACTACACTGGCTCTGATGCTCATCAGATGGGGCAGAGCTTGCAAACTATCACAGATTACAAAGGGAAACCCGGTTGAGAGATGACCAGTGACGCCAGCCTACTAGACAAGCAAAAAAATGCCTTCTATGCTCGTGTTGTGGAAATTCTTACACAGGGACACTCAAAGTCAATCTTAAATGAATCATTGTTTATTGTCAGCACGCTGGAGCGGTTCCAACAAACTTAATGCACCATAGTGAATGTCTATCAGAAGCTCTAACGGGGCAGTCCCGTTAGTTCTCTTATATACTGCAGACAAGTCATATTTACATGATTTAGCTTATTAATAATTAATTCATCATTAACGTTTAACGCTTTGAGGCAATCAACACTGAACCGTGTGAGAGCACCAGCTGTTCCGGATGACTGTATGATCATGCTCTCCGTAGCCGATGTGAGTAAGACCTTTAAACAGGTTAACATTCACACTGATTACCAGGATGTGTACTTAGAGCATGCGCTGACCAGCTGGCAAGTGTCTTCACTGACATTTTAAACCACTCCCTGACCCAGTCTGTAATACCTACATGTTTCAAGCAGACCACCACAGTCCCTGTGGTCAGGGGAAAGACAAGGTAATCTGTCTAAATGACTACCGCCCCGTAGCACTCACATCTGTAGCCATGAAATGCTTTGAAAGGCTGGTCATGGCTCACATCAACACCATCATCCCAGAAATCCTGGACCCACTCCAATTCGCATACCGCCCCAACAGATCCACAGATGACGCAATCTCTATTGCACTCCACAATGCCCTTTCCAACCTTGACAAAAGGAACACCTACGTGAGAATGCTGTTCATTGACTACACCTCAGCGTTCAACACCATAGTGCCCTCCAAGCTCATCACTAAGCTAAGGACCCTGGGACTGAAACCTCCCTCCGAAACCTGGGCTTCCTGATGGGCCACCCCCAGGTGGTGAGGATAGGCAACAACACATCCGCCATGCTGACCCTCAACACGGGGGCACCTCAGGTGTGCGTGCTCAGTCCCTTCCTGTACTCCCTGTTCACCCATGACTGCATGGCCGTGCACGACTCCAACACCATCATTAAGTTTGCAGACGACACGACAGTGGTAGTCCTGATCACCGACGACGATGAGACAGCCTATAGGGAGAAGGTCAGAGACCTGGCAGTGTGGTGTGAGGAAAACAACCTCTCCCTCAACGTGGGCAAGGCAAAAGAGCTTATCGTGAACTACAGAAAATGGAGGGCTGAACACGCCCCCGTTCGCAACTGCTCGGCATCCGACTGCAAGGCTCTACAGAAGGTAGTGCATACGGCCCAGTACATCACTGGGGCCGAACTTTCTGCCATCCAAGACCTCTATACCAGGCGATGTCAGAGGAAGGCCCAAAAAATTGGCGAAGACTCCAGCCACCCAAGTTATAGACTGTTCTTTCTGCTACGTCACGGCAAGCGGTACCGGAGCGCCAAGTCTGGGTCCAAAAGGCTCCTGAACAGCTTCTACCCCCAAGCCATAAGACTGCTGAACAGTTAATCAAATGGCTACCCAGACTATTTACATTGACCCCCTTCATTTATATATTTTTTTAAATGCACTGACTCTCTTGCACACTCACTTGACTCTACCCACGCACTCACACATATTGCACTGACACCAACACAAACACGCACACTCACACATACTACACTGTAACTGACACTCCAACACAAACACACACACACACACACATACACACACACACGCTACATAAGCTCACACACACAAATTCACACACACACATGCATATTGACACCATACACACACACATTCACACAGACACACTTTCACACTCTTCACATACGCTGCTGCTACTCTGTTTATTATATATCCTGATTGCCTAGTCACTTTTATCCCTACCTATATGTACATACTGTATTACCTCAACTACCTCGTACCCCTGCACTGTCACGTCTCCTCCCGTTGCTCCCCTCCGGCGCTCTGATTCGTCGGTCTACTGAGCCACCGGTCTGAGCGCACCACCTCGGCAAACACAGGAATGGAAACCCAACGCACCCTAATCACCTCCAGCGCACCTGCACCTCATCATCTCATCATCTCATCACCACCACTATATAGCCCTGGACTGTTCGTTCATTGTTGTGTGTAATTGTTAGCGTCGTGTCGTTTACTCGCTCTTTGTTATTCTCTTTCTCATTGTTAAGTAAACCTTTACCTTGTTAATTCCTGCGTCTGAGTCCTGCCTCTTCATATACTCAGTACTCGTCACAGAATTACACACCACTCACGAAAATGGATGCAGCAGGAGTTTCCCAGTGCCTCGACCAGCAGCAGCTTGCCTAGTTGAACGCCGCAATGCAGGAAGTGCTCCAAACTCTGCATAATCTGCCGAGCGCTCCGGTTCCACCTCAGGGAGCAGCGAGTGCACCCAATCCACCTGTTCCCGTGCTATCACCCACTTCTGAGGGAACCCTCGCCCTACCGGAGCGCTATGACGGTAAAACTACTAAATTTAGCGGCTTCCTGCTACAGGTTTCACCTTATCTGGCGCATCAGCCTGAGTCATAACCATCTGACCAAGCCAGGATAGCACTGGTGATTTTGCTACTTAAAGGAAAGGCGCTGGATTGGGCCACAGCAGTCTGGGAAGGAGGTGGTGCTTCCCTACTCCACCTTCCTCGCTTTGTTCAGGGCGGTGTTTGATCATCCCACGGAGGGAAAGGACAGGGGTGAGAGTCTCCTCCAGCTACAACAGGGAGAGGGGCCCGCGTCCGAATACGCGCTGAGCTTTCGTACGGTGGCGGCGTCGTCCGGCTGGAATGAGCGTGCTCTGCGCACGAGGAGAGGCTTACGGGAGGAAATCAAGAAGGGAACTCGCATGACCTTGATACCCTCATCGTCACGTCCATCCATCTTGACGACATGTTGAAAGACAGATGCCGTTCCCAACACCTCCCGGAGCCTCGACGCACACCCCATCTGAGCTATGGAAGCCGCCCTGCCTCCGAGTCCTCGCCCATGGAGGTGGGCAGCACCCCCTACACCACCACGGACCACAGATCTCCTGGCGGCTCCCAATCTAGACGGTATGACTCCCGTTGCCGCTCCGTGAGTGTTACGTCATCTCCTATCACAAAACCATTGTTTTTAGTTCCCATAACGGTGACTGGTTATTCCTTCTCTTACATTTCCACTGCAATGATAGATTCCGGATCAGCGGGGAACCTTATAGATAGGGAGCTGGTCTCTGAATGGGGGTTGCCTACCGTGCCACTGCCTTTTCCGCTACACATTACCTCGCTGGACAATAAACCACTTGGATCAGGCCACATTACGCACGTCACTCTCACCATCACCATCACCATTCCCACACTACCGCAGCACCATACTACCAGCTGTCATTCCACATCGTCACGTCACTCCTTCACCGGATCATCTTGGGATTGCCCTGGCTCAGACTACACAACCCCACCATCAATTGGATCACCAAGAGGATCACAGCCTGGTCCACCTCATGCCGGAAGACCTGCCTGCCGGTGGTTTGTTGTTCCACGTCAGTGGAGAGTCCGGAGTCCGCCCTCCAGCCCAACATTCCACGTGAGTACGCAGATCTCTCCAATTTCTTCTCTTCATCAAAGGCTACATGTCTCCCTCCTCACAGGCCCTGGGACTGCGCCATTGACCTGCTGAAGGGACAACACCCCCCGAAGAGTCGCATTTACCCCCTTTCCATGGCGGAGACTGAGGCTATGGAGAAGTATGTGGCGGAGACCCTGAAACAGGGGTTCATCAGACGCTCTACCGCTCCTGCCTCCGCCAGCTTCTTCTACGTGGCCAAAAAAGACTGAGGCCGTGCATTGACTACAGAGGGCTGAACGCAGTCACCACCAAGTACCGGTACCCCCTCCCTCTGGTTCCGTCGGCCATCGAGCAGCTACGAGGTGCCTGGTACTTTACCAAGTTGGACCTGAGGAGTGCCTACAACCTGATCCGAATCCGGGAAGGAGACGAGTGGAAGACGGCATTCAGCACTACCTCAGGCCACTATAAATAATGTGTCATGCCCTACGGCCTAGCCAACGGACCTTCTGTGTTCCAGTCCTTCGTCAATGACGTGTTCCGAGACATGCTGAGTAGACAGGTGGTAGTGTACATCGACGATATTCTGATCTACTTGGCTACGTTCGAGGAGCACGTCAGGGACGTCAGAGCTGTCCTACTCCGCCTCCGGGAACACAGCCTGTTGGTGAAGGGGGAGAAATGCGAATTCCACCAACAGGCCATCTCCTTCCTGGGATACAGGATCAGTCCTCAGGGGGTGTTCATGGACAGAGCGAAGACGGATGCCATCAGGTCATGGCCAGTCCCCACCACCATCAAGGGCCTACAGAGCTTCCTGGGCTTCGCCAATTTCTACCGTCATTTCATCAGGTCCTTCAGCTCCATAGCCGCCCCACTCACCTCTCTCCTTAAGGGTGGGCCTCAGAAGCTGGCCTGGATCCCTGAGGCTGACGCTGCCTTCAAGAGGCTGAAGGAGAGGTTCACCACAGCCCATCCTAAAACACCCAGATCCATCTTGTCCTGGAGGTGGACGCATCCTGGAGGTGGACACATCGGAGGAGGGCGTGGGTGCGGTCCTCTCCCAGCGGCACGGTAAGCCAGAGAAAATGTATCCCTGTGCCTTTTTCTCTAAAAAGCTTACCCCCGCAGAGAGGAACTATGGAGTTGGAGACAGGGAGCTGTTGGCGGTGGTCCTCGCTCTGGAAGAATGGAGACACTGGCTGGAGGGCGCAGTCCATCCATTCCGGATTCTTACTGACCACCGGAATTTGGAGCACATACGGGCAGTGAAACGGATGAACTCTCGTCAAGCCAGGTGGGCCCAATTTCTTACTTGCTTTCAATTCATTCTGTCCTACCACCCAGGATCCCAGAATGTGAAAGCCGACGCACTCTCCAGGATGCACCATATCGGAGAGAGGAAGGATCTGGGGGGTCCTATCCTGCCCCCGTCTCTCATCGTTGTACCTGTCGTTTGGGATGTGGACGAAGACATCCGCCTGGCGTCTCAGGAGGACCCAGCGCCTGCCAACGCCCCTCCGGGGCGCGTGTATGTACCCACCAGTGTCCGTGACCGCCTGCTGATCTGGGCGCACACCACCCTTACGGCAGGGTACTCCGGTATTACGCGTACCCTGCATTCTCTAGCACAAAAATACTGGAGGCCCACCTTGGCTTCTGATGTCTCTCTCTATGTCAACTCCTGTTCTGTATGTGCCCAAATGAAGACACCTCGGAACGCCCCGGCAGGCAAACTAGTTCCTCTACCAGTGCCTCAGCGACCTTGGTCACACCTGTCCACAGACTTTGTCACCGACCTCCCACGGTCTGACGGCTTCACCACAATCATGGTGGTTGTAGATCGGTTCTCCAAATCATGCTGTTTTTTGCCACTAACTGGTCTTCCTTCTGCTCTCCAGGTCGCTGAGGTCCGGTTCCAACAGGTCTTCCGGCACTATGGACTTCCGGAGGACATCGTCTCGGACCGTGGCCCCCAATTCACCTCCCGAGTGTGGAAAGCTTTCCTGGAGAAGATCGGGGCCATGGCCAGCCTCACTTCCGGGTATAGGCCTCAGTCAAATGGGCAGGTGGAGTGCATGAACCAGGAGCTGGGGAGGTTTCTTCGCTGCAGGACCAGCAGGGTGAGTGGGCGAGGTTTCTTCCCTGGGCAGGATATGCCCAGAACTCCCTCGTTCACTCCTCCACGGGGCTCACTCCCTTCCAATGCGTCCTGGGGTACCAGCCGGCCCTGGCCCCTTGGACCGATGTGCCCGCTGTTGACGAGTGGTTCCGCAGGGCCGGACAGGTCTGGGACGCCGCCCATGTCCGTCTCCAGAGGGCCATTCGTCGGCAGAAGGACCAAGCTGACCGCCACCGCAGTGAGGCTCCTGTATTCCAGCCTGGTGATCGCGTCTGGCTGTCCACTCAAAACCTCCCTCTCCGCCTGCCCTGCAAGAAACTGTCACGTCTCCTCCCGTTGCTCCCCTCCGGCGCTCTGATTCGCAGATCTATTGAGCCATCGGTCTGAGCGCACCACCTCGGCAAACACAGGAATGGAAACCCAACGCACCCTAATCACCTCCAGCGCACCTGCACCTCATCATCTCATCACCACCACTATATAGCCCTGGGCTGTTTGTTCATTGTTGTGTGTCATTGTTAGCGTGGTGTCGTTTACTCGCTCTTTGTTATTCTCGTTCTCATTGATAAGTAAACCTTTACCTTGTTAATTCCTGCGTCTGCGTCCTGCCTCTTCGTATACTCAGTACTCGCCACATGCACATTGACTCGATACTGGTACTCCTTGTATATAGCCTCATTGTGTTACTATTTCCTTTTTTATTTAGCAAATATTTGTCTTACTTTTTAACTCTGAATTGTTGGGAATGATATCGTAAGTAAGCATTTCCCTGTAAAGTCTACACTGTTGTATTCGGCGCATGTGACCGATACAATTTGATTTGATTTATTTACACCATGCCTGTTGGGAGGTGTGTTGTGCAGAGGGTAACATTAGTGCAGGCCCTAATTTAAGACTTGCATAATGGATTAGTGTTGTTGTGTAGCACTAGCACAACTCCATGTTCAACGTAAGTGGCTCCTGTGAGAACCAGTTCTTTACTTCACCCTCTCCTGCTTACAGACAGACACACGTGCCAGCTCGAACCTCTTCACACTGATAGCTCTGATCGCTGCATGGGAATATTAGAAGTACTAGGACTAGAGCATATGGCTGTTGGTAATATATCCTAAAAGCAGACGTTCACTAATGGCTGGCCTACCAAACTGTTTTGCATTATTGCATTATTGTTTGCTTCATCTACTTCAGTGCATGACACCTGCTCTCTTGCATGGATGATGTGTGGGAATGTTATGCCATTTGGTGTGGAAGTGTACACACAGACATAGGTATGTAGAGGAACGCCGTGTCCTGTGCTGTGTGAGTCATTATAACGGGTTGCGACACACAGGCGTGTTTGTCTTTGACAGGCCCGTGGAGCGATAGGACAAGGAAGCATGCTGGATGTATTTACTCTGGTGAATGTTTCATCCATCCAGCCTTTCCACACTAGCTGGACCCCTGTTTGTCTGTAGCTCTGTGTTTCCCAGTCCCATGCACCCCTCAGTCCAAATCGTGTGTGACTATTTTATTTTTATTGAACATTTATTTAACTAGGCAAGCCAGTTAAGAACAAATTCTTATTCACAATGATGGCCTACCAAAAGGCATAAGGCCTCCTGCGGGGACGGGGGCTGGGATTAAAAATAAAAAATTAAATACAAATATAGGACAAAACACACATCACGACAAGAGAGACACCACAACACTACATAAAGACACCACAACACAGCATGGCAGCAACACATGACAACACAGCATGGTAGCAACACCACATGACAACAACATGGTAGCAAAACAACATGGCAGCAGCACAACATGGTAGCAGCACAAAACATGGTACAAACATTATTGGGCACAGACAACAGCACAAAGGCAACGATCTCGTAAATAAGCATAGAGACAACAATACATCACGCAAAGCAGCCACAACTGTCAGTATGAGTGTCCATGATTGAGTCTTTGAATGAAGAGATGGAGATAAAACTGTCCAGTTTGAGTGTCTGATGTCTCTCTCTATGTCAACTCCTGTTCTGTATGGTTCCAGTCGTTAGCTACAGCGAACTGAAAAGAGGAGCGACCCAGGGATGTGTGTGCTTTGGGGACCTTTAACAGAGTGTGACTGCCAGAATGGGTGTTGTATGTGGAGGATGAGGGCTGCAGTAGGTATCTCAGATAGGAGGGAGTGAGGCCTAAGAGGGTTTTATAAATAAGCATCAACCAGTAGGTCTTGTGACGGGTATACAGAGATGACCAGTTTACAGAGGAGTATAGAGTGTAGTGATGTGTCCTATAACGAGCATTGGTGGCAAATCTGATGGCCGAATGGTAAAGGACATCTCGAGAGCACCCTTACCTGCCGATCTATAAATTACATCTCCATAATCTAGCATGGGTAGGATGGTCATCTGAATTTGGGTTAGTTTGGCAGCTGGGGTAAAAGAGGAGCGATTACGATAGAGGAAACCAAGTCTAGATTTAACCTTAGTCTGCAGCTTTGATATGAGCTAAGAGAAGGACAGTGTACCGTCTACCCATACTCCCAAGTACTTGTATGAGGTGACTACCTCAAGCTCTAAAACCTCAGAGGTAGTAATCACACCGGTGGGGAGAGGGGCATTCTTCTTACCAAACCACATTACCTTTGTTTTGGAGGTGTTCAGAACAAGGTTAAGGGCAGAGAGAGCTTGTTGAACACTAAGAAAGCTTTGTTGTAGAGCGTTTAACTAAGACTCGATCCTGAGTAGTCTCCCAGTCCCTGCCGCTGAAAAACATCCCCACAGCATGATGCTGCCACCACCATGCTTCACCTTAGAAATGGTGCCAGGTTTCCTCCAGATGTGACGCTGGCATTCAGGCCAAAGAGTTCAGTCATGGTTTCGTCAGACCAGAGAATCTTGTTTCTCATGGTCTGAGAGTCCTTTCGGTGCCTTTTGGCAAACTCCAAGCGGGCTGTCATGTGCCTTTTAATGAGGAGTGGCTTCCGTCTGGCCACTCTACCATAAAGGCTGATTGGTGGAGTGGGCACACACACCGGGCAAGCAGCTAAGAAAGCACGCGTATCCCCCTCAGCAGATAGCCACCAGAACCTCCTATGCAGGAACTCCAACGTCCTGGCACCCCCCGGATGGCTGGTGAGGTCGGACGCGTGCGCTCACTGATCGGGCTCCCGCTGTAGCTCTGCTCTTATCAGCCTATTGATTCCCCACAAAACTGGGGAAGCAATCAGGGCGTTTGGGACAATGGGGTCGTCCCTCTCCACCAGCTCCACGGGGTCAAACTGCTGGGAGAGCGCGTCAGGCTTGGTGTTCTTCGACCCGGACGGTATGAGATGGTGAACCGGAACCTGGTGAAGAACAATGCCCACCTGGCCTGGCGCGAGTTGAGCCTCTTGGCCCCCTGAATGTAGGCTAAGTTCTTGTGGTCAGTCCATACGACAAATGGATGGGCAGCCCCCTCTAGCCAATGTCTCCACTACCCCAGGGCGAGCTTGACCGCTAGCAGCTCACGCTCCCCACGTCGTAATTCCGCTCCGCCGGGGACAGCCGACGGGAGGAAAATGCGCAGGGGTGAGTCTTACGTGAGGAACTGTTGAGACAGGATTGCTCCCACCGCAAATGCGTTCCCCGCTTCCGGGGTCCAGGCGAAGGAGCATACACTCGTCTGGGTGAGGGCTGTCAGGGGAGTGGCCAATCCAGTACTGCGCTGACATTGGCTGGGTCCATCCGTAGGTCCCCCTAGGTGTGGAACACACACTTCTCCACCTTGACGTAGAGCTGGTGACGGAGAAGGCGTTGGAGGACCTGCCGAACGTGCTGCTGGTGCTCACTCATGTCCTTTGAAAATATGAGGATATCATCCAAATACACGAAGACGCTGTAGTCGAAGAGGTCCCGGAGCATGTCATTGACCAATGCCTGGAACACCGCAGGCGCGTTGGCTAGACCAAACGGCATTTGGTACTCGTAATGCACACTGGGTGTCTTAAACACCGTCGTCCACTCGTCCCTCTCCCGAATCCTCACCAGGTTGTAGGTTGAAGACCCGGGCTCCCTGCAACGACTCGAATGCCGTTGTCATCAGGGGGAGTGGGTAGCGGTTCATAATTGTGATGTCGTTGAGCGCCCGGTAATCAATGCACGGCCACTGCCCACCGTCCTTTTTCCCCACGAAGAAGAAGCCCGCGCCCGCGGGTGAGTTAGAGGGACGGATGTGACCCTCAACGAGTGCCTTGTCGATATACTCCCTCATGGCCAGCGTCTCTCGGCCGGGACAAGGAAAAAAAACGCCCTCGTGTGGGCATGGCGCCCGGCAGGAGATCGATAGCGCAGTTGTATGGCCTATAAGGAGGTAGGCCCTTGTCATGCCTCTTACTAAATACCTCCCCCAGATTCCAATACTCCCGGGGAATGCTGCCAGGTCAGGGCCGGTGACGGAGTCTGTAGCCGCCGTCCTCCCGGTGGAAACCGCCGCTAGGGCGGTAGGCGGTTCGGAGGGCGGGATGGTGGTCTGAGGTGAGGACTTGTGGGTGGTCTGGGATGGTGGTTTGGGCTGATGAGTGGTCGGTGGAGACCGGAACAGGATGGGGCGGCGCCTCCCTCCAGGATGAGCCACCCCGTGGACCAGTCTATCCGGGGTTTGTGGGCGACCAGCCAGGGGTGCACGAGGATGAGGGGACACTCCGGAGAGTCCACAATGAAACACTGGATATCCTTCCATAGCCCCCCCGCCACCCGGACACGCACGGGAACAGTACGCCGGGTGATGAAGCCCGACCCCAATGGCCAGCCGTTCAGGCCCATGACAGGAAGCAGCTCGGAGAAGGAGAGTAACGGAACGCTCCACCCTTCGGCCAGCCCCGCTTCCATCAGGTTTCCCGCGGCCCCAGAATCCACCAGTGCATGCACCCGACGCGCAGCGCGGGCCAACTGAACCCTGACGGGGAGAAAAGTCTGGGAGTCTCTGGAGTTGGGTTTCGGTTCCCGATACTAGCGAGCCCTCCCGTTTCCCAGCTTCTCCAGGCATGATTCGCAGTGATGAACTGTCTGGCTGCAGTACAGGCAACATCCCTAGTGCAGACGCCTCTGCATCCTGGACAAGCGCGCTGCACCCAGCTGCATAGCCTCCTCCTGAGGCATCTCCTCCCTGACTCAGCGGAAAGCCTCCGGGCTGATAGGGGGACGCGGAGGCGAGCCTTGCGTCATGCCTCTCAACGCAGATTGTCTACCCACACCGAGAGGTCGACGAGGCCGTCCAGTCGCTCAGGCAGCTCCCTGAAGGAGAGTTCATCCTTCATCCCCTCCGATAGCCCCTGAGCGTAAAGGACGACCAGGGCGGCCTCCTCCCATCCTGCCTCTCGAGCCTGGGTCCGGAACTCCACGGAGTAGTCCACCACCGAACGGTCACCCTGCCGACAGGCCATGAGCCGCCTCCCGGCCTCGTGCCCCGACACCACCCGAGAGGTGTCGAACACCTTGCGTAGCTCCCGGGTGAATAGCTAGGAATCAGAGCACACCGGAGTTTTGCTCTCCCTCTCTGGGGTAGCCTAGGAAAGGGCACAACCCATCAACAGAGTGATAATGTAGGCCACCCGGCCCTGCTCTGTCGGGAAGGAGGAGGGTTGTAGGCTGAATATCAGTGAACACTGGGTGAGGAATTCCCTGCAGCCCTCTGGACATCCGTCGTACCTCTCCGGAGGTGGTAGGCGGGGTTCCCGCGATGTCGCAGGTGAGACTGGAGACGCCGCTGCTGCGGCTTCCGCTCCGCCGGTTGCCGGTGCTGGTCGGGTGTCCATCCGGCTCTGTACGGTGATCGTCAGCTGGCAGAGATTCTTGGTGATCTGCTGCAGGCTGCGGTTGTGCTGGTTCAGCATGGCTCCCTGCGTTGCCAATGCACTATGATGCTGTGCTGCCTCCGCTGGGTCCATAGTGGCTCAGTTTTCTGTAAGGGTTGGTGTGTGGTGTAACCCAGGTGCGGTGCAGGTTAGACAGTAGGCAGTAGGCAGAGATGGTGAAACAAGGAACTTTACTGATGGTCCCGAAGCCAGGATACAAAATAACGGACTGTCCATACGTCCCGTGATCAGACACTGATTAGTACTGCTTGGCATAGTGAAACTAGCAGAGAAAACTGAACAAGGGAACACAGGGAAGTGAGGGCATAAATACACAGGTGAACCAGATAGACACAGGTGACACCAATAGGAAGATGATTAGTCCTGACAGTGAGTGAGGTGCCTAAGCTTGTCGGAGGATGACACCTAGTGGGTCGCTCCGGAACTACGACCCACTCCTGTAACATGAGTGCTACGTGGAGATAGTCATTTAGACAAGTTACCTTGGCGTTCTTGGGCACAGGGACTATGGTGATCTTCTTGAAACATATAGGTATTACAGAAAGGGTCAGGGAGAGGTAGCCTTTAGTTCAGTGCGAATGTTGCCTGTTGTCCATGGCTTCTGGTTGGGACATGTATGTATGATCACTGTGGGGACGACATCGTCGATGCACTTATTAATGAAGCCGGTGACTGATGTGGTAAACTCCTCAATCTTTCGGATGAGTCCCGGAACATATTCTAGTCTGTGCTAGCGAAACAGTCCTGTAGCTTAGCATCAGCTTCATCGGACCACTTCCGTATTGGGCGCATCACTGGTACTTCCTGTTTTAGTTTTTGCTTGTAAGCAGGAATCAGGAGGATAGAGTCATGGTCAGATTTGCCAAATGGAGGGCGAATGAGAGCTTTGAATGCGTCTCTGTATGTGGAGTAAAGGTGATCTAGAGTTTTTTCGCCTTTAGTTGCACAGGTGACATGCTGGTAGAAATGAGGTAAGACGGATTTCAGTTTTCCTCCATTAAAATCACCGGCCACTAGGAGCTCTGCCTCTGGATGAGCATTTTCTTGTTTGCTTATGGCCCTATACAGCTCGTTGAGTGCGGTCTTAGTGCCAGCATCGGTTTGTGGTGGTAAATAGATAGCTACGAAAAATACAAATGAAAACTCTCTTGGTGAATAGTATGGTCTACAGCTTGTCATGAGCTATTCTAACTCAGGCAAGCAGAACCTCAAGACTTCCTTCATTTTAGAGATCACGCATTAGTTGTTGTTAACAAAGAGACACACATCACCCCCCTTGAGCTTACCCGATGCTGCCGTTCTGTACTGCCGATGCATAGAAAAACCAGCTAGAATATTATTAATTTTCTTGCTCAGCCAAGTTTCAGAGAAACATAGGATATTACAGTTCTTCAGGTCCCGTTGATAGGTTATTCTCGAACGGAGCTCGTCCAGTTTGTTCTCCAGTGATTGTACATTTGCCAATAGAACAGAGGGTAGAGGTGGAATATTTACTCTCTGCCGCATCTTCATCAGGGTACTCGCACGTCTGCCTCTATATCGCCGTCTCTTTCTCTTCCGAGTGTCGGGGATTAGAGCCTGGTCCGGAGCAAGCAGTATGACCTGTGCTGCCGACTCATTGAAGTAGAAATGTTCATCCAAATCGAGGCTAGCAATCACTGTTCTGATGTCCAGAAGCTCTTTTCGGCCATAGGGAACAATGGCGGAAACATTATGTAAAAAAGAAAATAATATGATCAGTGCAAAAAAAACACAAAATAGCAGATTGGTACTTACTTAGTATTTACATAGCATTAATTGGTCCTATTGGTCCTGCATGTTAGAGAAACCCAGTTGAGCTGCTTTGCTTTAGAACTAGGAATGGAGCAAGAGAAACGAGCCCATCCCTCTATAATAGGCCTATAAATCAATATGGCTTAGTGGCTCTTCAGGTTATGTGTGAGTTATGGCAGGCCTTGTGAGGGGACTGCCTGGCTGAGTTGTTGTCATCAAAGATTCATAAGTCCACGCCTTAGTCTGGATGTTCCATGTTCATCCAGCCAGACTGACTGATAAACAGACAGCAGAGCAGACAGGCTCATCAAGTTTATTAGACACTTAGCTAGGAGCTCTGACAGAACCCCCCCCCGTCTCGTCTCCGTCTCTGTCTCTTTGTCTCTCTGCTCTTCTATATCACTCTTTCAGGGTCACATTCAGTAGGAAAACATTGTCAAACGTTGAAGATAGAAATGTCATGAGCAGAGACAACACGATTCCTTATTCTACATGTCCGAGAGGCATGTTCTACATAACATATTTCTACCTGAACGTTCCTCAATGTTGTGCCCTGCTGAACACGCACCAGGTTTTGGTTTGCCTAGAGGCTCAGCCCCTCCATCTGACAGGCCAATTGTGGAACAACTAGCTCCAGTGTAGAATAATCCTATACTAGCGTATCTGGTCCATGGATCCTCCTCTCTAATGGTCTGGACAGGGGTGAGAGTGGTTAGCAGTAGGCATTTTGAGATGTGTTATGTTCTGTCTGTCTGTCTGACGGAATATATGGTGGTGTTATTTTATTGCACAGATTGTTTTTCTGACAGTAGTATTTTCTAACGACAGCCACCAGATGAAGAGATGGCCTATTGGACCCCATACGGATATTAACTGCTGGGCTCATTCCAGCAAACACATTATGAGCCTGGGTCATCTCATGTGAATGGTTTTCTGCCATGCATGGCATACATTGAATATCACAAAAGTCTCTTAAATGTGACTATTTATAAATATTTATGTTCTCTATGGGGCAAATCTTAACTGACTGGCCAGGAGTGCAGAAGTATTTCACTTTGTCATGCATTGATGTCAATGGGAGACTAAGGAACAATTCAGCTTAAGTTGAAATTACGATTCTGCCCTAAATGTTTTAGAGGGCTGGTCCTAATTCAGCTCGACATGGCGTAAGAATGACCCTGGCCTTACAGGCTGCTGCTCTTTAACTATTTATAGGTCCGCTATCTCCTGAGGTTGATGACCCATGAGAACATCGACAGGGCAGGGTTCCATTGATTACTAAGGGTGCATTGCATGAGTGAAATAGGGGGTTGAAGAGCGCAGGAGGTCTCTCCAAGAGGTGTCTTTTCCCTTATGTCTGCATTATGCAACTCCATTATGATAAAACCGTCCTGATAGCGTTATCATACAAAAGTAGCAGAAATGGTACAGGAAATCCCTGGCACAGATGGTTATGCCTAAGTTGTATTTTAAACATTATTTTGTTGATGCATGCAGGTTGTTTTTAAAGTAAAGTGGGTTAGGTACTGTATATGGTACAGTGTATGGATATGTTTGAGGTGAAAAGGCTGTTTGAGGACAATGCAACAAGATTGTGTTTCAGTGTTAGGCTATCGCTGACTGATGGTTGCCAGGGTGCTATCCACTTAAACGTTCTGTCTGCCTGCCTACATATCTGTCTGAATGCCTGCCCGCCTCTCAGTGGGATCAATTTCATACATATGGCAGAACTAATCTCAGTGGTTAAGAGAACTAACATAGTATTAGAGGGGGGCACAACAACACACAACGCCCAGACACTAAAGCAGACTGGGTTGCATAAACAGAAACTCCTCTACCACATGTCATGTTTCTCACTCCTCCCTAGTTTATAGAACCACAGTCTGGGTAGGCAAGGGCATAACCACTAAATTGACTTTGGGATGTTGTATGTTGTGTGTCTCAGCTTTCCCAGGGTTCATATACACTGCAGTTTATATTACTTGTACTGACTCCTGATAAACTGATTAGATTAGAGCTCTCAAATGGTTGTCGTGATATAAACCATGCTGAGAACAACCGATCCATGAGGTTGATTGGCACAGCAAATTGTACTGTAACTGAATAGGGCATTGCCATCAATAGGGTATTGGCATCATGCTGCCAAGCAACTGGAGAGAAAGTGAGGATCGACTTCATGGATTAATGAAACAATTACTGGGTCAGGTGACAGCTAGTCTGGCCAATTTGCATTGAATTTGCATCAGCAGCCTGGCATCTGAATATGAAAGGTTGGTAATGCTTAAACAACATTATCAATGAACAAAACCTCCTTCTGGAGAATGTCCTTTGATATTTCTCGAAGTTACCCTCTGGGAAATGCTCCATCTTGGCAGGTTTGAACCTGGCACTCCTAGGCAGATAGTGTTACAAAAACAACAACAGAAATCTGTAGGCCTAAACATTGCCAGCAGATACTGTCTCCATATGGATCAAATACAGCTGCAGTTTAATGCACTGGCATCCTATCCAACTTTTTGAACACCCACCTCAGAGTACAGTGAAAAGTTTGGCATGAAAATTGGTATCGAAGCAAATATAGGGAATTACAAACGTAATAGTCAAAATGTCTGGAATTCCCTCACTAGGATAATAGTGAACAGTTTGGTCTGTTAGTAAAACCGTTTAGTAAAAGGTATGCATTTACAGTAATCATCATTAATGCAGAAGTTCATGCTCTGCTGCTCCATAGACTCCAATGAAATACGGCAGACCATGACAAGCACACATAACACAACGCAAGGCATGGCCCCTAAAGAATGCAAAACAACTTCTATCTACAACCTTTGACTTCCTCATGAGGTAGGACTAATTCCAATGCAAATAAAATGTGTGAGTGGCATAGCCAACTCTTAAATCATTTGTCCTACTCAAGCAAGTACTAAATCAAACAGATCATAATATGTTTTAATACTTTATTTCAACAGTAACCTGTATGTTTATAGCTGAATGTTCATAGTGATGTGGGTCTTTGCAGTTCAATGCAGTCGTTGTTTTCCCTAGTTCTAAACATTTTCCGATAAATAATACTTGTGACACACAGAAACAGCATAGCAAGCTATATCAACTTTCCATAACTTTTGTCAGAATTTCAGCACAATTGGCATGATATAATCTTAAAATCTATTGCTTGTCTATACTGACTGAATATGTGAGAGTGGCCTATTTAAAGACAAACTATTGTGGATTGAGTTGATTATCATATATATATATGGTGTCCATGCTGATGCCTTTTGGAGGAAAAGGATAAACATATTGTTTAGTGTGGAGAATTCCACTGTCCCTGAGTTTGCCTTGCATATTTTAAACAGTTCAATAAAGAGTTAGCTACACCAGTGATTCACACACAGGTGTATTGTCAGAGTCCTGGCTATGCATGGAGCTCAGCCCTGTGTCTGAGTCTTCATCGTTCATGTCGCAGGTCTTGGAAAGACCTCTGGCCTGCTCCACCCACCCACTGCTCTTCTCCAAGGAAGGCAACATTTCAGTCTCGGTGACACAAGAGTGTTCTTTATCAGCCTCCGGTAACTTTTCCTTATTTAAATTGGCATAGTGCATTTTTGCGAGCAAATCCGTTAGTTCTTTTTCTTTCGCGTCCCATAGCTCCTGGCTTAAGTCCAAATCACCCTTAATAGCCTCTAAATCCGTGTTCAAACGAAGACCAATATATAAACTGGTATCCAGCTTTGTTTTGATTATCTTCCCCTCTAAAACCAAGTCGTTCTCTGATAGACTGTCCACACCTGGCTCTGGAGCGGCGGCGCCTGACTGTGCTGCCCGCTGTGGAGTCACTGCAGCCACGGGGATGTCCACAGACTCCCCCATACTTTCTGTGTCTTTGCCCGATAGCTCATCTTGCCGTCTTTTCATCCACCTTTGGTTTAGCTCCTCCTGAATTTCACCTGTGATGCATTCCATGAGAGCCTCGCGCTCTGTCAACTCCTCCTGAAGTCCCAGGACCTCCTCGCACCTAAGCGCGTACTCCTCAAACTGCGCAATAGCCTCCGCTGAACGTGGAACGTCCTTTATTGGATCAGCCTCCGCGCTCGATTCCACCATGTATGTGTCCTGCACATAATTGATACCATGTCTCTTAATTCTGTCAAAGTGCACTTTTGCCTCATACCTTTCTATATCCCTATCCAATTCTTTGATCCTTTGGATCTGCTGGCGGATGGTGTGATCTTGCGATATAACTAAGTGCACCAATGTTTCCAATTTCTCCACTGAGGATTTATCCTGATGAACAGTCTGTTCTTTCTTTTTGTTAATTTTGTCCAACTTTCTAAAAGCTTTTCTAACAATCCTCCGCTGCTTTTCTTGCGAGAAAGCCATTGTGGTATTGGCTGCTCCCTTGAATACGCACGGATTGTCTTTGCTCTGAACGACCCGCGCCTCGGCGCTCCTGGGTCCGTTGTTCGGTAACGATGCCTCATTTTTCACCAACACAAACCTCACGTTTTCCTGCTCATCTCCCCAGGCGCTCCAGAGACGCAGGATTTTGGTTTTATTGGGTAAAATCCTCTCAAAGCCTCTCCATTTCTCCACTATGCAGTAAGATTGGGGGGTCCCAGACAGCATCGCCGCTGACGCACCTTGCTGCAAGTTTTGGTCCTCCAGTAGAACTTTGACAACATCGGCGCAGGTGGTGCGTTTAGACAGCCCCGAGACTAGCTTCTCCTCCCGGCAGACCCATACTGATACCTTGCATTCTTCCTGCTCCATACTGGAAAAACCTCCAACCCAGTTGCTCATCAAAGTTTCTGCTCCCCTCTCGACTCCTCGGTCCCACTTTTCAGGCGTAGAAAGAAAAGTGTGTCACACACCTTCGTTTGGAGCTGTCCTTATTCTTATGTAGACATGGCATCATTCTCATGAAATAATAAGCGCAGTACTTCCCTCTATGTAGGATTATTCCCGTAGCAGACTCAAGAGGCATGCTGGGAAGTTGTTCAGTAGGGGGCATTACATTATCCCCGCAGACTTCTTTTTGGAACACTGTGCGCAGAGGAGGAACAGGGGTCCTTCCTCTCGGTTGGCACGCACTACTGTGGGTACATTTCTATGCAAACACTAAAGTATACACCCTCTGCGCGCAGCGGGACTCTACACTCTCCAGTGTCTGTTGATCACCACAATACACTGCCATACTCCAGAAGTTTTTGTATGTAACATTACCCGCCCACTTTGTGTGCATTTTACGCACCAATTTGCTTGCTGTACTTTGGTCAAAAATACCTTCATTCTGACGTGAAAGATGAAAAAGTTAACACATTTTAAAGTGAGTGTTATATGTCATATTAAATTAATTCAAGTGAAACTTGAACTACACAAATATTCTGATATGTCTCACACGTATTATTTTTAATTAATTAATTAATTAAGCCATCTAGCAGACGCTTTTATCCAAAGCGACTTACAGTCATGTGTGCATACATTTTTTTTAACGTATGGGTGATCCCGGGGATCGAACCCACTACCTTGGCGTTACAAGCGCCGTGCTCTACCAGCTGAGCTACAGAGGACCATTATCTATAACGCCTTTTATTAGTTTATGTTGATGCCCATTAAGACAGGGCCCCCCTTGTTTCACACCATTATTTCACATCTTGATGACTTCTGATCTGGTCTTCTATAGAAACAAATCAATAAAAACTATTAATGGAGCTGCTCAGAACATAATTTCTCTGCCCTCAATAACACGCAGCACACTTACCATTCATCCCATATATCTATCTATATTTATTTACAGTCTTTAGCCTAAACTGACCCCGCCACCCAAACAACTCCCCCCAAAGACATGTGAATGTGAACGAATATATTTTCATAAAACAAAACAAAAGTTTGTCTGTGATTATTGCAGAGGTCTTTGGTGCATGGGGATTGTTGTAGTGGTGTTATATGTTAATGACCTGGCCAGAATCACAGATTGTCATTGGTCAGGGCTGGTTTATCCTCCTCTGACGCTGACAGTTGATGACAGGCCAAGTTCGTTGATGAAATAATAATAATACTTTTTTGGGGAGGGCTCATATTTGTCCTGTTACACATAGTGTAATGTAAAATGTGTTTTGTTGCATATCCCAACTCCCCCGAGACACCCGCATGGAGTGGGGTTCCGAACAGGGTCGCCATTGTACAGCGCCCCTGGAGCAATTAGGGTTAAGTGCCTTGCTCAAGGGCACTGTGACATATTATCTTTTTTTCACCTTGTCGGCTCCTGTACATCATCCTTTCGGTTGCTGGCCCAACGCTCTAACCTCAAGGCTACCTGCTGCACCAAATACTACATAAAACCCCAGGCTGGAGGTTATAATAATGTCAGGCAGGTTATTCTCCAACATCAACATAGCCAGGAGATGTATTCAAAGAGGATTGCCATATCCGGGCTCAAGAAAAACAATCATTGGAGTTACTATTTATTCTCACGTGAGTGAACCGTTGCACAGTATCACAGGTTGCGAGGCCTGATTCTTTTGGATATAGTTCCCCCTGTTGTGCATTAAGAGTATTGTATCGTTCCAGCAATATCAAAGGTAGGCTAATACTGAAATACTTATACTTTATTCGAGGGCAATTCATTTATTTTTTTGAGAAATTATGATTAATCATCAATCGGAAACAGAATTGACCATTTAGTTTTATTGGATATTATATGCATACAAAGTTTCTAGAAAGCTATAAAATATCTAACACTTTAGCAATGAAGAAAAAGTTACAAAGCAAAGACCAGACCCTGCAGTAACAACACACATATTGTCAGTTTCTCTTTTCATATGCTTGTCTCAAAAATTCACAATCTTTAAGAAAATTAAAGATAATATTAAACATGTGTACCAGGACATCTCAGAATACATTCTTCTTTATACAAATCACCTTTTAAAAATTATCTGCACACAATGTTCTGAGGATGCCATCCAAACTTGAGAAAAATTAAAGCCAATTTTGAAAATTAGGTACCAGTACCGATAGACGAAGAGCACATGGCCCAGAGCTTTGCTGCTGATGTTTATGTAAAAAACCTCCTTGTGCCCATTTAAAATAATATCTTCCAAAGACTTGTCATGTGAAATCTATATTCCAGGTTGACAGAACAGAGATACTGAGAACCCAGCTGTGAAACCAACAGGCTTGGCTCTGGTTAAACTGGAGGCATCACAAAAGCATTGTAAAGTATAGCCTACATAGAGCACATTCAAACAGAAACTATTGTAACGGTGGACTTTGTTGTTCACCCCAGAATCTAGTCACAATTATTAATAAGTTAAAACACAGGTCAAAGGTCTTCCAAACATGACATGAACCCTGATCCATTGTCTTCAGCAACAGTGTAACATACAAGTATACTGCATTATGTTTTCTGGACTGTAATAAGTTAGTGTGCATATGATATTATAATTACACAACTGATCTACTGTGAGAATGATATGATGAAATAGACCTCCACAGGGATATCACTGCGAACTGAACATGCACCTAAGGGTACAATCTTTTCCCAAATAATAATTAGGTGGGTGCTTATATTTGTCCTATTTCACACATGTACAAGTAAACTAACACTTGCACTGACTTTGCTGATAGCTACTTTATTGAGGAAAAATGTACTTACTATGACTGAGATATGTGGTTGTCCCACCTAGCTATCTTAAGATGAATGCACTAACTGTAAATCGCTCTGGATAAGAGCATCTGCTAAATGACTAAACTGTAAAGTGTGGATTAAACGCACGTGTGAATTGGAAATGTGTTTATTTGCATATCCCAACTCCCCCTGAGACACCCTTGGAGTGGGGTCACGGCCAGGGTCTGCCATTATAAACGGCGACCCATAGGGCGGCGCACAATTGGTCTAGCGTCGTCCGGGTTTGGCCGGGGTAGGCCGTCATTGTAAATAAGAATTTGTTCTTAACTGACTTGCCTAATTAAATAAAGGTTAAATAAAATAAATTTAAAAATTAACCAATTTCTCACCTTGTCAGCTCAGGGATTTTAACTAGCGACCTTCCAGATACTGGCCCAATGCTCTAACTGCTGGGCTACCTGCCGCCCAGAAATAGTCCAATTGTTGTGGTAATGAATAGTGTTCTACAGGGAAACACATTGGAAAAAGGCATTCTGGTGATCTCTTCCACCATTTTCTTTGACTTTTTGGTTTAGCTTCTTTTAAACCTTTTCTTCGCTGGAAAGTCATGACCAAAGGCACTTTATGCTACAGTGCAAGGGACAATTGCACATCTGACATGTCTCCAGATTTTTGGTTTTTGATAGGCAATGCAAAGTTATTACTGCTATTACACATGGAACTTGTTCATTGTAATAATCTATGTATGATTTACCACAGTTATTTTGTAAAACAAGGTGAGATAAGTGTACATGTAGAACCACTTATAGTTAACAGTGTATTTATAATGACCGACATGATGAATCACAAATATGATGCATTTTGATCCAAGCAAACCATTGGCCCATTGGTGGAAAGTTACTCACTAAGGCACTGTACACGCAACACTGGGATGTATGAAAATAACAAGGCTGTCCGCCAGCTTAGGAAAGATCTCACAGCTTGAGTAGTAGAGGTACAGTATCTGTAAGGATCCCATTTCCTACCACCACGGTTAATGTGTCCAGTAGTGTAGGCCACAGATTGACAGGCAAAATAAGGCTGTATAGCATTCAGAATCAGGGAAACACAGAGATTAATGTATGGGAGTGTTTTGACTTCTTTCTCAGTCACTAAAAAGAGAGGGTTTATTCAACAAGTTAACGCCACCTCGCATAACCATACAGAGGAACTAAGTGCTTTGGGATGGGTGACTATGGTACAGTGTGTCCATTTTGAATGTTCAATATGTGTATTCTATGATTTCTTTGCTTCATTGTCATACGGGGTAAAACCTTAGCAGCTCAGAGAAAAGATAACTTAGGAGGAATCTCTGGTCTGTACACATTGTCTTGCTGTGTTATCACAGTGCTTTTCCTCTTCGAATCAAATAAAGTTTTATTGGTCGCGTACACATATTTTGCAGATGTTATCGCGGGTGAAGCTAAATGCTTATGTTCCTAGCTCCAACAGTGCAGTAATACCTAACAATACCGGTTAATTTTTAGTTGGGCACAGGAGATATGATGCAGATATGAGAGAGCTGTGCTGCAAAGTTGTACCTGAATCATCATACATCTTATTTATATTGTCCCTGGAATTATAATTTTACCGGTCTTCATTATAGTTTAGTATTTGCTTTGTTATCCAAAATGTACAAAATATAAAACCTACATATTTTTTCTTTGGAAAATGTTTGTGTGATAGTGATGTTCACACAGTTACATGTACACTACATGACCAAAGGTATGTGGACACCTGCTCGCCGAACATCTCATTCCAAAATCATGGGCATTAATATGGAGTTGGCCCCCCCTTTGCTGCTATAACATCCTCCACTCTTCTGGGAAAGGCTTTCCACTAGATGTTGGAACATTGCTGCGGGGACTTGCTTCCATTCCGCTGCAAGGGCATTAGTGAGGTCGGGCACTGATGTTGGGAGAATAGGCCTGGCTCTCAGTTGGCGTTCCAATTCATCCTAAAGGTGTTCGATGGGGTTGAGGTCAGGGCTCTGTGCAGGCCAGTCAAGTTCTTCCACACCGATCTAGACAAAACATTTCTGTATGGACCTCGCTTTGTGCACAGGGGCATTGTCATGCTGAAACAGGAAAGGGCATTCCCCAAACTGATGCCACAAAGTTGGAAGCACAGAATCGTCTAGAATGTAATTGTATGCTGCCGGGTTAAGATTTCCCTTCACTGGAACTAAGGGGCCTAGCCCGAACCATGAAAAACCACCCCAGACCATTATTCCTCCTCCACAAAACTTTACAGCTGGCACTATGCATTCGGGCAGGTATCGTTCTCCTGGCATCCGCCAAACCCAGATTAGTCTGCCAGAAGGTGAAGCGTGATTCATCACTCCAGAGAAGGCGTTTCCACTGCTCCAGAGTCCAATACCGGCGAGCTTTACACCACTCCAGCCGACACTTGGCATTGCGCATGGTGATCTTAGGCTTGTGTGCAGCTGCTCGGCCATTGAAACCCATTTCATGAAGCTCCTGACGAACAGTTCTTGTGCTGACGTTGCTTCCAGAGGCAGTTTGGAACTCGGTAGTGAGTGTTGCAACCGAGGACAGACGATTGTTACGCGTTACGTGCCTCAGCATTCGGCGGTCCAGTTCTGTGAGCTTGTGTGGCCTACCACACTGCATTTCTCTTGTGGCTGAGCAGTTGGTCCTCCTAGACTTTTCCACTTCACAATAACACCACTTGCAGTTGACCAGAGCAGCTCTAGCAGGGCAGAAATTTGATGAACTGACTTGTTGGAAAAGTGGTATCCTATGACGGTGCCACATTGAAAGTCACTGAGCTCTTCGGTAAGGCCATTCTACTGCCAATGTTTGTCTATGGAGATTGCATGGCTGTGTGCTCGATTTTATACACCTGTCAGCAACTGGTGTGGCTGAAATAGCCGAATCCACTAATTTGAAGGGGTGTCCACATACGTTTGTATATATAGTAACTGTTTGTATAGTTTTTCTATTTATCTAATTAAGAAAGGCTATTATGTAATTGGTTCATATTGGTGATGACTACAGTATAAAAAGCTGGAAACTGATAGTAGTTTCCAAATGTAATCCACAGAACATCTTCCTATGTTACACAATGCCCCTTCATATGTACACTTTCTACACTACAGACCTGAACTAGTCTGGAAAAATGGCACATGACACAACTATACCACAGATTGACAGCTGCACTCATACAAATATACATTAAAAAGACAAAAATATAATGATAATATTATCCGTGATAGACTTCACCCCAATGTAACCAAAGGACATTGTGGGTGGGATTTGTGTAGAGGCACAGCCACTTTCCATAAGGTTGTCAGTAAGTCATTCTGAAGGCATGTTTCACTGGGCGGTTGCCTCGTGTCTCTCCCACAACCCTGACAATACTCAGGGTCTGTCCTTCAATGTCTTCCCTCCATCCTTCATAAGCTACATGTCCTTCAGGTAGATAGCTCTATGTGATAGTTTGTCCCAGTCTGAATGAAGTATGTTTACACTGAGTGTCAGGGCTAGATTCAATCAGATTGACATCCGCATAGGGGTTGTTTTGGCGGTGTCCGAGGTGGAACTGCAGAGAGCTGTCCAATCCACAAGCGGCTCGTTGCGTTACATTATCGTGGACACTGCCATTGGATGCAACGAAATCACACCCGACTATAATCCGACAAAATCCCATGCAGCCGCGTTAGAAGTTCATGCATCCACGTTACAAGTTCAAACACTCGAATTAGACTGATAGGCTATCAATCCCCCATCCAAATGAACATGAAAACATGCATTAGCCTAACATCAATGGTTTGACATTTGAAAGTCATTACTTCTAACATTGATAGAACCTACACTTTCTAGCACTGTCTTGAACTTCTAACGCGGTAGGGATAATAAAGAAGGGAGTGGTTGGTGCCACACAAGAGCAGCCGCTCACCGATATTTCAGCTCAAACCGCAGTTACACCTCCAACACCTCCAAAACATCTGCTATGCGGATGTCGGTTAATGCTCGATCTGATTGAATCTAGGCCTCAGTCTCTTATTCCTTGACTAGCCGGTAGATGTGATGTTGAGCTCCGTGTTCGCTGTTCGACACCTCAAACACACACGCCATGCAAAGCAGCGTCTCCTGTGTCTCTCTGTTGGTCACCACCTGAAACACAAGAGAAATGCAGTGTGAGACATGCAGACAAGCACGGAAAAACACACATATGCAGAGAGAAAGACAGACAAGACAGACCAGACAGACACACACTTGTTATAAGTATACAAACAGATTGATGACTCTGAGTAGGACATCCTTACCAATAGGATGGTGAAGTTCTCCAGGACACTGTTCATCATGTATTTCTCAGGCAGGTGTTTGAGTTTGTGGATGAAGTTGATCATGTATTCACACATGGGGGAGCGGCTTATCCTGTAGACAAAGCGTCCGTTCTCGAAGCGAGCATATTCCGTCTGAAGGGGAAGAAGAGCGAGAGAGACATCACTGAGTGCAGCTCTTCACAAGAAAACAATTAAGTGATAATGCCTGAGAAGCCGGTGTTTGGAGGATATATTGGCATGGGTGTTCTTAGAGTGTTCTATATTGGCACGGCAAACCGTGCCAATATATCCTCCAAACACCTGCTTCAAGGGGCATTATCACTTTTATACAACGGGTTACCAACATATTCAAATAATGATTTACATATTTTCATTAAAAACGTTATTTTGATACATTTATTCATACTATTTCATTCTTCCACAAGATATAGTCCCGACACAAATCTAGGGTTGCTACCCAAGCCGGCTGGTCGTTCGTTCTATGGGTTCGGTTGCCAGAGACGCGACCCAGTCGTTCAGTCTTTTTGTTCTGTATCTATGGACGCGACCCAGTCGTTCATTCTAAATGTTCCATTGCCATACTGGCTGCCAACGTTCTTATCCCTTGCTTGCTAGCTAGCCATCTACGGCTAATTTACAGTCACGTCAAACAGTGCAGCCAGAATAACAACAAAGTAGTTGCATTTGTTTAAGCTATTTTCTAGTTACATTTATTTGGATACATCCATAACAATGAGCTAATGATGCGCGATTTCACCTGGCATAGAAAATGTGCTCTCTCGTCAGGACACTGTTGTTCGAGAGCTAGCCAACAACACAGTTAACACAATCACTTCAAACTGAAGCTGGAAAGACTGCAAACTAGCTGCACTTTGTTTCGTTTGTCCTGTTTTCTATTGATAGTTCTTTGTAAATATCCATAAAAATGATGCTGATTCATGATTTCGACTGGCTGAGAAAAGCTGCCTGCCTGTCTGTCTCACCCCGACTCCCGACACTTTCATTACTATGGGACAGCTGGAGATCGAATTTGAATATTGAAACGATGTTGCAAATGTCAGAGAGACAGACAGCAAGGTTTATACAAATCTCCGCTGTTGAAAAGTAAATGTTAGTCTAAAATAAATGCTTTTTATAGTGGAGATCAAGTTTATAAATTGCCTGGCTGGGCTGATGAGACAGTGGATTGCGCAGTCAGATGGAACAGAGTAAATAGGCATTTTAACGTCATAGATTTAGCCGGTGGTAACTTGTGGAATAGACACCGGCTGGAATGCGGTTTTAACCAATCAGCATTCAGGATTAGACCCACCCGTTGTATAAATGAGTGGAGGGAACAATGTCCACCACGATCAAATAGGAGTTAAAACACTCATGTAAGCAATTGTGAGAAACACAAATATAAAAGTAGGTAATTGTGAGTCATTTGTGTCGTTTTCTAGTTGCTTCTCCACCAAGCACACAGTGGTGTGTGTAGGACTAGGACTCACCTCCACCTTCTCCACCAAGCACACAGTGGTGTGTGTAGGACTAGGACTCACCCTCACCTTCTCCACCAAGCACACAGTGGTGTGTGTAGGACTAGGACTCACCTCCACCTTCTCCACCAAGCACACAGTGGTGTGTGTAGGACTAGGACTCACCTCCACCTTCTCCACCAAGCACACAGTGGTGTGTGTAGGACTAGGACTCACCTCCACCTTCTCGACCACCTGCTTGCCGAAGGAGCACACCTTGGTGGAGCAGGTGATGGTCATGTTCTCAGAGCTCTCATACTGGCTGCTCACACCGTAGAAGGCCCCAGAGTCATCCTGGATGTTACAATTCAGGTCAGCCTGCATCAGGATAACATAACAGCAGAGGTTTAACTACATAGTCAAGCAAATGTTGACTAACAACAGCTAAAACAATGAGTTAAACGTTTTCAACAAAACACATGCTGAAAATGTTTAAATGAAAAGTGATTTTCTTTGAATGTCAAGATTAACTTGAGGAAAGCAACACGATGTAAAGGTTACTAAGGCAGCGAGGCCCTCTAGTGGTGTATGACAATACTTGCAATTATATTATTTGGCATGTCTGTATGCTGAGAATGAGTTGAGTGGCTATCTACCGGTAAACACTGTTGTACAATAATCTTGTGTTCCTGCATCTCTAATGAGACGGAAAGAAGCTTTAAAAATATCAAATGGCACAAGACGTATCTTAGAAATGGATGAATGGATGTAAAAATAAACAATTTAATAAGAGTCCTCTGAAGGGGACGGTCTGTTTCAGAAAACACTGAGTTCATCATGTGAACAAAGGATTAAATAGCTCCTTCATTAAGTCAGCTGGTTATTAAGGCCTGTAATGATCAGAGGAGGGCGATTGTTTAGAGGGTGGGTGTCCATGTTTGAAATTCAGATGCAGTGGCTCTTCACTAATGTCTAAAGAGAGACACACCGTCTTGTTTGTGTTTCCCATTTGAATTTTGAATTTAAATCATGTTGACGTGAATTAATATGGTCAAATTTTAAAACCTATTAGCTGTAGATTATGAAAATATTTTTGTGTTGAACAAAAGAAAGGGATTTTACTGAGTATCTCAAAGCTAATAGAGAACCAGCATGCATGTAACAAAGAGAAGGAAAATCAAATAAAGCCTTTTTTTGCCAATAGACTATATAGGATGTAATAGTAAGTAAAGCCGTGGAGAATGGTACCAGTAAATATTTGCGCTTAGAGAGAGAGAGACTCCATTGGTAGGGAGCTGCTGCAATCTCCTTAGTTTGCCCCAATCTCTCACACCTGTCAGGAGATAGGCAGGTGTTCAAACAAAGCCTCAATGCAACTACATCAGACCCTAGGGGAAACACATACACACGCACACACATTCAAACACAAAACCATATCCTTGGCTTCACTCATGATGCATATACTTGAATGTATGTATCATTAAAGTTGTTTGTTTAGATGTAAATCATGTTATAGTGATGCCAAATTGTGTGGACAATAAAGACTGGGATTCAATTCAAGACACGTTATAGAGCAACGCAGTGGACAGCCGAAAATGCGCCTTTTAAAAAGCATCATTGTGTGCATGTGCAATTAAACTCACCCAGAACTTGACCAGGAAAAAGGAGTTGTGAGGACCCTTTCCAAAGAGCTCCTTCAGTCCTCCCTTCTTCTCTGGGAACTTGTCGTAGATCTGACAGATGTCGACAGCCTCCAGTAGGGCATCGCTGTACGAGTAGTTAGTCTGTCCGATGTGCGCAAACAGGTGCTTGTTGTACTGATGAGAGAGAGAAAACAACAGGTTTAAATAGATCACTTCTATTGGCATTATTTTATGACTTCTCCATTACCTTAAGGGCCGGTTTCCCAGACACAGATTAAGACTGGTCCTGGACAAAAAAAAGTTTTCAATGGTTAATAGAGAATGCGTTTTAGTCCAGGATTAGAATTAATCTATGTCTGGGAAACCGGCTCTAAAAGTTCTCAATCTCTCTTGGCAAGGTTGTCTTATCAAAATTATAAACTCAGCAAAAAAAGAAACTTCCCTTTTTCAGGACCCTGTCGTCAAAGATAATTCGTAAAAATCCAAATAACTTCACAGATCTTCACTGTAAAGGGTTTAAACACTGTTTCCCATGATTGTTCAATGAACCATAAACAATTAATGAACATGCACCTGTGGAACGGTCGTTAAGACACTAACAGCTTACAGACGGTAGGCAATTAAGGTCACAGTTATGAAAACTTAGGACACTAAAGAGGCCTTTCTACTGACTCTGAAAAACACCAAAAGAAAGATGCCCAGGGTCCCTGCTCATCTGCGTGAACGTGCCTTAGGCATGCTGCAAGGAGGCATGAGGACTGCAGATGTGGCCAGGGCAATAAATTGCAATGTCCGTACTGTGAGACGCCTAAGACAGCGCTACAGGGAGACAGGACGGACAGCTGATCGTCCTCGCAGTGGCAGACCACATGTAACAAGACTTGCACAGGATCGGTACATCCGAACATCACACCTGCGGGACAGGTACAGGATGGCAACAACAACTGCCCGAGTTACACCAGGAACGCACAATCCCTCCATCAGTGCTCAGACTGTCCGCAATAGGCTGAGAGAGGCTGGACTGAGGGCTTGTAGGCCTGTTGTAAGGCAGGTCCTCACCAGACATCACCGACAACAACGTCGCCTATGGGCACAAACCCACCGTCGCTGGCCCAGACAGGACTGGCAAAAAGTGCTCTTCACTGACGAGTCGCGATTTTGTCTCACCAGGGGTGATGGTCGGATTCGCGTTTATCGTCGAAGGAATGAGCGTTACACCGAGGCCTGTACTCTGGAGCGGAATCGATTTGGAGGTGGAGGGTCTGTCATGGTCTGGGGCAGTGTGTCACAGCATCATCGGACTGAGCTTGTTGTCATTGCAGGCAATCTCAACGCTGTGCGTTACAGGGAAGACATCCTCCTCCCTCATGTGGTACCCTTCCTGTAGGCTCATCCTGACATGACCCTCCAGCATGACAATGCCACCAGCCATACTGCTCGTTCTGTGCGTGATTTCCTGCAAGACAGGAATGTCAGTGTTCTGCCATGGCCAGCGAAGAGCCCGGATCTCAATCCCATTGAGCATGTCTGGGACCTGTTGGATCGGAGGGTGAGGGCTAGGGCCATTCCCCCCAGAAATGTCTGGGAACTTGCAGGTGCCTTGGTGGAAGAGTGGGGTAACATCTCACAGCAAGAACTGGCAAATCTGGTGCAGTCCATGAGGAGGAGATGCACTGCAGTACTTAATGCAGCTGGTGGCCACACCAGATACTGACTATTACTTTTGATTTTGACCCCCCCTTTGTTCAGGGACAGATTCTTCAATTTCTGTTAGTCACATGTTTGTGGAACTTGTTCAGTTTATGTCTCAGTTGTTGAATCTTGTTATGTCCTGTGACGTCACGAGAGGCTACACAGCTTTCAGCGGGATTGCTCAAGTAGTGCAAGGAGACAAGGTTCAAACAAAACAAGGATTTTATTATAGGTCTTGGGAAATTAACGAAAATATAACAAAATTCTGTTCTCTTGTGGCTCTTTAAGGGTTAACAGTTCAGGGATGTCTCTTCCACATCCAAAATCATAATTCTCACTCGCTCAGATAACTTTTCCCCAGCCTTACTGTAGTCCACGTTGCAGCTAGTGGCCAACCCAGCAAAAAGTCCTTCCAAATGTCTCTCACGTATTTCCACAGGTGCATATATCCAAAGGTGAGTATTTCCCAAAGGTAAGTATCTCCAAATCCTTATATTCCTCATGGAAGTGGACGTGCAGCACTCTTGTCCTCCAGAGAGCCCAGGTTGGAGACTGTGTCTCTTCACTTCCCCAACCTTCAGCTCATCAGCTCCTCATTTGTTTCAGCTGCGTGGGAAGATTGGCCATAGAGGGGTGGAGTTCCCGACCATACCAGCAGATGGAGCCATAGCTGTCTGGGTTTGCAGCCACCTCAGGGGGATGTAACGTCCCTCCAGGACACAGCCTCTCGTGACATCACACATCCCCCTCCTCGGGACCGACGTCCTCGTCGGGGTAAAGGCAGCGAAGAAGGCATCACGCCGGGAGAGGGCGTCCGCATTGCCGTGGTGCTTGCCAGCCTGCTCTCTCTTCAACTCCTCCACCTCTAGGACCAGGGACTCAGCCTCCTGTTGTCTCTCCTTGAGTTTCTTACTGAACGCATCAGCCTTGGTTTTAGCAGAGTTTAGCTTCTGTTGAGCAGCTTTCAGTTCCTTCTCTCTCTTTGCCTCCGCATTCTTCATCTTGTTCTCCAACACCTTGTACTTCTCCTCTGCCTTCTTCTGGACCTCCTTACTACTGCGCAGGGTCTCCTCACACTCCTCGATGGTCCTGCGCAGCCTCTCCAGCTCCTCCTGTTGCTTAGGGAAGGAGCTCTGTTGGAGTTTAGCATGGAGGATATCTAACTCTTCTGTCTTCATGTCTAACTGTTGCTTTAACAAACGATACCTCTCAGCGGTCCCCTTCAGACCAGACAGTTCTTTGTCCAGATTCTGTAGCTCCGTCTCTGTGTCGGTCTGGGCACCTGCCATCTCTATCAGAGCCCGGGCGGGAGTGAGTAACTCGGAGGATTGCACCGGAGCCTTCCCAGGATGAGTCTTGCCTCTCCGTTTCCGAGGTACTCGGGTTATCCTCTCCTGAGACTCTCTCCAGAGTGGGTAAAAGGCTGGGCAGTCTCGTCCAATTAGGACAGGGACGGGGAGGGAATCAACCACCCCCCGCCGTCGTGTGTATGGTTCCCCGTGTGCTGGTCATTGTAAGTTCAGTAATGGGGTATTCTCTGGTGTCCCCATGGACACAGGAAACTGGGAGGACTTTCCCCGGGGTCAGACACGTTGGGCCCACCAAATCCTTACGCACCAGGGTGGCCCGGCTACCAGAATCCAGTAAGGCCTCCACATCATGGTGATTCACAGTTACCGGGCAGGTGGGGGTCGATCTGGGCCGCCATCTACGACTCCCAAGAGCGAGGCAAAACGGTGTGTGGGTGCTGAGCTGGAGGACTCCGCAGTGGGCATAGGTTCATCGGCTGGTTTCCCACACTGCCAGGAGATATGTCCCATCTCCCCACACCGGTAACACTGTCGAGTTTCCCCCTCCTGGTGTACTCTTCTTGGACCCGTCTGGTTTCTGGCTCCCCCTGGAGCCGGGATAAGTCCTGACGTGGCTGGGTTCGAGACCTTGGGGTCCTTTGGACGGGTTCTTCCCATTTGTGGTGGGGCCGCACTCCTGGGGTCTTTTCGGGAAGCATTCAGCATCTCCGCTGTGGCCTGGTACTTTTCCACAGCTTCCACGGTCAGATCAGCCGTGGTCAAGGCCTGTTGACTGATGAACCGTTTTGCCTCATAAGGCAGGGCGCGTAGGTAACGATCCACCACAACGGCCTCCACCACCGCCGCTGCTGTATTCCTCTGCGGATCCAGCCATTTCCTTGCGATTCGGACAAGTTCATGCATCTGCGCCCGAGGAGGTTGGTCTGGTTGGAAGGTCCAGCTGTGAAAGCGCTGGGCCATACCAAACTTTGTGAGTCCATATCTGCTGAGGATCTCAGACTTCAGGGCATCATAGTCAGTAACCTGGTCAGGGCCCAGGTCCCGGACAGCATTCAGCGATTCCCCGGTTAGAAAGGGGGCTAACAGACCAACCCACTGTTGCTTGGGCCAGGCTTCCCTAGTGGCCGTGGCCTCAAATGCATGCAGGTATGCCTCAATGTCATCGGTAGCTCCCATCTTAGATATAAAGTCACTTGCCTTTATTGGGCGGGTATTTTGGACCACCCTCTGTCTCTGCAACTGCAATTCCTCTGCCTTCAGAAGGTTGGCTTTCTTTTGCTCCTCCAAGAGAGCCACGTTTGCTTGCATCTGGGCTTGCTGGCCAGCAACAAGGGCTTTCAATATGTCCTCCATTTCCGTCGGCGGGGAGCCTACGGCCAACTTGGAAAACTGGGTGATCAAACCTTCGGTATCCTCCTCTGACATGCACTATTAACGCTTGAGCGTGCCCGTATTCTCCACCATCTGTGACGTCACGAGAGGCTACACAGCTTTCAGCGGGATTGCTCAAGTAGTGCAAGGAGACAAGGTTCAAACAAAACAAGGATTTTATTATAGGTCTTGGGAAATTAACGAAAATATAACAAAATTCTGTTCTCTTGTGGCTCTTTAAGGGTTAACAGTTCAGGGATGTCTCTTCCACATCCAAAATCATAATTCTCACTCGCTCAGATAACTTTTCCCCAGCCTTACTGTAGTCCACGTTGCAGCTAGTGGCCAACCCAGCAAAAAGTCCTTCCAAATGTCTCTCACGTATTTCCACAGGTGCATATATCCAAAGGTGAGTATTTCCCAAAGGTAAGTATCTCCAAATCCTTATATTCCTCATGGAAGTGGACGTGCAGCACTCTTGTCCTCCAGAGAGCCCAGGTTGGAGACTGTGTCTCTTCACTTCCCCAACCTTCAGCTCATCAGCTCCTCATTTGTTTCAGCTGCGTGGGAAGATTGGCCATAGAGGGGTGGAGTTCCCGACCATACCAGCAGATGGAGCCATAGCTGTCTGGGTTTGCAGCCACCTCAGGGGGATGTAACGTCCCTCCAGGACACAGCCTCTCGTGACATCACAGTCCATACAAATATTTACACATGTTAAGTTTGCTGAAAATAAACGCAGTTGACAGTGAGAGGACGTTTCTTTTTTTGCTGAGTTTATGAATATTTCAAAATGACTTTATCACGTCATGTATGATCTGACAACCTTTTCAGAAGAGAATGTTTTCTTTTCAGGGTTGTTTTAAAGTCACAGATGTGCACAGGCATAGCAGTATAAATACTGGTCTCAGATATCTCACTACCCCAAGATAAATGTCCGCTGTCATAGAACACAAGCAAAAAAGCAATAGCTAAGAAATAGTGACAAAATGACAAATCGCTTGTGCCATGGCAAACATCGATTTTCCAGAGTCACTTTGGTATTTGGAGGGATTCTGCTTTGCTTGTGGTATTATTGTCATTGTTTTACCTTCTCTGTCTGTGAGTGTGTGTGAAGAGATGCCCCAGTTTGAGGCGGTACGGTTGACCTCAGGAATTGGCACTAGTTTGGCCTGCTTTGGTCTGGTTTGGGACGCTGTCTGAGAAACAACTACTGGTTTACCCAGGTGTGTTTTACTGTGTGTGGAAAGGAAGACAGTAGGGCAGGTACTCACAGAGTCAGGGTCTCTCTGCTGCTCCAGGAAGGCAGAGAACTCCACCAGTCTGAGTTTGGTGGTCCCGATGGAGCGGCCCTGCCAGGCTGGGGCTGTAGGCATGGGGGCTGTGGGAGGCTCGTACGCTGGGCGGGGCAGGGGGGGTAACATATAACACTGCCAATTTACTATCCACCGTTTACTGACACTTTACCATCCCACCCCTTACTATCCAACACTCACTTACATTATGGCCATTAGCTATATCAATAGTAGCATTAGCCATGTAACAGTATTCATGTACTGGTAATAGGTGCCATTGGAGTTTCTTTTGAGCGTTGGCCTAAGAGGAATTGAAATGAGCTGATAGAAATAGGGTGAATAGGGTAAAAGGGTACCCTCACCTGAGATGGTGGTCGTTACAGCTGTCTGGATGGGGTAGGCCTGCTGGGCAAATGGCTTAACACTGAAGAGAAAAAGACACAGAATCAGGAGGTTGACCTGGTTAATGCAATAATACAAAGAATGAACTGGCTACATACCAGTTATACCATCAAGCTTTGTGAAGTTTGTGAAGTTATTACTTCATCATCTTATATTACCAATAACAAGACAAGCATTAGGACTTCTTACTCTTGTGAGGATCCAGGCTGGCCAGTGGACATCATACCCTGCCAAAACTAGGGAAAATGAGTAAATGAATGAATGGACAATCAGGATGGAACAATGCACTTAAAGTAATTGTTACGAGAGATGTGTGTTTAGTGAGGGGTGTCTTACCCCTGCTGCCCCAGGGAAGGTGGGTCTTGGGAAGCCTGGGAGGCCCAGCTTGGTGTGGATGGCGGTGGCAGAGACGATCTGAGCCGAGGACATGGAGGCCATACTCTGCAGTGCCTTGTCCTTCACACTCTGGTCCTTCAGCAGAAAACAACACAATGACTCAGCCAGAGAGTGGTGGGCCAAAAAACAAGCAACAGCAGCCAAACACATACACACACCCAACAGAACTCTTTACAATGCCAGCAGGTGAAGACATGGATTATTTGAGAAGACCACAGGAACACCAAGACCGCCTATACACCTGAACAGAATGTGCTATTAAGAGTACAGATTTCTATTGCTCTTCATACATCTCTCTCAGACTGGTGAATAAAAGCACAGAATACACGTTGTGGTGTTATTGAGTCTAGAATTGAATACCAGACCATTTCATGTATTTATCTTCTAAAGGCAGAGTTTGTCTTGTATGAAAACAGTACATTAGTGGCACAACTAAGTGAAAGAATCCCACAAACAACGACATCTGGGCAAGATTCTAGTGTATGCTGAACATTGGGGAAAAAAGGCACTCTGGTGCTTGAGTTCTCTGTTAAGTGTCATCCTCTGGTATGCTGCCATTTTAGTAGCATTTCTGTTCATTTCTGTTCACTTACAATCATGATACATTTTACATATGGCTGGCCCCTGCGGGAATTGAACCCACAACCTTTGGCGTTGCAAGCACTACATTCTACCGACTGAGACACACAGGACAACATATGAATTCATGCAAGCATTGGTTAATGGAATGCCTCACTGCCATTTGAGTGAAAGAAGCCTTGGGAGAGGACGAGCATGCTGGCAAAGACAAAACACTGAGATGGAGTAGATACACTGAGATGGAGTGAATACACTGAGATGGTGTGAATACACTGAGATGGAGTGGATACACTGAGATGGAGTGGATACACTGAGATGGAGTGGATACACTGAGATGGAGTGGATACACTGTGATGGAGTGAATACACTGTGATGGAGTGAATACACTGAGATGGAGTGAATACACTGAGATGGAGTGGATACACCGAGATGGAGTGGATACACTGAGATGGAGTGGATACACTGAGATGGAGTGGATACACTGAGATGGAGTGGATACACTGTGATGGAGTGAATACACTGAGATGGAGTGAATACACAGATGGAGTGGATACACCGAGATGGAGTGGATACACTGAGATGGAGTGGATACACTGAGATGGAGTGAAGACACTGAGATGGAGTGAATACACTGAGATGGAGTGGATACCCTGAGATGGAGTGGATACACTGAGATGGAGTGGATACACTGAGATGGAGTGGATACACTGAGATGGTGTGAATACACAGATGGAGTGGATACACTGAGATGGTGTGGATACACTGAGATGGTGTGGATACACTGAGATGGAGTGAATACACAGATGGTGTGGATACACTGAGATGGAGTGGATTTACTGAGATGGAGTGGATACACTGAGATGGAGTGGATACACTGAGATGGAGTGAATACACAGATGGAGTGGATACACTGAGATGGAGTGGATACACTGAGATGGTGTGGATACACTGAGATGGAGTGAATACACAGATGGTGTGGATACACTGAGATGGAGTGGATTTACTGAGATGGAGTGGATACACTGAGATGGAGTGGATACACTGAGATGGAGTGGATACACTGAGATGGAGTGGATACACTGTGATGGAGTGGATACACTGAGATGGAGTGGATACACTGTGATGGAGTGGATACACTGAGATGGAGTGGATACACTGAGATGGAGTGGATACACTGAGATGGAGTGGATACACAGTAGCTGCTGGTGATAGATACACACACAGGACATACATTACACAGTACATGGGCCTTTAGCAGCAGGACACAACACTATGGATCTAAGAGCAGGGACAACTAGCTTTACAGATGGGCCTGAAGCACAGCCAACAGTACAGTATTTTGAGGGTGGTACTTACCATACATGTGACCTGAATGCAAAGAGATGAGAGTGGTTTTACTCTTACAGCCCACTCGTCACACTTTGCTATCTGGACAAAACTAACTACTGTCCGTATTACAACACAGAATGATCATGTTCCGATTGTTAGAGATGACATGGGAGGTATAGACAGTGGTATGTAAAACATGACTTTGTATGCAAGCCAACCCGCAAGTTGAGCACACACACACATACACAAAGAACAGCTTCAGTGTTAAATGATGATAAGGTCATAGCTTCTGGCTGACTGCTATCTCCAACACTAAGCTGCTCATATACAATCAACAGCGGACACATCTTGCCAGCATGCTGCCCTCATTGGCTTGCTGTCCAAACATCATGCAGGGAGATATTGTAGGTGCAATTTATTTTCAGGATCAATATTTATATTTGAAAAAAAGTATATTATCATTTAAATGTTACAATATTTTCTTGCAATTGATGTAAGATATTTTTCTTGAATAAAAGATTATATGCTATATGAAATATTATGAAACTGAACATACAATTCAATCCTTGATCAGTGAAAGAGAGTGTAGAACTATCACCTTGCAAAGCCATTCTAGTTCCGCTGAGCAAGTGTACACTTTTGTAAGTTACAGGAAGCAATAAGAAACAGAGCAACAAACTGGGGGAAGCATGGGACTAGCCCATCGAATGCTAAACAGGAATATTGGATGTGAGGAATCTAGGATACTGGAGTCACAGCATCAGGCATCCCACCCATTACCACGGCAACAGAAACAGGAAGCTAGACAAACAGTGCTTGGAGGTCCAAAGGCAGTAGCTCTTACCTTTAGCTTGGTGTGAAACTCCCGAGATTTCCGTCTGGCAAGAACCTGAATGTGACTGGAGACCTGTTGGGAGGGAGACAAGGGAACAGATGGTTACCATGGAGATGAAAAGAAATAGGGCCTAAACCCCGCCACTGCGGGCACACACTCCTCCCTTGACAACTGCATCCAGCGCTCTGTATCCTTCCACCTTTCTCTCTGGCTAAGGCTTGACAGTGAAACGTGCTATGCATCATGCAAAAACATCCTTCAATAGGAGACCTGTTTGATTCTCCTATGCATGGCCACACAGGTCAAAGTGTCTTCGCCTGGCCAGTAGTGTCAGATGACCTGCCCTCCAGCAACCTCTAAGGGTTCCAGAAAATGGCAATATGTGTATATGAGGGATTGGACCGTGAGTGGTTTAGAAGTGCACAGCATATCTGATGAGTCCTCATACCTGCTTTCTTGTCCTTGTCTTTCCCGTTCTCAGTTTGATGTATCTCGCTATCAATTCATTGCGACCTGAGGGAAGAAACAAAGCACTTAGGTTAGAAAGGTCAGAGGACTCTGTGTGTGTAGGTAGTGGCCTCCTGGCTTATGTGTCTACTCCAGACAGGTGTGTGTGTGGAGGGGGCCTGGTGGGTGATACTAACCCTAACCCTCGTTCACTTGGAGGGGACCATTTTGTTAAGGCAACACGGACTGGCGTATAACATGTGACCTCGGCCGAAAAAACAGCATCTGGGGGATTTAGTGGTGTGACCCTGCACCCAGCATGCCCGCACTGTAATCTCCCGCCGCCCATGCTGGGGCCTCCCTACTCTCAATCACTCACACACTGTGTACACATAACATGACAATACGGGCATTCATGCAGACACCCAATTCCCAGATCAAAGGCCCCCAAACGGCCAGCTGTAAGCATGCTTACTGCTGAATAATTCATTATTTTCACCAGCTTGCAAACACACTCAGCAGGACTTGGCAATAGCACTAAACAAGCGAGAGGGAGAGTGACAGGGAGAGAGAGAGAGGGTGAGGGAGGGAGGAAGAGAGAGAGAGAGAGAGAGAGAGAGAGAGAGAGGAAGAGAGAGAGAGAGAGAGAGAGAGAGAGAGCGAGGGAGGGATGGATAGAGAGAGAGAGAGGGAGCGAGAGCGGGTGAGGTAGAGAGAGAAAGGGAGAGACAGACAGAGGGATGGCGAGAGAGAGAGAAAGAAAGAAAGAAAGGGGGAGAGACAGAAAGAGGGAGGGAAGGAGAGAGAGGTTTAAAGACCCTCAACCTAACAGACCAAACCAAGAAATCCCCCCCCCCCATGATACTCATAAGATAGCCCACTATGAGTTCAGTAAGCTAATCTCTATTTTTAGAGCTAGACAAAAAGATTGCACTGCCAGAAGAGAGACAAGAGAGAGAAGTTTCTGCACTGATGGACATTATTATAGTAAAATGTCTCATTACGTTTCAAAGAGGTAACACTGCTCCATTTCCCTCAGCTTTCTTCTGAACTCTTATTCAAAACCAGCTCCATCACAGATTCCTGCTGTGTTTGTTTTCTCTGTAAAACCAGCCATTTAATGGGGGCTGAACTTCCTGATTTGGCCTCATTTTCAGCTTGGTCTTTAATAAATGCAGCGGCCATGACTGAAGCCAAACGAGAGTCTGTTGTGTGTGCGTTAGCACGTGGCAAGTGTTTGTACATTCACTCTGCCAAAACAGTACAGTTACAGTCGCTCACCCTTCTAGATGACCTGAAACAGTCTAACCAGGTCTTGTGTCTAGAAATCGCAGAGGCTAGCTAGTGCTAGCCAACTTATTTAGCCAATTAGTTTCAGCCAGCTGGTGTGCAACTGTGGCAAAGTTGGTTTGACATTGGATAGCCTATCTCTGGGGCTAGTTAGGGACCATCAATAAATTATACAATGTAAATGGCACAATATTTTCATGTTGCACATATTTTAGTTGGCTCATTAAATGCTTTCAATATTTGTAAATACATTTCTATAATTTATAGTTGGTTTGAGGATTTTAAGTCCTTTACATTTGGAGCTATTGACATTTAAAAAATATTGTCCCATGTACATTGTGTAATTTACTGATGGTCCCTAACTAACCCCATAGGGGTATGGAATGTCAAACCAAATTGACCATGGGCATTACGATCGGGTCGCTTGCAGCTGCGCTCCGAATTGATGATTACTTGGGTGCTGCCAGCTGTGGGCAGGATTTAAATAAACCCAACCCAAGGAAAACTGTTACGGTAGTAATGGTACCCTTCATTCCATGACATATACATTTTTCCTATCATCTCGCAAATCTCCATTTGGACGAGGCTGACTGTATGACCGGAATTATCCTATTTACACTTTGTAGTACATTTTGACACTAGAATAAAAGTTTCTGACTCATATCGATGCCACATTGGCCGTTTTCAAAATGAGAAGTTGCTTTTTAGGGGCAGTCACTCTTTAGTGTCATTATTGCATGTGCCAAGAAACACACATTCAAATGAGTTTTCTCTGAAAACACTTAGAAATAGAAATAACATCTTATTCAACTGCCTTGCAAATCCTTCAAGGTAACTGGACAATATCTCCTTTCATAGGCTATCCCTTAAGTAATTAAAATGATGGAGAACATAATGCAGCCTACAGCAGAGGTTAACAGGTACTAGGCTTTAGTATATGGGTTGGAGTTAAGGTTAACAGATTTGAGTTGAGAGTTCAGTGGGTCGACAAGATAGGGTTTTTGTGTGTGGGTTGGAGATGTCTGACTATGTACGGTTGGAGCTTAGAGCTCTCATTGCTATGGTTTGCCTGATCAGCAGACTTCGACAGTGCCACTTGACAGCTGATAGTGTGTGTGGGCAGTTCTGTGTTCCCGTTTCAGCTCCCAGTTACCAGGCTGATGGATGGAGCAGGATACTGACCCACACTGACCCACTGTGACCCGGCCTCAGCCCTACTGATCCAGGGCAGGGGTTAGAGGGCAGGGGTCAGAGACAAAGGGCAGAGACACAACACCACAACAGTACACACAACATAACCAGAGAGAGAGGTACTTTATCACCCTCCACTGACACCAACGGACAACTGACACTCAAATTCCAGGATAACGCAGGTTAGTGTCTTCATGTTACACGTCAAAATTATTTGTATTGGTAACAACAGCTTTAAAATGTTTTTTTGTGTGTGTGTGTGTAACAGCCCGTCTCTTAGCTGAGATCTTTTTAAAGCTCTCATTTCCTTTCCCCGCCCTCGTTTAAGGATGGACTGACCATACTCCCACAAGGCTCTGTACTGCAGCATACAGGGTGATGTCAGAGGACCCTAGAGAACACTCTGGCATTCTGACAACCTGAGGATCCCTCATACACTCACTCACTGCACTCTTCATGTGGCTTTGCCATTAAACGTTCTTCCATAAATGTCTATTGCCAGGCAATATGAGCTGTTTCCAACATCATAACAAGGGATTTAAAGGCTTTTCTCAGAGATGTTTCCAAGTGTCATCGTGAATCACAGCCATAAGGAAAGACAACTGTGACTTGGCCTGTTCTTGACATTAACCAAAGTTGTGAAACACTGAAATGGAATAAAAACCAAACATTGTATAGCCAATGAAATGATCTTGAACCAGTTAAAGAAGCTGCCCTCCGTATTGTACAGTTCCATCCTTTTCCTGCATGTTGCAGTCAAGGTAGTGAGGCTAGCAACTTTAAACGTATCAAAATTATAAACTCCCAACATTACAAATCACACAAATATGCCCATGTACAACAAAATGCCTTGTCTCTTGGTCCAGTGCTCAAACTTGTCGCAGGCACCCTCCTTTCATAGCTCTCTGATTAGCCCATATTTACACAGCGACGGGCGCCCTAATCCTTTCCGCTCTTTACTCCCCCTTCCCAGAATGCACTGGGCTCCAGGCAGGCCCCTGTCTCTCGGCGGAGCGGAGTGAGTGCAGGAGAGACCCAAATCCTCTGGACAATAGCCTGGCTGTCCCGCCGGCCATGATGGATGACTCAAGGGTCTCAGGCCTACATTAGCATCACAAAGGCCTAAGCCAACAATATGGAGCCTTTCAGTGGGAGGTCCCTGGCTGGCTGGGGAGACGGGAGAGGCCCTATAACTACTACACACTGGAACAGTACCATGGCTAAAGCTGCTGTATCTTTACTCCAGCTCCATCCCCTGGGCTCTGTCTGGTCTAGCCTCCATGTTGTCACACACAAACACAGAGGGCTACCTTGGGGTATGTTATGGGAGTAATAGCCCCATCCAAGTGATTAGACCTTAAAGCTGAGATCCGCATTTGGTGAAACAGCGCCACAGGCGCATTTGTTATTGTTTTTGAAACGGGGAAGAGGATCATTCTGCTCAGTGGTAAAAAATGATCATAGTACATACTGCTGTTCTATCATGCGTGCAATGATTTACAATGATGTCAGACGGGAAAAAACGATATTCGTTGTTTCAAGTAATGTCTTTGTTTTTGGAATATCGCAAACAGACGCGGCAGTTTTACTGCTACGGATTCCAACTTTAAAGCTCCAGAAACCAACTACGTAGTTCCTATGGTTAGAAACAGAACAGGTGACTGGCCAATGGCAACTTAACTTTGTTAAGACTTAATAATTTAAAGGCGCTACACCTAGAATTCCGCCCCTATGTGGAAGCTAGGTGAATTGCAACAGCCCTAGGCTGCATTCAAAACAAATCTCCCCCTCCCCTGCATCCCATTTCCCTGTAACATGGTGGAGACTCATGCTTGAGCCTTTTACTTTCGGTTTTGGTCCAGTAGCTGCAAACAGCTGTAAAAACGATATTTTTGTTATTGAAAATATATTTCACAGAGATTTTGGTGGTAAAATGATTCCCTACGCTATTCAGTGCTTGTTTTCTCACATAAACTGAAATTGAGCGAACAATGTAGAATTTTAGCAACCAGGAAATGACAGAGTGATTTCTACACTGGCCGATTTCCACTAGATAACACAGCCAAAGTCAAAACAGTTTTCCCATTTTGACAACAGATGCCACTCCGGCGGGAGAAATCAATAGGTGAATATCACAGCCAATCACAACACTGGTGGGTAAGTAATACTACGAAACATTATCATTCCACTATTACTGCAGATACTGCATATTATGGACATTTTCTGAAATGACAATGCAAAAATTCATAAAATCTTATCTGTAGCACCTTTAATGTATCTAAAGAGGCTGCAATGTCACAGGCATACAAACTGTAAGATCAAAACAAACAGACAGAAACAAACAAAAATACTGTATTACTTCTGGACCTTTTAACCCTGAATGGAAATAGATCTAGCCCTGGCCCTGTGTCCCTAAACCAGATGGTGCTGCTCTGACCAATCCCTTAGCTTGGAGATAGGGAGCTTAGTCTGATACGATCTACAGCTCCAATGCAGGTGTTTCTCTCAGAGCAGTCAATGGGTGCGGCCATCACCCACCCTGACAAATAAATCCTCACACACTCACACGTACACACTCCTGGCAGGCTGACATCTGACTCCATCCCGACCAGCTGCCTATTCTAGATGGCTTAACACGGTACATTATGATCCCCCAGCACCCCACCCCACTCCCATTTAGAGAATGGGCCAGAGAGAAAGACTTCAAGGCCAAAGTCAGATGGTCTGAGGCCGTGACGATGGCTTTTCTCATTATCAACATACCCCTCCAGCCCTCCCCTATGGATGTATCCAACTCTCCACCAATCACAACACACTTCATCATACAAAAGGAGCCACTGGTAAAGCCAAACACAGCAATCAGGGAATATCAAACATCACTTGCTGCTCTAATTGCTAATTTGGGGAAACCTTTGCACAGTAACGCACACGTGTTAAATGAAAGGCAGAAACATCCAACCTTTTGATTAAGGCACCCCATTGTATGCAGCAGTGATTTTGACTTTGTTTATAGAACCATTTCCATTTCAGTGGTACTTCCAGAACACACGGTTTCAAAGTCAGTAAAACATTTTCTTAATGCATGACGTTAAGGATGGAAGGCTGCTGTATACCTGATGCCGATAGCCTCCACTCACAATTAAGCACTTCAGTTGTTTTAGAATGACTCCAAACTTCAGCTTGAGCCCAGTCTCTGATGAGCTTGAAATATACCGAGGAGTCCACAGACCACAACGACCACGTCTTGGTTTGGCAAAGGACCACTGTATTCATTCATCGCAATTTCGAAATTAAAAAGGCACTGTGTGTGTGTGTTTAAGTGTGTGTGTGTATATATACAGAAGAACAGCGCTCTAAGAACCACATTCCCTCTATCCCAAACTGTGGTCTACTACGCATACTAACGGCCTGTGTGAGTGAATGCTGCTGGTTGGTTGCAGCCGTTGGTTGGTTTTAATGGGACTAATTAGCCATGCTTCCTGTGTGTTCGGGCCTCTCAGTGTTCTGACAGAGAGGCCTGGATGGAAACATTACACACTGGAAATCACACATGAAAAAATACAGGCCCTCAAGCTGCCTGATGAATGTATTTACCTTCAAGATTTTCTTCAACCTAGCCAAAAAAATTATGTGAAGCAAAATGTTGTACTGTACATCGGAATTGTTTAGTCAATCCAAACAAATACTGTACAGTGATGGTGAGAGAGAGAGAAAGAGAGAAAGAGAGAAAGAGAGAGAGAGAGAAAGAGGGAGAGAAACAGCATTGAGTGTTGTGACCTCTCACATATTCTCCTCCTATCTCAACAACACTTTCTGTCATCATTACCTCTGTCATTCTGTCTCTGTGTGGGCCGTCACACAAAGTATCATGAATCTATCATGTCTTTCAAAGGAACAAATTGTTCCTGGAATAATTACATCAGAAGGGAGTGCAACACAACGACCTACAGATGAACACCTAGTGCTCTTTCCTGACACACACATGCCTGCGAAGAGCGAGGCTCTGTTTCGAACACGTTCTAACCCTGAAGGCCACTGAGTCATTAGTAACAAACAAAGATGTGCCAAGAGCCTCTTTCACTCCATTTACCTTGAAAGGAAGACAGTGAGTATACCACTGGATAATAATCTCTATGCCTTTTGTTTCAATTATTATTGTATGTTATGGAAACATGGCAGGTCTTTGTAAGTCATGATATTGATATTTCTGTTTCGTGTGTGTGTGTGTGCGCATGTGAGTGTGAGACGACAGGCACAGGCATGCCCTTCATGGTCACAGCTTACACCCCTCTGGAGGCACACAGGCTCACATTACTGCAGCATTCTGAACTATCCTCTTCGAACGATTCCTACCATCCCACTTTCATGATAGCCATTCATTTTTAAGACAGAAACAGTGGAGGTCTTTAGTGTTTTTCTCATTCAATAACAATATATTAATTATAAAAGAACATTCTTTGTTACAGTACAGCAACAGGCAACTACAATTATATTGTCAGTGTCCCTGATTCGGGGTTGGAAAGGTAAAGGTTTCAACCACAATACACCCTGACCATTGTAATGCTTCTCTAGGGCACAACACTATGGTAACACCATTTACCAGAATGCAGCAGCCACTACTCTTAAACCATTGGATGCCGTCTACCATAGCACCCTTCGCTTTATCACAGGTGACAGTTTTGATACTCATCACTACATCCTGTATTAAAAGGTTGGCTGGTCCTCATTAAAGTCCAGTAGATCACTTCACTATTCCCTTTTTATTTACAAAGCTCTACTACACAAGCTTCCGACATACCTAACATCGCTGTTATAATATAAAAACACGAGATACCAAACTGGTTCACAAGATTGGTTAACTCTTGAGGTTCCTCGAGTCTCCAACAAACTAGGTAAATCTGCTTTATTTTTAAAGCACCTCATTGCTGGAACCAACTACAAAATACATTACAGCTGGTTGTTCTGGTGCCGCTCGGGCAATTTAAAATATTGATTGGGGACCTTCTTATTGAGGAATGTAATTGTTTTTCTTGAATAGTTGTGTTTTGCTGTATTTTACTTGTTTTATATTGTTTTTGATTTAAACCAAGATCGAACTCTTTGGCCTGAATGCAAAGCATCACGTTTGGAAGAAACCTGGCACCATCCCTATGGTGAAGCATGGTGGTGGCAGCATCATGCTGTGGGGATGTTTGAGTTTGTCTTATGAAATTGTATATGCAGAGCTCCCTTGTGAAAGAGACCTTGGTCTCAATGGTGACACCCTGCTTAAATACAGGTAAAATAAAATAACAAAACACAAAGAGTTTTGTTGCCTTACAATTATCCAAACATTTCCTGAGCACTTTTCATTATTATTTTTTAACACACCTTCAATAAAAACTCCCAGACCTCAATTGCGCATCGTCAATAACCTGCCTCCCTCGCAGGACAAAGTAATGTTGCAACACTCTTAGGTAGTAAAATAACTGATAGTAAAATCACAGCTGCCTACCTAAAAACCCTTCCAAAAACAATCACACCACAAAAGACGACTACTCGTAATACAGAAAATATAAAGAACATTATGCTTCCTGGCTATATATTTTTTACGCACAGCCTGTGCAACCATATATAGAAGAATTGTTTAAAAAATGAAGAGGTGCAACTTCTGTGTCTCCATCCTTTGTTAAAGATAATGTGTGTAAGTCACACTCTTAACTCTCTCTAAGCATTATCTTTGCTCTCTAAGAGGCATAATACATTGTATAGGAAATACGTATAGTGTATAGAGGAGAACTCCGTGGTGCTGTTCCTCAAGGTGAGGAGCAGGTGGGTCTTTCCCACGGTGCCATCCAGGTCCATACCAGGGAAAATGACAGTGGCTCAGTGTCAATACCAACTCTGCCCACACCACGGTACTGTACTGTAGAGAGCAAGCTGGCATGAGCGTTGACTGACAGACAGGTAGTCCACTAGCGGATTGTAACATGACTTTAAACAATGTCTTTGAGACTGGAGGACAGATTGAATTTAAGTAACTTAAAAATGTACGTTCCAGCTGCTAGCATTTATAGTTGTATTATTACTAATAGAGGTTTAGGCTACAACTATAAATGCTAGCAGCTGAAGTTAAGGGTCTGTACTGTACCCATCATATAGTGAAGCATACTGTAACATGTTACTGTAGTTCCATGATGCTGTATGTACCATACTGGGAGGATAGCCTGAGGGAGACCCAGACCCCAGGATGACTCAGACCCAGGCCACCCCAGCATGCTTCACCATTACCCTGAGGGCAGGAGGACTGTATGTCTCATCTCATACTGGCCATGTTGGCAGCTTGGATGTACAGGATCTTATCCACAATAGCTAGGAGGCAGAGACGAGATATCATGTAAACCAAATCAATGCTCAGAAGTACACAGCTTCCAATCACTCATTTATAAACCTTTTCTTTCCTTTTTAAAAATAATTTAAAGTTAGCTAATCATTGGTGACAGTGACAATGCACTGGATTTGACATTGAAAATGTATCTTAGAACTTAAAAGGGCCAAATCCAAACCTAATCCAGGATTCACTACCGATTACCTCAGTCACTACCTGTTCCTGAAGCAGAGAGGAGAAATGGCCATGTCAACAATGGTGCAACATACTCCAGCCTGCCTCTGCTCTGCTCTCTCCTACAGCTAAGCCATGCTGGGATATTTGGCCTGACCAACAGAGAGACAGCAGATTGCTTCGGTCTAATGATGATGAGGCATCATGACAGGCCTCTCAACTCACAGGATAAATGGCGGCAGAATGGAACCACAGTGGAGGCCTATCTGCTCCTCATCTAAACCAGATGGAGATTGTTAATACCATTTAAAAACGCTGATTTCTCTCTAGAGTTTATCGCTCGGACAAAAGAAGTGCAAAGTAGTTGATAACTTCACAGACATTGAGACATCTGAGAGAAATAACAAGCAGTCGTACAGGTTGTGGTGGAGGAGTCATATGTTTTGTGATCAGTCAGTTTGTGGGCATTTTGGCCGGGCTGAGGTCGTGTCCCTTCCTTCTACCTGCTCAATCTGGTTCCTGTAGAGCAGTCGGCGCTCCACAAAGAGGAAAGAGCCTCTCCCCAGCCCATCATTCCCCCCAGGCCAGGCTGGGCTGGGCACCGTGCCAGGCCCCACTGAGACTCAAAGCACCCGAGAGCCCCACAGGTAAACACTAAGATAAGCTCCGCTGCAACAGGAAAAATAGACATTGTTTAGAGGCAATAGGCAGTTGCTATAGAGACAGTTGCTAATTAACTGCATTGAGCGGAGGGAGCAGAGGGCTGAAGAGGGGCACTCAGGAGGACCCGAGCCTTGCTCTGCCTCACTCCGCCTCCTCTAGTGAGTAATCCAGTCGTTCCTCCAGTCTCTCAGATGCCAACGCCGCCCAACACGGTACCGCACTGTCCTTGGTCAAACATCTGTCTCACGTCGTGAAAGCTCAGCCACTGTCTGTTGCCTCATCAGGATGCGACCCGTCGGACAGCAAATTAAGTTGTTATTGAATCCAGGCCATCTGTGTGGTTCCAGTGCTAACTAATGCAAACCATTGTATTTCTAGCAATCAGCCCACTTAATCAGTCTGGAGCACCTCTCTATCTGTTTCTCATCAGCTCTGGGATGAGAGGGAGGTTCCACAGCACAGTGATGGCCAACAGGATCTGAGTGTTTTGTAAAGGCAAATCCATGGTCTGCTATGTGGAGGATATTATTTGTAGACAAGGGAGATATGAGGTTGTGTTACAGGCTATATCCTGCTACATGAGTCCACGGTGAGTCAGAGTTCAAGCACTAGGACCCAGTGGATCCACGGCTGAGAAGAGAGGAAGGAGTGAGTTCTTCCACAGTTCCAGTAATCACTGCTCAGTATTCCAACTCTACATGCCTCTCAACCCGCTCTCTTGTCCTCCTTACCTGATATGCTGACATGCAGATCCCATCCATAAGTAACGCATAGCAATTTGTAATACATTAGAATAAACTACAATGACAAGTGCACAAGGTATACTGGCCCAGTTTCCAATGATGGATATGTGTTAGTGTCAAACTTACAGAATCAGGTTTTGAGTAAAATCCCAGAGGGATCATTGTTATGTTCTAGAGAAGGTAAAGAAACAAGCAGCTGAGTCTGGAACATATCTAAATACTGATGACCTCTGACCTACCCTGTCTTGATCCCACTCAATAAATCACAACCAAGCAGAGATAACACGTCTGTCAACACGCTCAGACAGAGATTGATCTAGTTAGGGCCATATTCAATAAACATAAACTCAAACACTGTAGATGATCTCATTTGACTCCATTGTGTGTCAAGAGTCTCAGAAACAACCTGAAGACATTATACAACAACATATAGAAGTATACACACTTACAACCAGAAAAAGTGCACTAAAAGTTCCCAAAGTGCCACAGTACTGTTACATCTGACTCTAAAATAGTTTTCTCGTTTCTGCATATAATATCTTTCTCACATCAGATTTCTGACTCGGTAAGAGGCCTGAGTTTGACACAGACTGTGAGCTTGGGTAGTGAGGTCACATGAGAGCAGACACTGGATGTTGTGTTGTGTGCTGTGAGCAACTATGACACTCAGAGAAGGAGGAGGAGGGGAGTGTCCTCCCTCTCCCAACATCACCAGCCAAGCCCAAGAAGAGAGGGAGGGTGAGGGAGTGTGTGTGTGTGTGTGTGTATGTATGCGTGTGTGTGAGGGAGTGAGAAAGAGGGGGGAGTGTACGGCGCAGCTGGTGGCAGCCGCACGACCATCTGCTCCTCACTAATGGTTCACACTGGCTTTAGTTCTAAACCCCTGCCTCCCTCCCTCCCACAGCACTCCAGGCCTCCAGCAGAGACTCACTGGTCATGTCTCTCACTAACTCACCACTCTTCCACTCTCACTAACTCACCACTCTTTCACTCTCACTAACTCAACACTCTTCCACTCTCACTAACTCAACACTCTTCCACTCTCACTAACTCACCACTCTTCCACTCTCACTAACTCACCACTGTGCAGTATGTGTTGTTTCTAATAATTCTAACTAAATATACCTCCCACATTGTCCACTTCTGTGAACAACAGCCCAGTTGTAACAAACTGCATTAGAGCCTTTCTTGGAGTTATTCTCTTCCTCCGTACTTACCGTACATCTTGCCCTCGTCTGAGAGGATGATCTTCCTGCGCCCACAGGGGGGGTAGATAGCCAGCGCCTCCTGGAAGCTCTGGTCGATGTCAGGGCTCCACACGCCCTCGGGGTCCCCATCCATGCCCTTGTCGGCCCCGTCGCTCATCCTCTCCATGTCGTCTGCGGGGCTCTCGCTGCCGCTCCAACTGCTGGGGTCCATAGTGGCGGTGCGCTCGTCCATGCCCAGGCCTGGATCACACTAGGGGGAGAAACCTGGAGACCAGCAGCGGAACAAACAAACAGTCAGTTAGTCAGTTACAGAGCAGAGTATAAACCAGCTGCATCCAGCACCAACAGAGAAGCGCAGCCCTGGTTCACTCTGGCCTGGGCAGCAGCAGTAGCAGCAGAGCAGGGGAAGGGAGCGAACACAAGCGAGACAACGAGGGAAACTACTGCTATGTTTGCTCAGAGAGTTGTCGTTTTTACACAAGTGCTAAGTTTGAGAACATTCAAACTGTCGCCAGGATTTAGGCATGAGGATTATTCCTATCAACATTTCTCCTCAGCTTAACATGACATTGTATAGCAAGACAGATCGTTAATGCTGTATACACCTGGTGAAAGAATAATGTGATCCAATCCCAAAACAAACATGTGGATACAATAAAAAGGCTATAAAAGAACATGGTAGAAGGAAGCCACAAGCCAAGAGCTAATAGAAGAGAGGCCTTGGGTAGCATTAATCCACACCAGCTGCCATCTACTTGGAAACCACTATCATAGTCAGTCACTACTCAAAGACAGTCTGTCACCAAGCTCTTCAATATGGCTGGGGTTCATATAGGGGGATCGCCATACAAAGGCTTCATGGAGCTCCAGAAATATGAGTCTATATTCACAATATCCTATTCAAAATGACATTGTCAATTTCACGTCTAAATACAGTTACTTCATCATCTAAATTTCGAAACAATCATAAACAACATCCACCCCAACAAGTAGAATGTTTCCTATAGAGAAAGTGTACAGCTGGAATATACTTTATTCCCCATGGCTTTGTGGAGATGGCCACACAGCTGCCCCCCCCCTCCCCATCCAGTTGCCGAGCAGCAACTCCTTCCTCTCAAACAAGATCCTATTCATGGAGCACGCTTTGTTGTAAAGAGCGACTAACAGCATATGTTTCCTCTAGAATGTCAGTACACTGGAGGATCTGTCTGTGTGTGTGTGTGTCTGTGTGTGTGTATGTGTGTGTGTGTGGTTGACGGGGGTGGGGGCTGCTGGTAAAGAATCTGCCACAGAGCAGACGTAGCTTTGACTGAATTTGGTTTTGTGTGCTGAGTGCTGACATTGCACAACTAACTACTGCTATTGGTGGGGGGAAAACGTTCCATTCCAACCACTAAATGACTCTCCCCCCACTGATTTATGAACTGAGTTAGTAATCACTAACAGCATGCTGATAAATGGGGGTTATCAGATGGGAGAAAGGAGTAATTCAAATGTTGAATGAATTTGGCTTCATTCAGCATCCTCATGTAAAATACCTTCTCCTTCAGTTAGTTTGACATAGTAGCATGATTTGAGACATAGTAGCATTATTTGAGGAGTAGATGGCAGAGATAGTTGGGGTAGATTTAGTAAGGTAAACAAAAAAGAATGTTTACTAAAGGGGACTCTTTGGCGTTACAGAATCTGTCAGCAAATGGATTACAGTGACACTCAGAAGTGTTTTGGAGATGCCTAGCTACTATAATCACCACTGCCCAGCAGGATATCTGTGGAGCGGAGGTTTTCCTCCACACTCCCACAAGTGTCTTTCCCAGAACCCATCTCTCTAGGAAGTCGAAAGAGGCTTACCGCACCTAACGTGATGAAATATTAAGCTCTTCCAATATTAAGCTCTTTACATGCATATGTGGCACTTACTGAACTGTACTGACATGTGTGGCAACCATAGACATACATATTCACAGCACTGAGAGTGCCCACCAAAGTTCAACAAATAGACATTTAGGCACAGACAGTGATGACTGTCTATATGCTGTTAAATCCAAACCATAAAAATCATTCTATGTTTTGTATAACATATGAGTAACATGCATTTGGTACTCAGGAGAAAAATGAGAATTAGCATGTGACATGTGTGACACAGGGATGTTTTCTGTATCCCTGTAGAGATAATAGGAAAATCCCTCCGGATTAGCATTTTGGTGTTGAATTGGCAAAGAGCAGAATCCTATCAGTGTAGTCCCTGCAATGAAAACTGCATAATTAACTCATCTGTTGAGCTTAAATGTATCACCTCACTAATCTGCATCCAGGGCCTTGATTATTTCCTGTTAGAGTGGGCCGCTGGGAAAGATTAAAGCACCCCGATACAAACCACATCACAAAAGGCTTTGCAGACAAATACATTTACCCCCCCTTATTCCCATTTCCCAATTATGTAAACCTGCTGCAAAATTAAAGAGGAATCTGGAAGCAATACTTAGGCCCTATTTAATCAAACTGGTAACCTGAATTCCAGCATACATCAAATATGCTTTTTATGAGCAACAAGAGGGTGAGTTTTAATAATAAGTCTGATAAATTTATTTTTCTCCATGTACATTTTTTTTGTTGAGTTGTCAATAACATAGTAGACAGTGTATAAATGCTTCAGTTCTTCCAATGATAAAAAACAAACAATAAGAAGATAATCTGGATTTACATATGGATTTACTCATATGGATCTGATGTTTGGACATGGTTGCTCTGTTATGTTATGCGATGGTGCACAATATGGGGCAATGTCTCAGCTCAAGCTGCCTCTCTGCTCCACTGATCTGTACTAATGTAGGGGAGGAGGGAGGGAGGGGCAAAGGGAGACAGAATGTTGTGATTGGTGCAATATGGCCGTGCTAGATGCTGGAGTGGGACTGCTTGTCCGAGGCCCCAGTGGCAGATGGGAGGGGGAGATTAGTCATGCAACAATATACTGTGGCTACACTTACACTGCACTTCATCCTCCAGGCAGGGACAGCCTTCCAAACAAACGCCATGGCATGAATGCGATTCCACAGAAACAGGGGGCATACATTCACACCAGGCAGCTGTCTCTCTGTCATTCTCTCTATCGCTCTCTCTCTCTTTCGCTCTCTCCCGCCTGCTCTAATTCCAGCTCTTCTGGGGCTACCTCTGTATATGCAATGTGCATCGCTGCAGGCAGGGAAATAGGGAGGCCGACCAGACATTGTGTTGTAATGATATGTATATATGAGTGTTTGCATCACCAGGGGGTTGTGTTGGTAGGGGGTTGATCATGTTATCACTGTAACAGTGAACACAAGTAGTAGCATGGTCCTCTGCCTCGTGGATATGTTTTCTCTCTTGGAAGCTGCATCCATCTAAAATGCAGACAAAACACAAAACACTGTGTTTTACCAGAACCTCCCTGGCATCCAATCTTCTGCCATTTCTAGGAAAGCTGTTCCCCACAGGGGCAATGTGAAAACACCTTCACACAACACTACTAAATGGATATGGCCATGCCTGAAACCTACAGAGAGGGAGAGAGAGACGTACAGTGGGATTTTTCTCTATTAACCTAACCGTTAAACAAAAGCTGGACTCGGAGGTAGCCATATAAGCGCACAAAGATGCCAGTTACAAAGCCTGAAAATATTTCTGACAACTGCACTAACAAGGCCATTCATAATACAATTTTGCATTTTGTAATTATGAAATGAGACCTGTATGAATAAGTACAGATTTAATACAAAAGGGTTAATTATCTACAAGAGGAAACAAACGAATGATGTTCTTAGATCTTTTCCAACATCTTACAAGCAATCGTTGAGAAAAAAGACTTTTATCCCCTGCTATTCAGTTAATTTCTACTGATAACATGAATTACTTAAGCCCTGCTATTAGTTTATGAGTCTATAAGGCTGGATATTCAAATTCAAAGGCTGACAACCCCTCCTTTCATGCTTTTCTCTGTCAGATATCTCTTTGCATTTCAATAGCATGATGCATCAGTGAAAGAGTGTGCCCATCTTGTTCCGTTTGTCATTTCAGCATTGGGCTAAGTGAGACACAGCTCCTTTATCTCTCTGGAGAGGCCTCAACACAACGCCATTATTTCAATATCCCTACACCTGAACGGGTCTATTTACTGCCCTACTATGCCATTAACATTTGCACATCCTTTGTTGCCGTCATAATTGTAAAAATGGAGAGGAGCGGATGAAAAATCCAGAATATTTCTGAAATGCTGACTTCTGCCTCCACATCTAAGTTTGCTATGCAGTCTGTGGATTGCACTGCATTTGATGTAATATGAGGTACATTACATACATTCATAGCAAGATGTGGGACCTAATGCTATAAAAAAAATTAACTGAATTTCTGACTAATATGAGCATTAGGGTTGAATGGCTGGAACCCGGTTACCGAGATTTACCAGGATTTACCACCCAAAACCACTCCCTTTTCCCGGGATATATAACTGCGAGAAACCGGTAAATTACAATAAATTGTTAGCCCATCTCAGTATGGAGCGCAGTTCACAATACACGTGTAGACCTATCATCTCATCATGGTAGCGTTTTTTCTTGTGACAGGTAGGCCTACAGTGCCTTGCAAAAGTATTCATCCCCCTTGGCGTTTTTCCTATTTTGTTGCATTACAACCTGTAATTTAAATTGATTTTTATTTGGATTTCATGTAATGGACATACAATAGTCCAAATTGGTGAAGTGAAATGAAAAAAATAACTTGTTTCAAAAAATTCAAAAAAATAAATATCGGAAAAGTGGTGCGTGCATATGTATTCACCCCCTTTGCTATGAAGCCCCTAAATAAGATCTGGTGCAACCAATTACCTTCAGAAGTCACATAATTAGTTAAATAAAGTCCACCTGTGTCACATGATCTCAGTATATATGTGTCACATGATCTCAGTATATATACACCTGTTCTGAAAGGCCCCAGAGTCTGCAACACCACTAAGCAAGGGGCACCACCAAGCAAGGGGCACCACCAAGCAAGCGACACCATGAAGACCAAGGAGCTCTCCAAACAGGTCAGGGACAAAGTAGTGGAGAAGTACAGATCAGGGTTGGGTAATAAAAAATATCCGAAACTTTGAACATCCAACGGAGCACCATTATAAAAAAATTGAAAGAATATGGCACCACAACAAACCTGCCAAGAGAGGGCCGCCCACCAAAACTCACGGACCAGGCAAGGAGGGCATTAATCAGAGAGGCAACAAAGAGACCAAAGATAACCTTGAAGGAGCTGCAAAGCTCCACAGTGTAGATTGGAGTATCTGTTCATAGGACCACTTTAAGCCGTACACTCCACAGAGCTGGGCTTTATGGAAGAGTGGCCAGAAAAAAGCAATTGCTTAAAGAACACATTTGGTGTTCGCCAAAAGGCATGTGGGAGACTCCCCAAACATATGGAAGAAGGTACTCTGGTCAGATGAGACTAAAATTGAGCTTTTTGGCCATCAAGGAAAACGCTATTTCTGGCGCAAACCCAACACCTCTCATCACCCCGAGAACACCATCCACACAGTGAAGCATGGTGGTGGCAGCATCAGTCTGTGGGGATGTTTTTCATCGGCAGGGACTGGGAAACTGGTCAGAATTGAAGGAATGACGGATGGCACTAAATACAGGGAAATTCTTGAGGGAAACCTGTTTCAGTCTTCCAGAGATTTGAGGCTGGAACGGAGGTTGACATTCCAGCAGGACAATGACCCTAAGCATACTGCTGAAGCAACACTCGAGTGGTTTAAGGGGAAACATTTAAATGTCTTGGAATGGCCTAGTCAAAGCCCAGACCTCAATCCAATTGAGAATCTGTGGTATGACTTAAAGATTGTTGTACACCAGCGGAACCCATCCAACTTGAAGGAGCTGGAGCAGTTTTGCCTTGAAGAATGGGCAAAAATCCCTGTGGCTAGATGTGCCAACCTTATAGAGACATACCCCAAGAGACTTGCAGCTGTAATTGCTGCAAAAGGTGGCTCTACAAAGTATTGACTTTGGGGGGGTGAATAGTTATGCACACTCAAGTTTTCAGTTTTTTTGTCTTATTTCTTGTTTGTTTCACAATAAAACATATTTTGCATCTTCAAAGTGGTAGGCATGTTGTTTAAATCAAATGATACAAACCCCCCAAAAAATCCATTTTAATTCCAGGTTGTAAGGCAACAAAATAGGAAAAATGCCAAGTGGGGTGAATACTTTCGCAAGCCACTGTACATTTTCTGCAGCATAGCCTATGCTACAGTAATATAAAGACCAAATGTGCGTCTTATTTACCCATCTCCATCTGGCTTTCAGGGGTCACCTTGGTTTTTAATTGTACATTTAAAAAAAATATTGCAGCTGCAGAGTTTTAAAACAGCCTATTACTCAAATTGCTTTAAATCAGTGGACGTGCGAGCACTCTCTCACAGTCTTTCTCTCTCCATCAACTCCATTCAAATTGTATTCAAAATAGATAATCCTGTTCTAGATTGATATATAGCCCTATATTTAGATGTCCTAGCCTACCTCTTTCAGGTAATACATTCAATGCAGTATTAGCCTTATATGTAGCTAAATAATGATGGGTTATGCATAATAAGCTTCTAACTTATAGCCTCTGTCTCTTGCGCAATACGCAAGCACTTGTGCTCTGCTGGCCTCTCCTTAAAAAATGCTCCTTAGCTCTTGGAGTCCAATGCAGAAAAATCTAGACTAGAATAGCTTGCTGGACATTATTTATTTTGCATTTGTTATAGCAATGGACTAGTCGAAGAGGGATGCAAGCTCTTTTTTGCTGAATGTTAAATACAGCAGCCAATAGAACTCACGGGTAGTTTGAAAGAAGAGCGAACGCGCGATGGTGGTAGGCTATAGCAGTTATTTATTCAGACCCATAACCATTCAATCTTCGTGAAGAGAATTGAAAGCCTTCTACATCTAATTCTAGTCCTATATTATTCAATGATGTCATTAGAATGATGAAGATAAGGACAACGAAACATATTTCATTTAACTTTTGAAAGCGAGGAAGGAATGAAGCAACAATAGAGAGAGAAAGAGGAGGTAGGCTAATAACATTAGGGGAAATATTCAGAATATTAGTCTTTCTATCTCTATTGTTGCTTAATTCCTTCCTCGCTTTCAAAAGTTAAATGAAATACGTTTTGTTGTCCTTATCTTCATTTGTATAATTAGTAGACGCATATATATATATATATATATATATATATATATATATATATATATATATATATATGCGTCAGCCTACTAATTATACAAATAGGCCCTATTATTTTTCAAAATTAAAATCAAATTCTCATGCTGATCAAAGCTCTAATCAAATCCAGACATCATATACGTTATGATGCTTTTGAATGACACTTCCGGATTTGGCGGGAAATACTGGGTTACCCGGGAGAAAAGTGATTTATTCTCGGGATGTAACATTTGTAAAATACCGGGAAAATAGTCAACCCTAATGAGCATGCCCTCCATCTCCCAACACCTGACAGAGAGAGACATCCTCATTACCAGGAGAGACTGGTTCTCAGTGAGCACGGCTGGATGGGGCTCCAGTCCATTCACAGCTCCAAATGACATGACAAATGACAACACCATCCTCAGAGGTGCAGCTCTCGGCTTTTGCCTCAACACCACAGAGAGCACCAACCAACCCCAGTCCTAACCAGGTGGCTCTGTCCTGTAAGACAGCAGTAACAAGACAGCAGTAACAAGGTCATTGATGTGTCAGAGGACTGTTGCCATACTTGTTAATAAGAGACACAGGCTGAGACCCTGGCTATTCACAGAGTCACTGAGTGGTGCTCTGAGGTTTCTACTGAATACAAAACACACTAGCTAATTATCACTGGCTGTGAGAGGAGGAAATGCCAGTGTCAATTCAACAGTCAAGTCTGAGCAGATTACTACATACCACAAGCTGCACAACATGGAAATGCTCTTATTAGTGACATAAAGATAGAGAGACGTAGGAACACATATCTTACAGGGTATAGAAAGGGCTCGAGCTATGCCCCTGCATGATATAGGATCCAACATAGTATAAAGCAAGTCACTCTAATGACGGTCACTCTAAAGACGAATCCATTTAAGTGAATTTCACAAATATTAGTCACAGCATGTAGCTTATTTTTGGAGTCTGATGTCTATCATTGTATAGAGCTAAATTGAATTCTACCCGGATGAGTCTTGCAGTTCAAGTTCAGTCAATGCAGTTCAAGGTGGCCTGCACTATAGTGAGAACTTCAGATATATTCATTGTACGCTGGAAAACTGGGAACAGAAACATCAAATAGAAATCCTGTGTTCATTTTGTGTTCAATATTAAATGTAAAGATTGATAAAAAATATACATATTGTATTTTCCAACAATCACACACCGTGCTGAACCATTTCACTTTAATAGATGAAACAGATGTCACAGAAATTTTTGTTCATCATGCAATATTATTTCAAATGTGTAGTAGCGAACCACAGCAATTTGAATGTTCTACTTATTGCTACATCATGATACAAAACACTGGGGCGCTGCATTTCTTTTATAGAAACAAACCCAACACACAAATGGGAAATCAATTTTGACTGCATTAAAGCAATAACATGTAGCTGTTTCCAGGCAACAACTTAATTGATGAATGGTTCATGAAAGAATTATGTAAAACGGAATATTTTGTTGAGGGAAAATAAGATACCAATTCAGATATAAAAAGCAACAGTAATAGGTGGTCCACTTGTGCCTACACTAGCCATCCAGTTGTTTTAGAGGAACTTCATGACTGTCTGTATGGGTCATTGGCCTCCTCCTACAGTTCTGAACGGTTGACAATGTCCAGCTATCAGGCTATGGAGGCAGAGTAATCACTAAACCCAAGCTAACCTGGCAGCATGGTAACTCTGATAGCATTCAGGCCCCGATAGACAGCTACAGTACCAGGATACTTCACTAGTTCCACTACATGAGGAGGAGAGGAGAGCGCTTTTTGTTTGTCTGTCTCCCCTTCAGCAGTGTCATCTCCTCCCACCTAAGTGCTAATGGCATGTAGGTGAAACGCAACCCTCTGGAAACTATTTTGTTTGCTGACCGCCAGCCAGTGCAGATTCCCAATGGTTCAATTGGTTCAAGTGAGGCTTGTCTCTGTGAACTATGGAAAGGGGTCCACAGTAATACTGTAGTACTATATATGCTGAACAATTAATGTTCTGTCCGAGAATTCAAAACTATCTTGTGCAATTTTCAGCTTTAAGCAACGTAGTTGTAGCAGCCAAAAAGACTCTGCTTCCCCCATGTATTGTCCATAGATCTGTGAGCAGGCCCACTTCCTCCAGGTATTGTGTTACTGGTGTTTCCTATAAGCACAACTCCTATTCTTCTTCAGGTGGCTATATTGCTGAGTCAGACCCCTCTATTATCTGTCATCTTCCTGGAGCGTCACTCTCTCCCTCAACAATAGGCTCTACCAGGAAAGACAGGCCTGGGTTGGAGTAATATCAACATGCTCCAAGAAGTGTGAACTCCAGAGCAGCCTGCTGAGTGTAAGTGTATAATCCTTCCTTGACACTCCGCAGGATAGGAGCATGTGGTTTCAAAGAGGGCTGTGAACCATGTGTGTCCCTAGGCTAACCACTGATACAACCTCTGTTAGATAACAGTCATGGCGCTCAGGATGCAACAAAGAGGCCGTTTCAGCTCCACCTAATGAAATGTACAAACTCAATTTAGCCCAAATTGTGTTTTCCTCCTCTCCCATTGAAATAGTCAAAGGCACCTTTTATTTACAGACAAAAGTGCAACCTAATGTGATGTGGGCATCTTTTATTTAAATAATACATCTGACTTCCTCTTGCAATGTACATTTTTGTCAAAAGAGCCTAGATATCATAACTGTTACATTTCACATTTTAGCAGACGCTCTTATCCAGAGACTTACAGGAGCAATTAGGGTTAAGTGCCTTGCTCAAGGACACATTGACAGATTTTTCACCTAGTCGGCTCGGGGATTCGAACCAGCAACCTTTCGGATACTAGCCCAACACTATTAACCGCTAGGCTACCTATCTGTTAGTACTTAACCAATGATGCAGTAGGCCACAGTAATCCAAGTAAAGTAGTAGCATTGTGCCATATGCTAAATAACATTGTAGGAACCAACAATTGTACTCAATGTATCTGCTAAAATAAGGTATTTTTATTTTCTTGTGGTTTAATCAGTACATGTTGCCACTACTACTGTACTGTACTCAGTCCGGGGAAAGGAAGCAGTTGGAGCCTGGATTTCCTGATTCAGCTGAGGCCAAGAACTCTGAGGAGGTTTGGTTTAACTTCAGGTTCTGACTCATGTAGTGACGGATGGGTTGCATATTGCTCTCATGACACATCGGTCGTGGGTCCCACCATCCATAGCCTAAACAGCTATGAGGATTTTTATTTTAGAAAAGAGAAAGACTAAAAAATAAATAAAAGGAAAATAGCATTTCAGCTGTCAGATGGTTTGAATTACGAAGCTGTTAATTTCTGATGCTGCTATTGTATATTTAAGTAAGAATTTAAGTGGTATAATATGGTATAATAAAAAAAAAGGCTTTATGGAGCAATTTATTTAATCCCATTGATTAAATAGATGGCACGCCTCAACTTGTTACATTTGGACAACTTTTTTGTTGTGAGGGCTGTTGATACTAATGAGAAGGGATAATGAAAGCTCCCTCGTCTGTCATCCTCTTTACATTCCTAACCCTGTGGTCTTGTGTGTCCTAACCCTACAGTTACAGTGGTCTCAGGGTTGGTGGACAGGACCAAAGTGCAGCCAGAAGAAGCTGGCAGGCAGAGATTCCCCGCGGCTGCAGCTAGCGCTGGAGCAGCTGCACTGCCATGACGTCACTGGCTGAGTGCCAGCTGTACGGTTTTGGTGGCACCCACCGTCTGCTTTGTGGGGCCGTGCGCGGCTGAAAGTGCAGCGCAGCAGACCGTGCTGAAACGCTCCCTTTGTGACACAGGGTTTACCTCAGGGCACGGGGGGAGGCCCGGGGAACAGGCCAGCAGAGCGGCCGGCCCTCCTGCAGCCAGGCAGCCATGCCCCCGGAGGACGCCCATTGTTCCCCTGCTCTCCAAACAAAGCCTGCCCCCCGTGCCCCTGCCCCAGTGCTGCGACACACCAGTCCACCGCACCATGCATTGTTGCTCTAACAAACCCACTCCCAAATGTCATTACATATGAATTTTCTTTCTTCTCTTTTACACTCCATTTACCTTCTGTTTAATTGTCTCTCCCTCCCAAAATACAGCCTTTCTCTGTGGCCGCCGCACATTTTCTGTCCTGTGAGTATCAGATAACAAGGCAACTTATCAGACCAGAGAAATGAGACATATTTCTCTCAGGCAATCTATCTCAGGATTAATTTTCACTACTATGAAAATAAGACATGGGAATGTCAGAAAGGGACCAAATGATACACTGTTTCCACTGAGAATTTATTTAATTTCCATGGCTTTTAGTTAAGATGGTCACTTCTAATAATGTTTAAAATGGCCATTTAAGACAAAATCTCTTTAGAATAGGAGAGGGATAATGATTTGCAATCAGATTAAATCGTGAGAGATTCTTGTTACACAAAGCAGTGTAGGCCTATCATTCCCACACTCAGAAGGTAAATCACCTGTTGATTTTATAACATGTTGATGAGACCAATGGTTCTTAAAAGACATGTCAATTACATATTTTGTTGTTTTGGATAAAGTCCAGGTATTTTACATAGATTCAGATAGCCTGACTCCTAAATCACAGTAGCCTATCCAAGTAACTTTCTAAGGCTGTGGATGCTTCGGTGTGTCAGGCCTTTCCCTTTTCCCCATACAAAGACAGAATAACAAGGAGAAAAGCTGGCACTCAAAAATCTACCATATTGTAATGCCATTGATAAGCTAAATGAGCAGATAGCACCGACTAGGCACATAGGAGGCATATGGTGCCTCAGCCACTACAGCCTGTTGCAGGGATAACAATAGGCTGGCCTAGACAGTGAGGGACAAACACAGCCGAACAAATGGTCGTTAGTCCACATTTCTACAGCAGGGAGGGGTAAAAGCAAACGTCTGGATTTGCATTTCTTTCCCTCTACAGGTGCATGAAGTACTAAACCAGATGTCAACGGACTGAAGAACAGGACTGTTTGCCCATGGTGATTCAACAGCTTCATATGCACTGGCGTAGCACACAATCCCCGCAGCCCGCGCAAGGCCCACAAACCTTTGGGGTTGGAGTCCAACCAGAGGTTGGGGACCCCAATTTAGATTTTTTGGAATTACAGGAAATTTGGAACATTTTCTCTCCGACTCATGGCAAAATGTGTAAAATAGCATGAAATTAGCTATAAAACTGGAAATGTTTCTCTCTGCCACATGGCAAAAAAAAAATATCCACACAAAGAAAACTGCATTTTTGTTGCTCAGATCTTCCGGGGGCCCCGCGAAACTGCACTACGCCACTGTCCATACGCTCACAGCCTAAACACAGCAAAGATAATAAAATACCCTCTTTCCCTCCATCCCTCCCTCCCCTCTTCCCCACAGTCCTCCACTCCCAGAAGTGAATTTTGCACCTCCCCCCATCCCTCTGATTTCAGAAGAGGTTTGAAGTCCCTCTTGGCTAGACAAAATATTTATTTCAAGCTTTATTTTCAATCTAATAACTAAGTCTACTTTTAGGAAAGTGATAATTACATGAACTTTACTGACATACCAATGATCAGACTGAAAAACAGTTTCATAACATATCACGTGGGAAAAAATCATGACAAGTAAACCTGAATACTTGAAGACATTTGATTCAAGTCAGTATTTCACTAAAGATATCTCTTAATTATCTAAATGAGATTAGATGTTTCACATTATTGTGTCAAAATAAGCAGGTTATTAAGATTTGATTAAGCATGATCAAAACAAACTTATAATCTAATCCATGGGCTCATGCAATAATTGCATTCTTATTTTCTCTGATGAGAGAATGGTGATTAAATTAAACGAAACACTATATTTATCATAGCATTCATAAACCAAATTACAAAAGATTTTCAGCTGCTTCTTGGAGTCATGAAATCACAGGAGGGTTAGGGGCTGTATTACACACCTAGATGAATGAATCATTAACGAAGGCAAAGGCCCTCTGTAATATATGGACTTTCACCTTCACACATAATGTACCAGATAAAATAATGAAAATATATATAATTTTTTTTATATGGAAATCTCAAAATAACTTCTAAGGAAAAGTCATTCGGTGGTGAATATGATTGCAAAACTGTTTACAAATCCAAATACTACTGTAAACAGAAATATATCACACAACAATAACTTTCCCAGGCAATACATTACTGATTAGGATACAACATTACATAATCGACATGTTATATTGTACGAATAAAATGTGTACTTACAGATGTCAAAGGGCCAAATGAAAACCCGAGAATGCAACAAGTCCTCTTTACTTGTATGCTTTTTTTGCGCTAGGAAAGCAAAATATCCTTGACGGCAACTCCCTGCCTGTTGGGGGGAAAACACAAAAATGTTGATCAATCAAAAGTGTCTGAATAACTTGTATCATGTAAAAGCAACAATATGTGTTCTACAGTAATTGTACGACGATATACTGTGACGCCGTGGCACTATCCAAAGGAGTCTTCAGATTATTATTATTATTTTTAAATGTCAAAGATTTTCATGCAATGTCGGACGACGTCTATGCACAAAGTGAAAGCGACGGATCTCCGATGTCGGCTAGTTCAGCCAGCCAATATGGCACGCTTGCAGTTTCTACAATCTATTTCACTAGGGGCCTAATTCTATTAGATAGGCTACATCTTTTTTATATACTCTAGTCAGCCTTAAATATTTATTTTCCAATTAAATCTGACCACTTTGATTTTCCAGTTGCCTACTAACGCATCACAATAACTTCTCATACAAAGTAGTTGCAAACTTACCTTAAACACCTCTAGTATGGTTAATTGTCACAATCAACGCTGTATTACGATTTTGCTGTAAGAGCTGAGATGTTTTTTCAGAACTGCCAAGGTTTTTTTCTCCAGACCAGCCGGCTAGTGCGTAAAATTCGCGGCGTATCTACAGGGATGCGAAGTATGCGCGGAATGGGAGCAGGAATGAAATGAACGCAAAGATCGAGTTTTCGGGGCGGGGCGTGAGTGGCGTCATTGTAAACTCTGAAGCCACTGAGCCAGACGGGTGGGAGGGACTGTACACATTCAACAAAACAACAGTAGTGCGCCCAAACTTCCTTCAAAGAACAAACGAAAAATCTGTGGATATTATACATAGGCTATCCACTAACTCTCTTTGATATTTCTGTTTAGAAAAAAAGATAACTTAGATTCCAAGAATGATCCATGAACTAATAAGACTGTTGGTTGGCATTATACTATCGATAGGATTACTTTCTTTCCAAATAGACAGTATTTTGGAGATTTTTTTTTACAAAAATGAACAAACTAGCTGTAGGCATTTATTATGTAGCCGAAAATAGAATGTTCCTGTCAGAGCTGATTTTCAAGTTACCCAGCAATGCACCATAATTGTTATTATCATGGCATGTCTGTTTGTGTCAAGTCTATAACCTTCTCTCCTGCAGCATGTGGATGGAACTGTACCTACAGCTGACCTGATGACCAAATCATTATTTTTGACCATTCCAAAAGGCTGTAAGGTCATAAACCGAGAAGGAGTGTTTCACAACCACTTGTTTGCAAACGTGTAAAAGCCAACTTATCTTTCAAGGAGATAAGTCATCACAATAGATTACAGATATTTTTTTGAATTAAATGTTTCTACCTCTACCTAATCATACCAACATTAATGAATGAATATGCACCCTTTCTGGTGCCTTGTGTAAGGCAGCACTGCCTCAGACTTTTAAGAAGTTTTTTTTTTAACTCATCCCAGCTCAGGTTCCAGCCCTGGGGCTCTTCAGCCATGTCTTCAGATGAGGAGGGTCTTGGCACAAAGCTAAGAGGTATTCCTGGGTCATGACCTGAGTCAGCAGCCACAACCTGACACCAGGGCATCCTGACCCCTCTCAGAGCCAGTCTCTTTATCCACAGCAGGGGACAGATAAGATTGTCCTCCCATTTCTCAAATCGCTCAGCAATACAGGCATGAACACATTCACGCTCACACACACACACGCATGCAAACAGAAGCGTGTGCGCACGGACGCACAGAGGATATGATGCTGCATTGCCAATATAATACACATGCAGAGCAATTTTCATGGAAACCAGAAACATTACTAAAAACTGTGATGTTCAAGTAGAGGCCCTTGCCTCTCCATAAGTGTGTTGATGGTTAATGTCTCTGCTGGCTTAAATTGACCCCTCTCACCCTGAGGTCAGGGGTTAAATTGGCCTGATTTACTACCCTATACCGGTGTCGTGTGACCTCTCCTAATCCATCTCCCAGAACAGCAAAGAGAAAAGAGAAAAGACCCTGGGAATTAAATACTTAGGGGGATGAAACACATGGAGAACTTTATATATTGTATAATAAACTTTATATTGTATAATAACAATTTCCTTCATTTCCTCTTCTCTGCCTCGGCCCGTGACAGTCCCTTGGCCACAGTATCATGAAGTGGCTACATGTTTTGAACATCATTTGCCTTCGACAGAAGAGCTGGTAAATTAGATCTCAGCATGTGAGCAGTCGCCATCTTGTGGTCAGAGGAAAGCAGTGTTGATGGGGGTAAATAGAATGACAGGAAGGGATGCAGCAATGCTTGAGCATCCAAATGCTTTCAGGTCATTGGCAATTGAGCCTCTGGGACAGTAATTTCAATTTGAGCCATACAGTGATTGAGCATAGTTTCATTTCTTATTTCTTCCAGGCAAGATCAATTCACTTCACTATTACACTGTCATTATACCAGAAGGTCATCTGACGGGACATACATATGACAGTTGTCAATGGGAGCAGATTTTATGACATGTAAACTCTTCAGAGTGAATGCAGGTCATATAACCCACTCTTTCTATAACTTAGATGGCGCCTGCATTCACTCTGCACATTCATGTATTACAAATGGTCTAATAAATGGGACATTTGAAGCGGTTGATGTCAGTATACACATACAGTGCATCCGGAAAGTATTCAGACCACTTGACCTTTTCCACATTTTGTTACGTTACAGCCTTATTCTAAAATTGATTAAATTGCCCCCCCTCCTCCCCTCCCCTCATTAATCTACAGACAATACCCCATAATGACAAGGCAAAAACAGGTTTTCAGATTTTTTTGCAAATCTATAAAAAATAAAAAACTGTAATATCACATTTACAGAACTACTCAGACCCTTTACTCAGTACTTTGTTGAAGCACCGTTGGCAGCGATTACAGCCTCGAGTCTTCTTGGGTATGACGCTACAAGCTTGGCACACCTGTATTTGGGGAGTTTCTCCCATTCTTCTCTGCACATCCTCTCAAGCTCTGTCAGGTTGGATGGGGAGCATCGCTGCACAGCTATTTTCAAGTCTCTCCAGAGATGTTAGATCGGGTTCAAGTCTGGGCTCTGGCTGGGCCACTCAAGGACATTCAGAGACTTGTCCCGAAGCCACTCCTGCGTTGTCTTGGCTGTGTGCTTAGGGTCATTGTCCTGTTGGAAGGTGAACCTTTGCCCCAGTCTGAGGTCATGAGCGTTTTCAGAAGGTGAACCTTTGCCCCAGTCTGAGGTCAGGTTTTCAGCAAGGATCTCTCTGTACTTTGCTCCGTTCATCTTTCCCTCGATCCTGACTAGTCTCCCAGTTCCTGCCGCTGAAAAACATCCCCACAGCATGATGCTGCCACTACCATGCTTCACCGTAGGGATGGTCCAGACATGACGCTTGGCATTCAGGCCAAAGAGTTCAATCTTGGTTTCATCAGACCAGAGAATCTTGTTTCTTTTTTGAGTCCTTTAGGTGCCTTTTGGCAAACTCCAAGCGGGCTGTCATGTGCCTTTTACTGAGGAGTGGCTTCCGACTGGCCACTCTACCATAAAGGCCTGATTGGTGGAGTACTGCAGAGATGGTTGTCCTTCTGGAAGGTTCAGACATCTCCACAGATGAACTCTGGAGCTCTGTCAGAGTGAGCATTGGGTTCTTGGTCACCTCCCTGACCAAGGCCCTTCTCCCCTGATTGCTCAGTTTGGCCGGGTGGCCAGCTCCAGGAAGAATCTTGGTGGTTCTAAACTGTTCTTGGGGACCTTCAATGCTGCATATATTTTTTGGTAGCCTTCCCCTGATCTGTGCCTCGACACAATCCTGTCTCAAATCAAATCAAATCAAATTGTATTGGTCACATGCGCCGAATACAACAGGTGCAGACATTACAGTGAAATGCTTACTTACAGCCCTTAACCAACAGTGCATTTATTTTAAACAAAAAAGTAAAAATAAAACAACAACCAAAAAAGTGTTGAGAAAAAAAAAGAGCAGAAGTAAAATAAAGTGACAGTAGGGAGGCTATATATACAGGGGGGTACCGTTGCAGAGTCAATGTGCGGGGGCACCGGCTAGTTGAGGTAGTTGAGGTAATATGTACATGTGGGTAGAGTTAAAGTGACTATGCATAAATACTTAACAGAGTAGCAGCAGCGTAAAAAGGATGGGGTGGGGGGGCAGTGCAAATAGTCCGGGTAGCCATGATTAGCTGTTCAGGAGTCTTATGGCTTGGGGGTAGAAGCTGTTGAGAAGTCTTTTGGACCTAGACTTGCCACTCCGGTACCGCTTGCCGTGCGGTAGCAGAGAGAACAGTCTATGACTAGGGTGGCTGGAGTCTTTGACAATTTTGAGGGCCTTCCTCTGACACCGCCTGGTATAGAGGTCCTGGATGGCAGGAAGCTTTGCCCCAGTGATGTACTGGGCCGTACGCACTACCCTCTGCGTCTCGGAGCTCTATGGACAATTAATTCGACCTCATGGCTTGGTTTTTGCTCTGACATGCACTTTCAACTGTGGGACCTTATATAGACAGGTGTGTGCCTTTCCAAATCATGTCCAATCAATTGAATTTACCACAGGTGGACTCCAATCAAGTTGTAGAAACATCTCAAGGATGATCAATGGAAACAGGATGCACCTGAGCTCAATTTAGAGTCTCATAGCAAAGGGTCTGAATACTTATGTATTGATTTTAATACAAAAATTAGCAACAATTTCTAAAAACCTTTTTTCGCTTTGTCATTATGGGGTATTGTGTGTTGATTGATGAGGGAAAAAATTAATTTAAATCACTTTTAGAATAAGGCTGTAATGTAACAAAATGTGGAAAAAGTCAAGGGGTCCCAAATGCACTGTAAATACATGAATGTTTGTGCACCAATTGTCTCTCCGATTCATAGTCCACAGGCCTGCTTGTGATGTTATGGGTGAATGCCTCAGCCTTCGATGTTGGCCCTGGTTTCTTAGCAGCATGTTAAAATCCCAACACTTGAAGGAGAGAGAGGGTAGCCAGGTCACATGACCCATAGCGAAACGGGTCTAACAGTGCAGACATTGTGTGCGTTTCTATTGGTGTTTAGCGTACGTGTTCAGCTTTTCCCAAAAATGAATGCTCAATCCTCACATGCAAATAAAGGACGCCAAAGGTATTACATTATTTTCTTCACATCTCCGCCAATGGTCCCTTCTCTCTCCTCCGCTCGCTACACTCTTATGCCAGCTAAAGGTGAGGTGTGAGAGGCAGATGCACTAACACTAGCTCTGCTGTGAGGAAAGGTAATGAAAGGAATAAGGGGGAGAGGGATGTAGAGAGGGAGAGAGAAAGGGGTAATTGCCCTCTAATGGGGAGAACACTAGTATTCAAGGCACCTTACACGAGCAGTCAATTACTCTGCTGTCGTTTCCTGTTATTTTCTCTCTATAGGGTGGAAGTGTACTCAAATATACTGAAAGCTCTCACTCCCTTAGCTTTAGTGATAATAGTTCAGTAGTGAATGTGTCAGAGGTAGAGCAATGGGTCATTGGAAACTAACGTTATTATGGTTGTAGTGGCTTCATACTAGGCCGACTGCCATTTAGCTTGATATCAACTGAGAAATAAAGCACAGCTCTACCCTATTCTTACAGGGACATCCAAATATCATATAGGTTACACTAACAGACATGACCTGGTACATCGGGTTACTTTAACCTTTAAATGATCAAATACAGAAAGAATCTTGTTTTCCTGCTGTTTCCCCAACAGTGACCACCTGCTCCCAATCTTTAATAGTATTGTAAAGGTCACTCAGCTCTATATGACAGGCAAGGCTGAGACCCGCTACAAACACTGTTCTGATCAAACCTCAGCTTTCTAAAATATCATATCCTGTTCTGAAGAGGGAGAGGAGAGTTTGAGAATTGAGACCGCTGGTAACATCACAGTAATGGAATAACATTCAATCACCACAATATCCACAGACTGAATGTTTTATTTCAGAATTAACAGATGAGTAATACAAACTACGGATGAATTAACTCTAAATGTACCTACAGTAATCAAAATACAAAAGCTTGTAGTGTATATCATTTGAAACAGTGTTTGCACAAACCCCAATTCTCACACATTTACAAATCTTTAATACCTCTGCATTAGTGAGGGAGGTCACACTTTATTTGGATAGTCCAGATAATTTGTTGATAGTATGACCACCTGTAGAGCATCTACAGATGGTCATACTATCAACAAAACTATCTGTTGAAAAGCAAACGCTTGCCAAGGTTACGTTTATGGTTTGGTAGAAGGGTTAGGATTAGTAGATAGTTGAAATGTTACATATAGTCTGTAGAGCAGTGGTCACCAACTGGTCAATCTCCATGGCATTCCTAGTCAATCGCCAAACATTTCTGTAAAAAACTCAACGATAAGCCTTGCGTTCCTATTTTTTTGTATTAGTCTTGTGCTGTTGGTGGTAGTTGCACCCGATTCAGCTGCCCTGCCCGCCGGTTAGTCGATGTGTTCCCATTTTGAACCATTTCATGTCCCAAGGTACAAAACTCTGCCTTCCGGCAGGCCTGGGGGGAGCAAATCAAGTGCAGCATAGGCCTACCACTGGCCAATCGGATGGCTCAGATTACCATGTCTGCAGTAATGTAGCAGGCGTAAAAGAAAGCTACAGTAAAGTTGATACTGTATGATTTCTAAACTTTTAAAACCATGACCAGAGAGAGACTGTCAACGAATACAGCAAAGAGCTGCTGTTTTTATGAGTGAGTTCATGTTTAAGTTTTTACTCACTTAGTTTTCCCTAGTTCCACTCGCGCTAAAACCAGCACTGCAGCAGCAATTAATAAGTAGGAAAGTGCATCGATAGGCTTGCATTGTTATTATTAGCAGCTTGTTTATTTATTTTTAAATATCAAGGAATACTTTCTCTGGTCACAGGAGTTACAACATGAATTTGTGCATGAGGCAGAAATAATGCGGTGCGACTCGAGTTTTCCCATCAGCTGGAAGACGGGGTCCCTTTTTGGTCAGTATCAGCGGAGGAAAGGGAGAGCGGAGGGATGTTGAGAGGCGGACCCTCAGTCTGCTGCTCTCTCCCTCCACTGAGACTGACCATCAGATGCAGGCTCCATCAGCCCAGTAAACAGAAAAAAGCAAATTATTTCAATTTATGCGCAGTCAGCTGTGCTTCACAAGTAATACAACAACAGAACTATTACTGGTGTGATCCTATAGCCTACCTCAAATGTTGAAATATATATATATATATATATATATATATATATATATATATTTTTTTTTAATGGTCTGGGAAGAACAACAATGCATTGGCAGGGCAATTCAAACAAAGCCAATATGCGGTGATAATGTTTTGGGGCTATAGCCTACGGCACAAACCTCATTACTACAGTACTGTTTTTAATAGGTTAATGTTGCATAGGCTTCCGTTTTTCTACGGTAAATCTCGGCTTGCATTTTGACTCCGAAACTGATCGACTCAAAAAACTTTGGTGACCACCGCTGTAGAGCATCTACAGATGGACTATCCAAATAAAGGGTTACCGTGAGTGATAGCTTCCGTTTCTTTATAAGATTATTACTTTAACATTTCAACATTTAGGAATTTCATTTCGGGGTCATTAAAACATTTATCATATATGATACATGCAAAACCGTTTTGAGAATAAAGTAAAAGAGCATATTCAATCACAGTCAGTACTTTAAGTGGTGTCTTCCTAATAACGGCATGCAGTATGTGTTTAAATAAAGGCACTTATCTACTAATGAAAGTAGAAAATGGCTAAGTGAATGAGAAGGTCAGGTGTACATGAAATCAAAATAAATATAGGTTAACAAACATTTGTTTAGTAGATAAATGAAACAAGCTTTAGGGATGGAAACATTAATCACTATACCAAACCTTTTGAAATATTACATTTTAAGAATCAAAAATGGGAATTATCATCAATAAAAATATATAATTAAAATACCAATCATACAATCACGAAGTAAAATCAAACTAATATGCATTAATTTAAGAAACAAAAACAGATACAGTATTTAGTGTATTTTCAAAATGGCAAAACGGCACATACAATAGTTATTAATATGGAACATACATTATTTGGAATAATGGAATCTATAGACAATTATCATAATAGCAATGCTGAATGTCCTGAATTGGTTTGTAGTGCTCTTTGCAAGGGACAACTTCCCTTGTAGCATGTAATTGTGGAAAAATGCCTGAAGCGTTTTAATGTGGTACCCCATAAAATGAGTCCTCCCCAACACTGCATATTCAGTCCACATTTCTGTACCTGGTGAAGAGGTTGTACAGCACCCTCAGCGTTGACTTGAGGTCACAGTTCACAATATCTGGGAAATAAGGGAATTAATAATAACATTTGAAAAAACACATATACAGACACCAATCTCTCTAAAAACTGAGATACAGTTGAAGTCAGAAGTTTACATACACTTAGGTTGGAGTCATTAAAACTCGTTTTTCAACCACTCCACAAATTTCTTGTTAACAAACTATAGGTTTGGCAAGTCGGTTAGGACATCTACTTTGTGCATGACACAAGTAATTTTTCCAACAATTGTTTACAGACAGATTATTTCACTGTATCACAATTCCAGTGGGTCAGAAGTTTACATACACTAAGTTGACTGTGCCTTTAATCAGCTTGGAAAATTCCAGAAAATGATGTCATGGCTTTAGAAGCTTCTGATAGTCTAATTGACATCATTTGAGTCAATTGGAGGTGTACCTGTGGATGTATTTCAAGGCCTACCTTCAAACTCAGTGCCTCTTTGCTTGACATCATGGGAAAATCAAAAGAAATCAGCCAAGACCTCAGAAAACAATTGTAGACCTCCACAAGCCTGGTTCATCCTTGGGGGCAATTTCCAAACACCTGAAGGTACCACGTTCATCTGTACAAACAATAGTACGCAAGTATAAACACCATAGGACCATGCAGCCGTCATACCGCGTTCTGTCTCCTAGAGATGAACGTACGTTGGTGCGAAAAGTGCAAATCAATCCCAGAACAACAGCAAAGGACCTTGTGAAGATGCTGGAGGAAACAGGTACAAGTATCTATGTCCACAGTAAAATGAGTCCTATATCGACATAACCTGAAAGGCCGCTCAGCAAGGAAGAAGCCACTGCTCCAAAACCGCCATAAAAAAGTCAGACTACGGTTTGCAACTCCACATGGGGACAAAGATTGTACTTTTTGGAGAAATGTCCTCTGGTCTGATGAAACAAAAATAGAACTGTTGTTTGGCCATAATGACCATCATTATGTCTGCAGGAAAAAGGGGGTGCTTGCAAGCCGGAGATCACCATCCCAACCGTGAAGCACGGGGGTAGCAGCATCATGCTGTGGGGGTGCTTTGCTGCAGGAGGGACTGGTGCACTTCACAAAATAGATGGCATCATGAGGAAGGAAAATGATGTGGATATATTGAAGCAACATCTCAAGACATCAGTCAGGAAGTTAAAGCTTGGTCGCAAATGGGTCTTCCAAATGGACATTGACCCCAAGCATACTTCCAAAGTTGTGGCAAAATGGCTTAAGGACAACAAAGTCAAGGTATTGGAGTGGCCATCATAAAGCCCTGACCTCAATCCTATAGAAAATTTGTGGGCAGAACTGAAAAAGCGTGTGCGAGCAAGGAGGCCTACAAACCTGGCTCAGTTACACCAGTTCTGTCAGGAGGAATGGGCCAAAATTCACCCAACTTATTGTGGGAAGCTTGTGGAAGGCTACCCGAAACATTTGACCCAAGTTAAACAATTTAAAGGCAATGCTACCAAATACTAATTGAGTGTATGTAAACTTCTGAACCACTGGGAATGTGATGAAAGAAATAAAAGCTGAAATAAATAATTATCTCTACTATTATTCTGACATTTCACATTCTTAAAATAAGTGGTGATCCTAACTGACCTAAGACAGGGAATTGTTACTAGGATTAAATGTCAGGAATTGTGAAAAACTGAGTTTAAATGTATTTGGCTAAGGTGTATGTAAACTTCCGACTTCAACTGTAGATTCAATACAAGTAAACATATTTTCTAATAGAATTCCAGCAGGATGTGGTATAAAGGAAATGTTTTGACCATGAGAAATGATTCAGGAACAACACTTCCAACAAAAAAGTACACTGAACATGAATGTGTTTCAACACGCATTAACAGACACTACTACATAATACTAAGGACAGACTAGCAAAGACGTTACGTAAACACACACAAAACCCAAAAAGTAAACATATCCACAAAGGGGCTTGGTGTGTAGTGCTTTTACTTCAGCAAAGTGTGGCATTTACGATTCACTGAATGGATTTGTATATTAGAAGAGCATACAGCCAATTCTCTCAGAGCAGTTCGAGTGGAAGAGAAGTTTGGCTTTATGTGAGAATACTGCCGTCAGGGCTTATTGCCTGACGGAATTCTCACAAAGAAAATACTGACATTAAATTAGGCATCAAATGTATTGCGCCATCATGGTTTTGCACCAAATATCCATAATCAGTCTTCTTTAAAATAAGAAGAAAAGGATTTTAAAAAATGTACAAATAATACAAAACAATTGTCCATGGCAACTATATAACAGCATCCTAAAGGAGAACACCTACCTTCAGGTCTAGGTTTGGGTCTCTCCAGACCTCCGTCTTGCATCAGCTCAAAGGAGAAGGACACGTTGTGCACCTGCATGAGAAAGACAATGACAGCAAAATTACACAACAGAAGAGCCAGCCACCACAGGTAGGCCTAGAGTATGAGGAAACGGCTCCCAAACCATAACACACCTATACAATTCACACGAGTCATTACAGTTCCCCTACCACAGGTTCCTAGGTGTGCAAACATCAGCTCAATAAACCCATAAGCCCTTTCCAGCTGGACAAACAGTCACTCTGCACCAGGCAAAAAGGAAGGGGGAGGGGTTTCTGTCAGAATGTGGTTGTTGTTTGGTTGAGTTGGTTCATGTAAAAGTGAGGTACTGAGTGTCAGTACAGCACGTGGGAAGTCTTAGAACAGATCAGCTAGGAGGTGAAGGCAATGTAGGAAATATGGAGTGGGTAATTAGTAGCCAAATCTTAAGAGAAAGAGAGAGCTTGAGAGAGAGAGAGAGAGAGTGAGTGGGAGAGAGAGAGAGACAGCGAAAGAGAAGGAAAAACGAGAGCGTGTTAAATCAAGCAATACCGAGACCGACCATTGGAGGATTCCTTCAGGCGAGTACCAGGCACTCCTATATAGCAGCTGTCCCTGAAAGGACCCCTTGTCCCTGCTCCTCCACCTCTCCCTGCATTAGCGCTAATCTCTTGGCCACTTATTGATTTTCTGTGCAGGAGCAGATTACAGATGCTGCCTGGCGGGTGGGTGCCCACTGCCTGGCACAGCACAGCCTGCTGGAGAGGACCCAGGCTCAGGCCTGACAGGGCGTCCCTTTAGAAAGCCTGCTAAGAATAGCAGTCAAGAGGCTTTGGGTTGCATACTGTCTGTCTGACAGTATGGGATAATCTTCATGATAAATACTAATATCAGCAAATATAATTCATAACTTTGAAGGATTAGCCATCTTGAATTGAACATAATGATGCAAATGATTGAATTATGTTGTATTCTAATGGATTCCTATAACAATTAGGGCCTGAAAATATTACAATTTGCTGGAAATGTATGAAATGGAACAAAACAAAGACTAATGTGTTCACTGTTGTACTACACAGAGCAAAGATAGAATTTGGAAAAATGGCGAGTAAATGTCAACATACCTGTTGGTCAAAGTTCTCAGGAGTCAGGAAGAAATGATAGAGTGGAACAAAGTAGCCCTCCAGCAGTCCCATCAGCAGAACCAGGTACACACCGTCAGCAAACTAAAGAACAAACAAGGTTATTCATATCAATATACAAGATGAGGTATGATTCTCATTAGATCATTCTAGCTCATACTGTACCTGTGTGTCCAGTTCAGCCACCTCCAAATTGAGCTTGTTCAAGTGTTTGTTCACAAAGGTGATGAGAGTCTGTGGAAACAGCAGTTATCTCTGTGAGGCACACCAACAGTACAACAGAAAACCCTCTACAACAAGTATGAACAAATAACACACACTACCTTTTTCACCACATTGAGCTTGTCTGGAGCATGGTCAAACAGGGTGTCGAAAGCATCTCGCTCTTAATGGACGGAGAGAACAGTAATACCGTTACTCAAAGAAACGAGGTAAAAAGTGACAAGGTTGTCATATACTGAAAACTGTGCTATTAAGAAAAAAAGTTTCAATTTCACTGTGACGGATGAGAAAATGCATTAGTAGAGAATAAACCCAGTAGAACACATACCATGTCTCCCAGATAAAGCCCTGAGGGAAAAGAGAAAGAAGAATAAAACAAGATATAAAAGCTCCATTTGGTCTACAAGGTCAGCTCACGAAGAATTGAATTACATTTCTACATCAGCCTACTTTACATTTTAGTCATTTAGCAGATGCTCTTATCCAGAGCAACTTACAGTAGTGAGTGGACACATTTTCATACAGGTCCCCCGTGGGAATTGAACCCACAACCCTGGCGTTACAAGCCCCATGCTCTACCAAGTGAGCCACACGGGACTGCTCTACAACTCCTATTGATACGTTCATATCAACCTGATACAGAGGAATGTTGGTGGTGAATACAGTAATGTTGTTGGGGTACATAAGAGGTTAACCTTACTGAACATTAACAAAATGGATGTGTCCACTGGGCATTGTCACAGATGTTGAGTCAAGGGGCTGCTGCAACATGCCAACAGCTCTCACCCATAAGAGGGCCAACAAGGAATGGTTTAAACACGCGCATACGGCACCCTTTCTCTTCATGGTGTAATCTCTGATGGCAGTGGCAGGGCAACAGTTCTGGTCATATGATAACAGCCCTGTGACCGTGATCATAATATGAGCGCTTTGCTTGCCCACTTATCTCCCCAGCTGCTCTGGACCTGCTGGACCGCTCCAACCTCAGCTGGGGCTGTGCTAGACTGGCAAGAAACCACCACATCCCGGTCTATACAATGGTCTTCTGTGTTCATACACACCAGTGAAATAATTGTGCTTGAAAACCTATTAATAGGATGCAGTTATTTCATAAAGGCTACAGAAGGGATTGCATTTGAGAGATGAAAATCAATATTAAAGTACTTAATATTGTGAATAAGAGATTGCATTGTGTTTTTGGGGAAGACCGTGATATAATGTGGTGTACTGTTGTGCTGAACCTCTCCCTATTTCTGACATAACATAGCTCTCAGACTGAGTGAGGAGGAGTGTGTTCTCTCAATGACTGGTTCATCCCACCAGTGAAAACGTGACATACTCTGTATTGCCTGTGATCTCCTCCTGGATCTGGCGAGATTGCAGAATCCCCTCCATTTTCTGAGAGAAAATAAAGAAAAAAGGGAAATGAAACAGGAGAAAGAACAGAGTAAATGAGCATTTTTTTTTACGTCAAACATAGCCGGTAGTAACTTGTGGAATAGACACCGGCTGGAATGCGGTTTTAACCAATCAGCATTCAGGATTAGACCCACCCGTTGTATAATTTGACAAAGTACTGTCGTATTGTAATTTATCGTAAAAACAGCATTTATAAGAATGTAACGTGTAACAAACATGTATATGTGTACTATCCGCCAAGCAAAATAAGAGGATGTACAGTACCTGAACCACCACTACTTGGATGGACACATGATCAGGAAGTCTGATTGGTGCTCTGAAGTGCTGAGACAGCGCCACCAACAGGTGAAGAATGGCCACTATACTCTTAGCATGGACCGCTGGGGCAAGAGACCGACAGAAACTGGGATTTGCTTTAGTTTTCAATGGTTGGAAGAACAATCAATGAAGTAAACAAGGTTTTGATTCCTGCCTAATAAAATGCTAAATTAAAGGAGAAGTATCTAAAAGCCCTCTGATATCGGTTTGATCCTCTCAGCCTAAAAGGATCAGAACAGAGGTGTGTGTTACATCTCCCGTAAGTGTTTTCCCCAGCTTAAAAGAAAAGGTTGAAAGCAGGGAACAATGCATTGATTCGGTTAGAGCTTGGGTGACAGAATTCTGCTGTAAATTCAATCAAAAACTCCATAATTTCATTCAAGTGTTCCTCTTTCGTGATGTAGTCATGCATTCACCTCATTGATTTTGTTTTGTTTTTGAAAAGGAGATGAGCAGCCAGCAAAGTAATAAAGAAATAAAAATATATAGAACACCAGAGTATGTACAATCGTGTGTGCAAGGATGTGCATTGATGTCCGAGTGAATAAAACAGTGTGTGTTGTTTGAAGTAATGTCTGTTGTTGTTAGAATATCGCAAACAGACGTGGCAGTTTCACCGCAACGGATTCCAACTTTAATTAATATGTACAGCGAGGGAAAAAAGTATTTGATCCCCTGCTGATTTTGTACGTTTGCCCACTGACAAAGAAATGATCAGTCTATCATTTTAATGGTAGGTTTATTTGAACAGTGAGAGACAGAATAACAACAAAAAAATCCAGAAAAACGCATGTCAAAAATGTTATAAATTGATTTGCATTTTAATAAGGGAAATAAGTATTTGACCCTTCTGCAAAACATGACTTAGTACTTGGTGGCAAAACCCTTGTTGGCAATCACAGAGGTCAGACATTTCTTGTAGTTGGCCACCAGGTTTGCACACATCTCAGGAGGGATTTTGTCCCACTCCTCTTTGCAGATCTTCTCCAAGTCATTAAGGTTTCGAGGCTGACGTTTGGCAACTCGAACCTTCAGCTCCCTCCACAGATTTTCTATGGAATTAAGGTCTGGAGACTGGCTAGGCCACTCCAGGACCTTAATGTGCTTCTTCTTGAGCATCTCCTTTGTTGCCTTGGCCGTGTGTTTTGGGTCAATGTCATGCTGGAATACCCATCCACGACCCATTTTCAATGCCCTGGCTGAGGGAAGGAGGTTCTCACCCAAGATTTGACGGTACATGGCCCTGTCCATCGTCCCTTTGATGCGGTGAAGCTGTCCTGTCCCCTTAGCAGAAAAACACCCCCAAAGCATAATGTTTCCACCTCCATGTTTGACGGTGGGGATGGTGTTCTTGGGGTCATAGGCAGCATTCCTCCTCCTCCAAACACGGCGAGTTGAGTTGATGCCAAAGAGCTCCATTTTGGTCTCATCTGACCACAACACTTCACCCAGTTCTCCTCTGAATCATTCAGATGTTCATTGGCAAACTTCAGACAGGCATGTATATGTGCTTTCTTGAGCAGGGGGACCTTGCAGGCGCTGCAGGATTTCAGTCCTTCACGGTGTAGTGTGTTACCAATTGTTTTCTTGGCAACTATGGTCCCAGCTGCCTTGAGATCATTGACAAGATCCTCCCGTGTAGTTCTGGGCTGATTCCTCACCGTTCTCATGATCATTGCAACTCCACGAGGTGAGATCTTGCATGGAGCCCCAGGCCGAGGGAGATTGACAGTTATTTTGTGTTTCTTCCATTTGTGAATAATCGCACCAACTGTTGTCACCTTCTCACTAAGCTGCTTGGCGATGGTCTTGTAGCCCATTCCAGCCTTGTGTAGGTCTACAATCTTGTCCCTGACATCCTTGGAGAGCTCTTTGGTCTTGGCCATGGTGGAGAGTTTGGAATCTGATTGATTGATTGCTTCTGTGGACAGGTGTCTTTTATACAGGTAACAAACTGAGATTAGGAGCACTCCCTTTAAGAGTGTGCTCCTAATCTCAGCTCGTTACCTGTATAAAAGACACCTGGGAGCCAGAAATCTTTCTGATTGAGAGGGGGTCAAATACTTATTTCCCTCATTAAAATGCAAATCAATTTATAACATTTCTGACATGTGTTTTTCTGGATTTCTTTGTTGTTATTCTGTCTCTCCCTGTTCAAATAAACCTACCATTACAATTATAGACTGATCATTTCTTTGTCAGTGGGTAAACGAACAAAATCAGCAGGGGATCAAATACTTTTTTCCCCTCACTGTATATTTCTGGACTACTTCACTCAAATCAGTTCATCCCTTCAACTCTCTTCCCTTTTCTCATACATGTATGCTAATGATAAAACACAAGTTTGAATGCTATTACCAGTATTATCATATTCTTGTTAAAAGCCTCAAACATCAAGGCAAACCTAAAGTGCTTTACTGAAATGTACTGTATAGACAGACATTCCTTCTCCATTAGAGAGAAAACTCAATGACCAGTGAGTCAAGTATGGACTCGTAACAAGCTGAAGCCCCCATGTATTCCATCTGTCTGACCACTTGGGCTCACTCAATAGCTACTGTATGCAGAGTCTCTCTCACCAAAACAGAGGAAAACAGTCCCTCCATGTTTCAGTCTATCTGAACATGTCCAATAAGAACGCTTGTTTTCATTTTCTGTTGCGTAATGTTTTGCTACGGTGTGCCCTAATTAATACGACCTAGTTCTCAGCCTCTACTTACAGTCCACATTCCATTTGATGCTCCTGGCAGAGACCTTGATGGAGTCGTTGATCCTCTCCAGCACCGTCTGCAGCTTCTGTTTCTGGGCGATCTCCGACTGGGTCACCTCAGCTACATTTAGCTTCTCCCCCTCCAGCTTCTCTGAAACACATATACAAAGAAAACAGCATGTATTAATACAGGCATTTGATGCATTGCACAAGATCCATTCCTGTCAATGAGAGAAAATGGTCAGAGGGAGAAGGTGATTAGTAGTAGAGTGGGAATAGTGATCCTTTAAGTTTGATGGAGAACCATTAAGGGACTTGTTCCTCACCAAAGAGTTTCTGCAGAACCTGCCCGTCGTAAAGATCCTCAGCCAGGTCCTTCACGATGATCCTCTCTCCCACCAACACATCATTGATCCAGTCGATCAGCACCTTCTGGAGTTCCTGTAGTTTCTGGTCATTCTTGGAGTTGGGGTCGACCATGGTGCGGACCTCATTCTCATCTGTAGGAACAGAAAGCAAGATTAGGTATAGCCAGTGTCAAGGCATCTCATCTTCTATGGCCAGGGCTCTCAGATGGGGACTGTACTGTACTTCCCTAGCATGGTGTCCTCTGGGTCCAGTTCGTATTGGGTGGGGCTCAAGGGCAGGTTGATGGCGTTCATCCCCTCCTCCTGGAGCTCAGACACTGTAGGGTGAGAAGAAGCGAGAGATGGCGGAGTTCAGAGAGATATCACATCCCTCACAATGCATCCTCTCTAACGCATAGCAAAAAGGAGGCACAAACAGTAGCCACTTAGAATCTGTGATGATTCTACGAAAAAGTATTTCTACAATTTAGGCTACTACATGTTTATTTTTGCTCAGTATTTTGCTGCTCTTAGTATCAGTTAAGTTTTGCCACTATGGCTAATCCACCAGACATAAGCACTTAGGGTCAGGGGAAACGAGAGGTTGTTGTTAAGGCGGGGGACAACTACTAGGATAGGGACCAGCACATGATAGCACTGTAATAGTGTTCCCACACCATTAATACACCAGCTAACTACTACCATAGCTATTTTGTCAAAATAGCCTAGTGCTAACACAGGAGCCTGGCTTTGCTTGATTTATCATGTCTAATAGGGTATATTATTGAGGTGTAGTGGTTATTTCTGTAAGTAGTTTCACTCACTGGTCTTTCCTCAAGTAATATTTTCTTATAGGCTGCTGCACATTGGAAAAACACTGCAATTTTATCTCAAGTCCAGGGAGTCCTCCAGACAGGCATTTCCTCAGTCTACTACTTACTGGCCCTCATCAGTACACTCCTCCTCCCTAGGCTATATCTCACAACAGAGGAGACATGTTCTAAAGGGGAAGATTCTTCTGTATTCTTAAATCAATTGCAGCAGCTACAATTGATTCTTAGTCAATATCACGTTTTTCTCCTTAGCTCACTGCACTGCCTCAGCTTTCGGTGTCCCCGTTCCTAAATCAGCTTATCTGATCTGACACTGTTCTCAGTTAATCAAGACAATATACTTTCCCCATCTGTTAGTAGCATATGTATTACACAGAACTTCCTGGTTTCCCATCAACCCCTGCCCTGCCCCAGCAGGCATTTCACCATACTGCTGTGTCAGTGACACCTGTAGTGGTGTGAACATCCTGTGCTGGATTTCTCAGCATTCCTTCCAGTGAAGATGACATCCTCTTAATCAACACCATCAGCAGCTCTGCTTCTGACCGCCTGTACAGCATCATATCAAGACGAAGGAGAATATCCTGTGTCTTGACAGCATGACATACAGTGCCTTCAGAAAGTATTCACTTGTTCCAGATTTTGTTGTGTTACAGCCTGAATTTAAAATTGATTAATGGACATACAATTATCTGTAAGGTCCGTCAGTCGAGGAGTGAATTTCAAACACAGATTCAACCACAAAGACCAGGGAGGTTTTCCAATGCCTAGCAAAGAAGGGCACCTATTGGTAGAAAATAATGTGTAAAAAAATTAATAAGCTGACATTGAACATAAAATAAAATAATATTTGTCACATGCGCCGAATACAACAAGTGTAGACCTTACCTAGTTACAAGCCCTTAACCAACAATGCAGTTCAATAAATAGTAACTTTAAAACAGTTACAAAGTTTAATGGCTGTTATAGGAGAAAACTGAGGATGGATCAACAACATTGTAGTTACTCCACAATACTAACCTAATTGACAGAGTGAAAAGAAGGAAGTCTGTACACAATACAAATATTCCAAAACAGTTATCCTGTTTGCAACAAGGTACTAAAGTAATCCTGCAAAAAATGTGGCAAAGCAATTCCCATTTTGTCCTGAATACAAAGTGTTATGTGTTTTATTGGATTTGCCCCAAACATTACTGAGTACCACTCTCCATATTTTCAAGCATAGTGGTGGCTGCACCATGTTATAGGTATGATTTTAATTGCTAAGGACTGGGGAGTTTATCAGGATACAAAAATAAACAGGATGGAGCTAAGCACAGGATAAATCCTAGTTCAGTCTGTTTTTCACCAGACACTGGGAGATGAATTCACCTTTCAGCAGGACAATAACCTAAAACACAAATCCAAATCTACACTGGAGTTCTTACCAAGAAGACAGTGAATGTTCCAGTTGATTTAAATCTACTTGAAAATCTATGGCAAGACCTGAAAATGGTTGTTTAGCAATGATCAACAGCTAATTTGACAGACCTTGAAGAATTTTGAAAATAGTAAATGGGCAAATGTTGCACCATCCAGGTGTGGAAAGCTCTTCCAGACTTACCCAGAAATATTCACAGCTGCTTCTACAAAGTATTGCCTCAGTGAATACTTATGTAAAGAGATATTTATGGATTTCATTTTCAATGAATTAGCAAACATTTCTAAAAACATGTTTCCACTTTGTCATTATGGATTATTGTGTGTAGATGAGTGAGAAAAACCTATTTAATCAATTTTTAATTCAGGCTGTAACACAACAATATGTGGAATAAGTAAAGGGGTATGAATACTTTCTGAAGGCACTGTATGCCTTCTCTCAGAAATAATTGGATGACTGATAATTGCATGCATCAGCATGTGCCTACAGAGAATAAGAGAGGTACTATCACTGCCCTCTTAATCACCCCTTTAAAATGATATCCATACACAATGTCCTCTTGACCAGCAGTGATTCACACACAGAGCATGTGATGCTGTGAGTTGGGGCGCTAACCTTATCTCAGACCTGCTACAGAGACACTGGGTCTCCTATCCTTCATATGCACTGATGTGAAGGAACTGGATGGGTGAAAGCAAGTACGTGGTAGGTATCTACCACACATTGCTTTCACCCATCCTGCGACGTCATCTGTGTGTAAATGAAGGAAAGGAAAGCAGCGAAGGATGCCACTTTAGATTATTGAAATGCAGCCAGTGTTTCTCCTTCCTCTCCTCATGCTCCAGCAGTGGGTAGGTGAACACGAACAGGCTGTCTTACCTGGTGGGCAGAGTGCTCCACAGCCCATCTCTCCCTCTGAGTTTCCAGCATCTTCCCTTCATCACAGTGACTCTTCACTGACTCATCCTCTCCTCCAGCCTGCTCAACGTCCACTGTCCTGTCTCTAACACTCTGTCTCGCCCTTTCCCCATCCTTTCCTCCCTCTCTCGCCGCGGTCCAATCAACAGGCTTGTTCAAGGACGTGCCCCCTCTCTTGCTCCCCTTCGTAAATATCAGAGTCTTTCAAATTAAATATACTCCCGCAACACGGGTCCAGAGAAGCTTTCCATCAAATCACCAGAAACACACTGCGGACATCCTGGCCACTGTGTGTGTGTATGAGGGAGAGACGGGATGGGGCTCAGCTGTAGTGTGTCAACCACTCAGCCCTGTGATCCGTGATTGATATAAACCAATCATAGCACAAGTGCAGGGCCGGACAACCGCATTTTGGGGGCCCCCTGGAGGTGGGGGGCACTCTGAACAGGTCAAACAAAGAGGGAACATTTCCACTTAATGTGCAACTTTAATTCATTTGATGATGAACTTGAGGAAAAACAATGGGGGAGCAACTCATTCATTTATAGGTTTGTTAATCCTGTAGCAGTGAAATTAAGGACACATACTAGCAGTGCAGCTACTCCTGGAGTTGTGTTTGCTCTTACCTCATTCCTGAGTAATTGCATCTGAAGTAGTAGCATACCCTACATGGCAACCATAGTCTGCAGCTACAGTAAGTAACTCTACTAGGCACTGCATGCGCCCCCAGGCTGCCCTGCAGGCCAACTCGGGTCAATGCAATACAACAACGTTGAAATACAAGACATCCTATTATTTGAGTGTGTAAGCTAGTTTACAGATATTTAGGCCTATGTAGTATCCTACTCCATTCTGATCTCTTCAATGAATTTGCAGTTTGGAAAGAAGGCGAATGCGATATTCCTTTACCAATAATGAATTGACAGAATCAGACTGACGAGTAGACAATGGTTGAGGCGTGACTTCATTACACAACGCATTTTTTGCTCAGATTGAAACATTGTTGTAGCGACTATCTAGTTAAAATGGGCTTCCATAAAATACGCATTTTCTGCTTGTGCTTGGCTGATAATGTGTTTTACATACATGCTACTTCACGCAGGTAAAGTTTAGAAATGTTCGTGACAGTATTGTTTTGATCAGAACTGTACCTTCTTTTGCCTTCTTTCTTCTTACTAAAGTTCCTCCAAGCTTTCCCAGGAACGAGTCATCTTTCTTTCTGGAAGAGGGTGATTTCGGAGTCGTCGGCGACGGAGACGATGGCGACTTTTGCGGCGAAGAAGCCATGATACAACTTATCCAAAAGTACAATCAATATTGTAAAAGTTGAGTAGGTCTCTGAAATAAATAGATTTTCAAGTCAAGTTCTGCTCAAATCAATTTTCACTCCCTAAAGCGGAAACGGAATTTCAAACATTCATCCAGCCTTGAATCCCTTCCTTCCTTCCTTGTTCCCAGATTCTTCTTCTTCTTCTTCTGTGGGTTTTATTGCGGAATACAACCCTAAAGGTGTATTGCCGCCACCAACTGAATGGGTTAAAACCAAAACAAGCTAAAAAGAAAATCCATATGTAATACGGAAACTAACTTAATCCACCCAAATAATAATAGTACATTGACAAAACAAATCTCCATATATCCCTTCTCAGGCTCTAGGGCCTGAGAGGGTGGTACGGCTTGTGACAATATTCCATGTAACTCCTTCACCAAGAAATCTTTCAGCCCCAGGAACCGCTCCGCCTCATCCACAATGATTTCTATCTTCCTGGACCTTCTCTCCACCTTGGCAGTGCCATTTATCACCATAGCTATAAAGGCCACAAAGTCCACCCTCTTAACTTTTAAAATGTCAGGATCCTGCTGGTGAAAGGCAACCCCTGCATCCTGCACTAAAGGCCTATCCACCACCATGAACTCTTCAAGTGCACCATTCAAACCCTCAACCCCTTTAACACCTGCTGCATATGAAATGCTCTGGACAGTCCTGACTTTGGCCACCTCATTCTCTTTCACCCTTGTGGGGCATTCTAAAAGACGTGGCTTCATGGTTCCCACCACAATTGCAACATGTCACATTTTCATCACTTTTATAACACATGATATATTTTCCACAACTTGGACATCTCGGCTTCTCCCTTCTGAAAACACTTGACCAAAAGCTTTACAATGATCGCACTGCATTGGTCTTGGGATAAATGCTCTGACTCTGTAGTTAATATACCCTAACTGCACTTGAGTAGGGAGAGACTCCATATAAAAAAACAAAAGAACAGATAGAATTTTCACTTTTTCTTCATTCACCACACGATTCATCCGACGTGCATCAATCTCTCCAGGAATATTTTTCATCTCTTCAACACTGTTAGTCTACACCTGTAGTTTATGAAGCCTGTGACAAATAAGATTTGATTTAAACTTGTCAACTAAATAAATAATTGAACCAACAGATACAATCTTAATTTACATGAAACAAGGAGGGAAAATTGTACTCATAAAAGTGAATCAAATCATGTTGATTGTGGTCAGTACTGACGTGTATGACTTCAGACATAATAATAATAATAATAATAGTAAAAAGTCCTGTGGAACATTACAAACATGGACACCCATTAACTTCACTGACACTGTCCTTGGTGTATTGGATTATACAGTGCAGATAAAGTTACAATATCCAGTCATTTTTTTTCTCCAGTGCTCCTCAACACAACAGCAACGATACAACACATGAACAGAATTAATAGAGGCCTATACATAAGTATATTTTACTTTCAGATGGAAAAAATATTTGATAGGCTGAATCTTTGGGTTTCTGTAGTGTTTATAAGTGCAACTGACAAAGTGTTTTATATTATTCTATTTAATTTATTCCATTCATAAGGCTGCATACATTCTGAGATGTTCTTGGATAGGCATACAGTAATCTCTGAAGGCTGTCTCGAGAGACTAGGCTATACAGACACTTGATGTACAACCCTCAGGTCCATAAGAGGTGTGATCCTCAAGTAGGAATTGACAAGTCAAATGTACATATTCAAAGGATCATCATGCCACGTGTGGCCAAATCCAGTAGTGTAGTCAGTAGTAGTGAAGTCACTTGTCTCTTCTGCCTGTGGAACTGCATGGTACTGTAGCCTTTTCCCTGCCCCAGAGGGCTGACTCTCCTCAGGTCCAGTGGAACTGGTAGCCTCTAGACAGTACAAGGCTCTCCAGGTCTCTGTCCTCAGCCCTCTCCTGCAGCCGCTGCTCATCCAGCAGGCTGACCAGAGTGTCTCTCCTCTCCACCACCTTCATGATCTCTGTCAGCATCTTCTGCTCCTCCGCCAGCTCACTGGAGCTCTTCCTGGAATCTGCAAAGGGCCACAGCGGATAGAGGGCAGTGGCGCAAACGTATAAAAGTTGTAACAGTGGTAAGTACAGAATGTGTAACTTATACTACAATTGCACAGTACTACACTACAATTACACAGTGTGTGACCCATACCGTCTATGGACATCCTGTGTCGTAGATCCATCTGTAGTTGACTCTGTCTGTCCTCCAGCTCGAGTTCCTGAGCACTAACAACAGACAAGACAACCTATTCAAACACTCTTCACTCCATAAGATGGTCACTGTCTGAGAATGTACTGTGTTTCTCATCTTTTCCTACTTACAATATGACCAGCTCTTCCTCGTAGCGTGCCAGTCTGTTCTTCTCCAGGACCAGCTTGAACCACATTTGAAGGAGCTCGTGCTCATCAGAGAGACCATCACCTTTGTCTGATAGAGGGAGAGAGCAAGATCAATCAGTTACCCCAACCCCAGACAATATAGAAGTTTGATAATCCTGTTTCTTCATTCCTCCATTACGTCCAAGGTCGACTTATAAGCTCCCTGTCACAAGGTTATACAGTAGATGGACATACAGTGCAATCGGAAAGTATTCAGACCCCTCGACTTTTTCCACATTTTGTTACGTTACAGCCTTATTCTAAAATTGATTAAATTGTTTCCCCCCCCTCAATCTACACACAATTCCCCATAATGACAAAGTAAAAACAGGTTTTTAGAAATGTTAGCAAATTTATTTTAAAAAAATACTGAAATATCACGTTTACATAAGTATTCAGCCCTTTACTCAGTACTTTGGCAGCGATTACAGCCTCAATTCCTCTTGGGTATGACTCTACAAGCTTGGAACACCTGTATTTGGGGAGTTTCTCTCATCATTTTCTGCAGATCCTCTCAAGCTCTGTCGGGTTGCATGGGGAGCGTCGCTGCACAGCTATTTTCAGGTCTCTCCAGAAATGTTTGATCAGGTTCAAGTCCGGGCTCAGGCTGGGCCACTCAAGGATATTCAGAGACTAGTCCCGAAGCCACTCCTGCGTTGTCTTGGCTGTGCGCTTAGGGTCATTGTCCAGTTGGAAGGTGAACCTTCGCCTCAGTCTGAGGTCCTGAGCGCTCTGGAGCAGGTTTTCATCAATGATCTCTCTGTACATATTTCTCTCAATCCTGACTAGTCTCCCAGTCCCTGCCGCTTAAAAACATCCCCACAGCATGATGCTGCCACCACCATGCTTCCCCGTAAGGACGGTGCCAGGTTTCCTCCAGACGTGACGCTTGGCATCCAGGCCAAAGAGTTCAATCTTAGTTTCATCAGACCAGAGAATCTTGTTTCTCATGGTCTGAGAGTCTTTAGGTGCCTTTTGTCAAACTCCAAGCAGGCTGTCATGTGCCTTTTACTGAGGAGTGGCTTCTATCTGGCCACACTACCATAAACGCCTGATTGGTTGAGGGCTGCAGAGATGGTTGTCCTTCTGGAAGATTCTCCCATCTCCACAGAGGAACTCTGGAGCTCTGTCAGAGTGACCATCGGGTTCTTGGTCACATCCCTGACCAAGGCCCTTCTCCCCCGATTGCTCAGTTTGGCCGGGCGGCCAGCTCTAGGAAGAGTCTTGGTGGTTCCAAACTTCTTCCATTTAAGAATGATGGAGGCCAATGCTGCAGACATTTTTTTATACCCTTCCCCAGATCTGTGCCTCGACACAATCCTGTCTCTGAGCTCTACGGACAATTCCTTCGACCTCATGGCTTGGTTTTTGCTCTGACATGCACTGTCAACTGTGGGACCTTATATAGACTGGTGTGTGCCTTTCCAAATCATGTCCAATCAATTGAATTTACCACAGGTGGACTCCAAGTTGTAGACACATCTCAAGGATGATCACAATCCCTGTCACAAGGGGATTGGAAGCTTGTTGTGTGGAACAGGGAGTGGCAATTGAATGCAAGCTTCACCATTTTTATTTATTGTTAAAACATTTCTAGCCTATCTATTTATGCATGACAGGGTTGATGTGTTATGCTCAACCTGCTCAGTTTTTCACCATAAAACACCAGCAAATGGCCAAAAAGAGTAGAACCAGCTCACCTACTTTTACACTGTGATTTGAGTATTAGATGTTCAATGTTTCTTTTAAAAACATATTTAAAAAGGAATAGTTTTACCATATTAAAACAAGAGTTCAGTTCACGTAACAGGTTTGACCTTAAAATGAGGGACATATGTAAATGAATCACTAATCACATTAAATAAATAATAATATTCCAAATGGACTTTGTCAAAGCAACAAAAATAACTAGGGCTTTACAATGATGGTGAACCTGGAGAAATGTTGGGGTTAAGTGGGTTAAAACCTTCCTAGAAGTCACATGGAGGGACATGTCAAAATGCTGAATTTTGGCACCTCAGCTGTTTTGGCACTTCAGCACTGGTTGTTTCCATGTCATTCCAAAGAAATTACATTGAACCAACGAGGAATAGACTGTGCCCAGTGGGTTCAGTCTTTTTTCATATGAAAAATCTGATTTATTGAATTCTCCATGTGGTCTATATTAAAGGGGACTTAATTTAATATAACCGACTTTTAAAATTAAATATTGGTCTACAATTTCTACTTAAAATATCACAGGGACGCAAAAGGCACTCATTTCGTGGAACGACCCAATACTAACCCTAGAGACGTCATAAAACACTTCATAAAATGGAACTTCGTAACTATCAGAGGAGCTTCAAAAGTTAACTTTTGAAAATGTAATAACATGACAATGTAACATTCAGACAACAGGCTAAATGTATTTATTTAAACTGCCTAAGCACATTCTCCATACTAGTGTGTAATTTAAACGAGTTAGTGGGTGACTGGATCTGGAGCTATGGATTTTATGTTAAAGCTACTAACACTGAGCTTTAAATTAACTACAGATATGACATGTTTGACCCATTAGGAGAGCGTGTTTGATTTAATGACAGCATTTTCAAACTCAGAATCTTGCCATGCACATAAACTTCGGTCATTATCTGACACCTATTCCTGCCCTCTTTCTATCCATTTGAAGTCTGTTAATAATGTAAATTAACAAAGAGTCTATTGAGCCAAGAGCCCTTCACCTTAATACAATTATACAAACAAAGCAATGTAAACAGGCACACAATGGCTGGCACTGCTGCCGCTGCCCTTCAGGCCTGCATCACAAGAGAATATCTCTGTGTAGATATTGAATCAGAATTTGCATGGCCATTCACTGTACTGAGAGCAGCCTGCCTGTTAATGTCTCTGTCTCAATGGTACTTAGACAAGAGACACTCAGTCTCTGTGGAGGCTTTTAACATTGAGCCTGACTATTGAACAAAACTTGAATTTACACAAAAAGGTCTTTACACAGGAGATGTGCTTTCCATTTGAGAATAGAAGGACAAAAACTTGAATGAAACAATTGCATTACTCAGTTTTGTGTGCTTTTATGCACTGTAATCTAATTTAATGTAATTGTAATAAAAGTAACAGCTAACTATGCTTAAAAACTCTCAATAATTCTTTATCTGAAGGGTGCAGAAGCAACAAACACATTTCTGAGAAATGTGTGAAAATCACATTTACAATTCCGGCAAAACACAATTTACCTTTGAGGAATATGATTATCAGTATAAAAACATTACTTGTTAAAAGGAATTACTGTTTTTCATTCTAAAATGGCTGTCTTTAATGGCTAACTTGTATATCACCATGTGCAAGGGTAATGAAACATGGGAAAGCTTTCTCCCCGCCTTCCTCTCTTCACAAGGCCAATTGCCACTGTAGTGATTTCAAAACAATTTAAACTTAAAATTGTTATTTTGGTTGAATGCAAATGACTATAATTTGGTACCATTTCTATTATATATTTTCCTAGCAAAGGCATCAGAGTAGTTCTGACTGTAGACTACTCTAGATAAGGAAATTGAAATAATGATTAGAGAGGCATTGCCAGTTTCAAATCTCACAGAAACAGGACAACTAGAACGAGCATAGGTCATTCTGAATACAGTATTTCTGTGTCTCAACTATATGTTCCTGGCTGAGGTCAAACAAAGACTAAGAGTTCCATTTTCAGCCATGCCTTTCTCCGCTCTCTGTTCATAGCCCAGTCTTCATGTGCCATGTCTTTGTGCGTTACCTTCATAGAATAAGGCCTCTCTGATACAAGGACAAGGACACTAACTTACTGAACATTCTGATTCTGACCCTTCCAATCCATTGTCATACATTCATAAAATGCTCTGGCCAAGAGTCAGAGATACGTCAACCGAACGGATACACTTTTATGTACTTTACTCATACACAGTGCAGCTGTTGGAATCCACACAGCATGGGATGACAAACGTACAGTACTCGCCAAAGGTACAGTACATGCAGTTGAGACTCAGTGTGGCACACCTGGGGATTCGCCACGAAGGACCTTCTCAATGGACACCCCTCTCTCTTCCAGGTCCTTCTGCTTCTCCCCCACTTCCTCCAGCTGCCTCTGGATGATCTTCACAAAAGAACCACCAGGTCAGAATCAACCAGCGCAGGCTCACAATGTAGCTCAACACACAATATTTATATTCCATTCATCTCCCCAACAAATCAAATACATTTGTGGAAGACTTCATGAGTGATTCAAATTTATCAGATTTTTTTTTATATAGATGGGTTAGCTGACAACGTCACGAAAACGATGTGCACACTTCCGTGGGGTAGATGTCAGCGTGTTGTTGTGATTCTGGATGGCCAGATTGTTAGCAAGAATGACAAAAAACTGCCATGTAGGGAATCGTAAGGGGCTCGTTTCAGCTTGTTATGTCTTGTTTTGAGGTGTTTTGACTGATTTCATGTCAATGCCAATATGCTCAAATTCGCTAGCTAACCAACAACTGTAACGGTGTATTTGAGAGACAACAAGTGCTCATTGTGTTTTCAATAAACATTGGGGACGAAATATAGCTTACATGTTATCAACAATCTAAGCCAACCCATCTGTTTTGCCCCATAGTTGTGCATGCCTAAACAACCAACCCTTCTATAAAACATATAAATGATTGCAAATGATCACAGAAGCCCATTGTGTGGTAGTGCTGTTCTGTCGTCTATGTGCTCTACAGTACCTGGGCTCTGTGGAGTCTCTTCAGCTGCTCTCTCTTGTCCTGTTGAATCCCAGTCTTCTCCTGCCTCCTCCTCTGTCTCTCTGAGCTCCCATGGGTCTAAACATAGACCAGCAAGACAGTGTCACATACCACTTACCTCACAGCAGAGTTTAACCCTATTTTCTTAGTCACAACTATTAGGGGTCTGTGCACATCAGTCTGATATCTTATCAGTCATGCACTTATCCTGACCTGGCGGAAGTAGCAGAGATGGTTCAAAAGTGGCAGTAATTCTGTTGAGAGTGAAGTAAACAAGGCCGTTCCTAACAGAGAGGTGCAAAACGGTGCCCAGACCTACTACAACACCAAAGTGGGATTTCCTCCCTGTATGTGAAGTGATATGAGCAGGTCATGATGTGCTCCTTCAGCCTTCCCAGTAATCACTCTCTAATGGAGGATGGATTATCTGTTCTCTGGTCCCCACCGGTCTCTTTATGCCTCCTTTATGCATCCTCTGCCTTGAGGAGAGCTGCTTCTAATCACTGATCTGACATGGATTGGTGCTTTCACCCATTATTTAATGTCATGATCAGTGATTACTTACAAGAAAGGCAGAAAGGAATGATGCATGTAAGAGTTTGGGAAGAGGGCCCTTACCTTCGGCTGGGACAAGCTCCCAGCCAAAGGTTTGGCTGGGACAAGCTCATCGTCACTTGAGGAGTTGGACTCATCCTTCTGCTGCTCGCTGGAGGCTGTGTATAGATGAGACGACACAAGAACATTTAACTGGAGCAGTGGTCTTCAAACTGTAGAATGTAGTCGTACACTCACTTCAACTATGTGATTTACACACAGTATAGGCTACTATTGTTCCTAATTTATAGCATTTCATTATAGCATTGTAGCATTTACTAGCCACGGATGACAAAGGAGTAGAAGCATATCATAATGCTCATCACATCCTCCCGTAACTTGACCCCTGACCTTTGTTCCTGATGTTGGACAGGATGGTCCCGATGTCCTTCTCCTGACCCCCCACTCCCACACTCTCCAGCCCCTCTCTCTTCTTCAGCCTCAGGGAGGAGAAGAAGTTGAGCTTCCTGGGCGGCAGAAAGGCCATGTCGTCGGTGGTGATGGAGCCCACAGACTTGTTGCTGCCTAGGGACACCTGCTCCAGTAGCATGGGCAGGTCTGAGGGTCTTTCACCCATGGAGGCCTTGCATGGGTGTGGGGTCAGCTGGCTCTTCTGATCCACTCCGACTGGTTTGGCCTCCTGGCTTTGGGCAGTAGCCCCAAACAGGGACCTAAAGCTGAAGGCTCCGTCAGACAGAGGCCTGGGCTTGGTGGGCCCGTTGTTATTCCTCCTGGTGACAACTGTGTTGGAGTCTGTTGTTGTCCCCGATACCCCAAAATACCTCCTGAAGGCATTTGCCCAAACCTGGAACGTGGACGGTGCCGGCTGGGGCTGAGCTGGGACTGGTTCTATCTCTGGGTCTACCTGAGGCAATGGGTCCTTCTGGGGGATCTGGTCCCCAGGTTTGGAGTGTTTGGATGGGCCTCCTCCTCCAGGGCTTCGGGCCTCCTCTGGAGTAACCAGGTTCCAGTCCAGGAGCTTCTCTTTCTCAGACAGGGACAGTGTCAGCCTCTTCTTTGGGCCGACTGCTTCCTCCAGCTGGGGCACTTTGGTGACAGGACGCTCTTCTTTACCCATCAATAGATTCTGAGAATCTGGAGGTAGTTTAGGACCATCATGGGAGACCTGCTGAAAAAATACACAAGTATTGTTTTATTGCTCAGTTGCAATAGGGTTGATATGTGAAATGTTTCTATAACACAGGAAATTGTTGAGTATCTGTATGAATATTGTGCTTTACCAGTGGTTCAATCTCCTTGAAATCAGAGTTGGCCTCTTCAATGGTGGGCTCCTCTTCTTCTGCAGCTTTTTCATGTGAGAAGTGCCTCACCAGGATGAGAGGGAGAGCTAAAGGAGTAGAGTACAACATATACTGAACAAAAATATAAACACAACATTTCAATGATTTTACTGAGTTACAGTTCATATAAGGAAATCAGTCAGTTGAAATAAATTAGGCCCTAATCTATGGATTTCATATGACTGGGAAGGGGCGCAGCCATGGGCCAACCCACTTTGGAGTCAGGCCCACCCACTGGGGAGCCAGGCACAGCCAATCAGAATGAGCTTTCCCCCACAAAAGGGCTTTATTATAGACAGAAATACTCCTCAGTTTCATCAGCTGTCCGGGTGGCTGGTCTCAGACGATCCCGCAGGTGAAGAAGCTGGATGTGGAGGTCCTGGGCTGGCGTGGTTACACATGGTCTGCGGTTGTGAGGCTGGATGGACGTACTGCCAAATTCTCTAAAACGACCTTGAAGGTGGCTTATGGTAGAGAATTTAACATTACATTCTCTGGCAACAGCTCTGGTGGACATTCCTGCAGTCAGCATTCCAATTGCAGGCTCCCTCAAAACATGAGACATCTGTGGCATTGTGTTGTGTGACAAAACTGCACTTTTTAGAGTGGCCTTTTATTGTCCCCAGCACAAGGTGCACCTGTTTAATGATCATGCTGTTTAATCAGCTTCTTGATATGCCACACCTGTCAGGTGGATGGATTATCTTGGCAAAGGAGATATGCTCACTAACAGGGATGTAAACAAATTTGTGCACAAAATTGGAGAGAAATACGCTTTTTGTGCGTAGGGAACATTTCTGGGATCTTTTATTTTAGCTCATGAAACATGGGACCAACACTTTACATGTTGCGTTTATATTTTTGTTCAGTATATATAACATGCATTCATCAGAGCTCATACAGCAACACAGTGCTGTAGATCAGACTTAACACACTATTCGGATGCATTCACATTAACATGCATATGCTAAATACATAATAATCCTGTGTTGTCATTGTGTATAATATTAGGGTCATTACGCATGAATGACCAATCATGTGGGACATTTTCTAATAATGTATGCAAAACCCTTATAGTTCAAAAGAGTTGAAGTAACCAAAATCATTGCGTTTCATCAGCAAGAGAGCACAGTTATAATGTTGTTCATTTTCCAAACACTAATCTAATCTCATTCAATTGTAGACAACTCCAGATAAAAACTAATATTAAAACTCTTTTCCCCAGAGATCACCAGCTCCCTCTAGTGTGGAGAGAACAGCTCTGATGCTCAGGACTTCTCATTCAACTTTTATATCTTTAATTTAATGCTCACTCTCAATCAAGACTTCAGTACCATCAGTTAGTAAACTGTTATTTTTTTCTTGCATGTAACCAGCTTAAAGACGATAAACCTTATTTCCATCAGTAGAAAGTCATTAGTGGTCCGACTGGATTTTAATCTTCACTATCTTGCTCAATTTAACTTTACAGTCCTTCAGGTCTAAATCCATAAATGAATGGTGAGCGGGTATAAACAAACTCCAGGGATAGCCCGCTATAAGTATACTGCATTGACAAAAATAACCCAACATGGGAGAGTTGAAGGTCAATGGCCCATTGGGATTATTAAAGCCATGAAGTACGCACCATAGGCCCCTAACTGCAACAGCTCTTTACAATACTTCTACAAAACACAAACATCACAAAGCTAGTAAAGCCACAGTAGGGCATAAGAAGGGGTAAAATGATGTCTGTAGGATAAGGACAGGAGGTGATCGATGGGCCAGATACTGTATAAGGATCATGTCAGATTGTCAACAGCAGATAGCCTACTCACTAGCATGGATCTTCCTCTTCCATCGGCTGTTCCCAGACAGGAGAGATGACGTGGAACTGGAAGGTTCTGCAGGTGTGGGTAGGAGAGGGAGAGAATACGTAATAAGTAACACGTATCACATACAGTATTGATCTGTGCCAACACAACTGTGCCAACACATTTGAACTGGATGTCTGTCACACAACAATGATAAACGATTCTACAGTATAGTTCTAAATGTACAAGCAAACTAAGCAAATGAGGAGATCTTGTTACATAGTTTATGGGTGCTAGACAACTCCAATTCAGCCTTTGGGTGGCGTCGCAAACCTAAAACTGAGCCCAACGAATGTAGCGTGGAGAACAGAACAGATGTGGTCTATAGACAGCCAACAGACAGCCCTATCCGTGCAGCCGAACAGAATGTCCAGGCCAGTCACAGTACTCAGTGCTCCCCATGCTAAGACAACTATTCACTTAGTTAAGTCTCTGAAATCTGGGTGGGGATTTAACTGGAGGAGTGGGAGTCTCACACTGGGGGAAACATAGCATGGTGAGCTGCTCCGAACTCACTCAGACCCTATTAAACAAAGTCTATATCCCACAGGACCAGGGCTATATCACTAAACGGATGGAATCATTTCCTACATGCTCTAGACATCCAGACTGATGCCTGTAATGATGCTGGGAGAGAAGTTAGGCTGCTACAAGCCAAGGCTGTGGACGGGGAGAAAGGAGGGAAATAGCGATCGCTGTAGGAAAAATCATGAGGCCAATGTGTTTCTCATGGTGGTGAATGTCATGGAGACATGGACACCTTTCTTCTCCTGTGCAGAATCTTGTGGTTGGAGAGAAGTATTTGAGTGGTCCTGTTTCTTCGAGTCAGCACTGCAACTAGTCATGGACAACAGACACAAAGACAATAAGCAATGGCAAATATCCATTTGATTGTGAACAAGGACACATTCTGAGCATTGTGCTGTACTAGTGGACTCACGTCCTGTTGGAGTCAGGCATGTCCAGGTCCACGGCCTCCTCTGCCACCTCAGGCACCGTGTGGGTGTACAGTCCATTCAACAGGCCCATGTATCTGCAGTCACGCCCTGAAAACGTACCATCTTATTAGGCTATACATTCTGCCAGATTATTATAGCTATTTATGACACTACGTTTACTACAAACAAACAAGGATAGCTATGGTTATTAAGGTTTTTTGTAACGCTACTACCCTTAATATGTGTAATTATGCCTGGCTCTTTTTTAACTGCCTAGTACACACTGCCAGGTTGCATTATTGCTATGGTAATAACAGTACACAAATGTTACCTACTTTATACACTGAGTATATGAAACATTAAGGACACCTGCTCTTTCCATGACATAGAGTGACCAGGTGAATCCAGGCGAAAGCTATGATCCCTTATTGATGTCACTTGTTAAATCCACTTCAAATCAGTGTAGATAAAGGGGAGGAGAGAGGTTAAAGAAGGATTTCTAAGCCTTGAGACATTTGAGACATGCATTGTGTATGTGTGCCATTCAGAGGGTGAATGGGCAAGACAAAAAAAATGAAGTGCCTTTGAACGGGGTATGGTAGCAGGTGCCAGGCGCACTGGTTTGTGCCAAGAACAGCAACGCTGCTGGGTTTTACACACTCAACAGTAATTATCCTAACCTATTGCGTAAGTTCTCCTAACCTGCTACAAAAGTCACTTCTGGTCGTAGCTGTATTCCACCTAGTCAGAACCATTATTTTGGCTACCATGGCTATGCTCCCCTAGGATGACAATCCCCCAATCCATAGGGCACGAGTGGTCACTGAACAATTTGATGAGCATGAAAACAATGTAAACCATATGCCATGGCTGTCTCAGTCACCAGATTTTAACTCAATTGAGATTCTGGAGCGGCGCCTGAGACAGCATTTTCCACCAATATCAACAAAACACCAAATAATTGAATTATATCATGGAGGAATGGTGTCGCATCCCTCCGATAGAGTTCCAGACACTTGTAGAATCTATGCCAAGGTGCATTGAAGCTGTTCTGGCTCGTGGTGGCCCAACGCCCTATTAAGACACTATGTTGGTGTTTCATTTATTTTGGCAGTTCCTGTATATACAGGTATAAATTGAGACTTTGGAAAAGTCTCAAGTTAAAACATAAATCAACATTTAAGAAACACCAACCATGTGATATGAAACATTACAGGGAACATTCATGCTAGTGATTACTTACAGAACCAAACTGAAGCCATGTTGACATTGTTTCATACATTCTTTTGAGAAGTTCCTCCAATTAGTTTAAGTACATTTCATAAACATAAAGAAAAGAAAAAACCTATACAAACATTATCTAGATATATACGTAAATATAATAATAATAATAATAAGCCATTTAGCAGACACTTTTATCCAAAGCGACTTACAGTCATGCGTGCATTTTTATTTTTGTGTATGGGTGGTCCCGGGGATCGAACCCACTACCTTGGCGTTACAAGCGCCGTGCTCTACCAGCTGAGCTACAGAGGACCACTATATGGGGCATGCTCAGTATCGGAATTAACCGAAAATGTTGGTTAGGTTGTGTAGCATATTGTGGAAGTGTGCGTGCGTGTAATTGTCGAGGCAACACAGCTTCAACACACATACATGAACAATAGCCTACTTGAGCTGCTGATGGTAACTCCACAAACATTGATTGTCAGATTTGTTAGGATTCCAATACAGAATAACAAAAAAGCACCACTTGCAAATGAACTCTGTGAAAACTCTTGTAATGCAGACCAGATTTGACCCAGAGATGACCCAGAAATGACCCAACAGGAAAGATGAGAAAGACCCTAAAGAGAAACCCATAAAGTGAAAGGATACGTGTAATGTTCTATTACTATTATTTGATTTCAGTTCATAGTTGAGACGCTTTTGCATTAGGTCTAATGTATCGTTTGTTGTTGTGCCAGTCAGTGACTGTGCTATTCGGGTAAAAGTACATTAACCTCAAACCTCTCCCTATAGAAGTGTCACTCAGTCCCCCAAAAACAAATAACCGACCCGGGACTGAACAGGGGTGAGCGACACTGTCCAGGGAAATTCAGATGTGGTTAAGTGCATGGGAATGTGCCAGTCAACAGATGACAAGAGGTTTAATTGTGAACAGAGGTTATGCTTGTGACAGGGTCATTAATGTGAGGCTGCTGGTGCTATTTTTTAAATGCCTTTTTTCCAAAGTCTTTAACATTTAAATTGTTAATTCTGTTGTTAATTTGAAAGCTGTGAGAATGTCATAAATGTAATGGATCAACCATGCCATGCTATATGACAACCATTGGCAGCAAATTTCCAACAGTTAAAGCCATGGATTATAGCTGGTAAATTATGCAAAAATAAAATTAAAATTAAAGTGAGGAAGCAAGTAACTTATGTAATCAAATCAATTTATTTATACTTACAGCTTTAAATAGCATAAATTAAGCAACCCGTTCTATTCACTATGGAAAAATACAAGGTAGCAGACAAATTCTTATAAACACCTAAAATGTACAACAAAATATTCTGGAGCTGACTTGTGTATTAGGTGGAACATGAGAGAGCGCTTGAGAAGGTTTCTGAGAGGTAAGCGCCTTCTGCAACAGAGAATCACAAGGGGACATACACAGAGAAGTGGAGACAGGGAAGTTATTATGCATCAGATGGGGCAGCAAAAAAGTGGTTGAAAAAACTGCATGCAAAAACTTGGAGGCATTCAGACCTTGAACACGTTGTACGGTAACGCAGTTAGAAGGACAACAGCAGAGCATGTCTGTTAGTGGATTAGCTTGGAGGAATGGAAGGCTTTTGAAACATGCGTGTCATACACCTAGTGACTCAATTAACGAACAATGTGTGACTAATTAAATTAACCCGTTGTCATACACAGGACCCATGCCACATTCTGAACATGAATGGTAAATGTGTGGTTAAGAAGTGCTATGAAGGCAGCTAATGCAAAGCAACACTATTGATCATGTGACTCAAGCAGGCCATCACCTTCCTGCAGCCACAATTCAGCCAATCAGAGGTTGCAGCATTGGAAACTTGAAACAGGCTACATATGAAGTGAAAGAAAGAATGGAGAAATGAAAATGGGGATATATGGAAAGGAAAACATAAGATACATAAATACTTAGAATCACAAATTAAATAAAAGCTTTGTTGGATCACTGTACCATAACAGATAATTAGCAGAACAATAAGTCATAATACTGTACTACCGGAACAAGTTATTGATTGGAGAAATGAAAATGGGGATATATTGCACATCTACAACACTTCAGCACAAACATTTCTGTGATAATTCACATCTTAGAATATGTGCGGAAATGTGCATTAAATCCAAGGCTTGTGATACAAGCAACACAAAAGCAAAAAACTATAACTAAATATTTCAAAGAAGAAAATCTTTCTTTGGCAGAATGTGCTACAGTACCTGGTGTAGGAAGTCAAAATTAGAATCTTCAGTCTTTCCAGACATCTTTGTTTCTACCTGACTTATCTAAACTTTAACAACAATGAGAATCAGTTTTTCAAACAGATACATCTAAAATCAAATGTGTGTTCCACTAAACTGCACTAGACAAATCTATCAAAAATAATACGGTGTGAAAGCTGTTCTAAAACCTAAAATATACACATTAAAAAATTCAGACAAAATAGTTTCCAGAATCATCTTAATTACAAAAAAAAGGTATTGTGAGAAAAAAAATACTGTTTGGCTTTTCCATTGCATGCCTCATGTGCAACATAGCAGTGCAGTTCAAGAAGCATAGCAGAACTTTGTTCTCCAACTTCCCACAACAAGCACACCAGGCACTACACACAGGCCTTAGCAGCCCCTGCAAGTCAAGTAAAGTGCTTTTAGTGGATCCTTTTTTGATTACTTAGGAGTTAAAAATAAATGTTTTACCCAAACATAAGCATGGGAATACTGAATTATAAGATTTCAAGCAATTGAAAGGATGTATGACCTTCTGCAATTTTAAGGACCATGCGTCACACTTGCTATAATACTTATGAACAAACAGATTGTTTCTCGGCGTAAAATCAAATAAGACTTTTGAAATTGAACCAGTCTTCATAGAGTATTGTACATTGTTTAGACTGTGAAGCAAATGCCTGTGCAACAGCAGCAAGTACAGTACAGTACAGGTGCATCATTAAGTCCATGAGACCCAGTGGCCCGGCGGCACCAGGCTCTGCCCCTCTAGGTGGGCCTGAGGCCTAGGCGCTGCTGGGCTCAGTGCAGTAGGCCGTGAGGCTGAGGCTGGGGCTCAGGCTGCTCAGCCTCCATGTACATCTGGCCCAGGAGCTCGTGCAATATGCTCAGTAGGGGCATGCCCAGACTCAGCAGCTCGTACAGGAAGCCGTAGTCCTCTGAGCGGTCTATGAAGTGGAGCCCCGCCTGGCCAACTGCCCCATGCACCCAGCGGGCCAGCCGGCAGGGCGTCCCACACACTGCCCGGCCCACGTGCAGCGGCCAACGCAGGCTTCTCCTAAGGAAGGAACTCAGGGTACCTGAGGGCTGGTTCTGCAGGCTGCCCGTGGCCAAGTAGGGGTCACTCCGGTCCAGCGAAGACGTCAGACGTCCCTGGTCCTCCTGTGTGTGATAGGCACAACATACAATTTAAATCAGACCAGCTAAAATAACATTAATACCTCCTAAGTAAAAATGACTGTGTTTATGTTTGACTGTTACTGAAAGCTGTTTACCGTTCTCCGCAGGACCTTGCTTGAACTTTGAAGGCTGGGTCGACACTGAGAATAGTGAAGCTTGCAGTAAAACTTGCCTGTAACACAAACACTGTAAAAACACATGCCGGCTGACACTAAAGATCAAATTAATTCACAAACAGCTTCTGTCCCCAGGTGGGAGAGTGGCTGGTGTCTGGGTGTGTCAGCATCATACCCTGTTGGGAGTTGTAGGCGTGTCCTCCCAGGCGTAGTGTGGAGCTGCAGACGTCACAGCGGAAACACTCCCTGTGGAAGAAGTGTCCCTCAGCGCTGAGACGTTCCATCACGTACACACGCTTGGAGCAGAAGTGACACGTGTCACTGCCTCCCAGGTTCTGAGGGAACTCCTTCCGCATGATACACTGTAAGGAGACAACACAGACAACAGCAGCAGGTTAAGGATACGGTGAGAACAATGGAATAGGCAAGCTGTTAGCGTAGTCGTCTACTGCTAAAAAGTAATATATAGCACCATTTATTCTAACAGTGTACAATATTAGGTGCTGGTGTGACCACCTAACAAGTCTCAACACCTAACCCTAAAGTGGATGTTAAGGCAGCCAGTGAGATGGAACTAGTGCAACGGAAGCTGAATAATATAACATGAAATGGGAACTGTAATATTAGTAGGGCATTTCTCCAGCACAGTGAGAGATGATAATGATGATGAATCAACAATTCTCTGGACCATAGCAGAGAACTAACTAGTCAAATACATTGGCTTCACAAAGCTACACAAGATTGCATTTAGCGTTTGCTTTTGAGGCAAAGCTAAATGCTTCTTACTGCTATAGACCTGAAGACCTGAAGTGGGGTCAAACACTGTGTGAACAGACACCCACATGAGTGCATGGAGTTACTATTGCTGTGGCCCCTGAAGGCCCTTTACACAAAACACCATGGCTCATGACTGGAGAAGTCACAGTAAGATTCAGGTCAGAATGTTTTACAGTGCACAGTGCACAGTCGCTCTTTTCTACTAATAACAGATGTAGTATCCGGAAGCAGTAGACATGACTTGGTTGTTGTTTAGATGGTTACCAAAACTCCTGAAGCTGGTATTAGAGACCTTGGGGTGGTAATAGATGTAGAGCCCACTTTTGTGTGTGTCTTGTGACGTATATTCCCACTGGGCTGTGTTGGCACAAACATAATCATTAGTCACACTGTGCTTACCGGCGAGGCATTAGGCCTGTGGTCAGTTTCATAAAGGATGGCTAGAGTTTCAGCCCTAGCACCTATGTGAGAAGAGACCTTCCCCACTGTCCTCTAACAGAACCCAGTCACAGAGGTAGAGGGAGGGACCAGCACAAAGACGGAGAAAGGGGAAAAGAGAAAGAGAGAGGAAGAGGGAAACAGAAAGGGAAAAAGTAAAGATCAGAATAGATCAAGGAAAACAAAGAAATGTATTTCTACTCAGAAATGAGAGGAGATGCAGAAATCATGCAGAAAGTGAAGTTGTTACTGATACCTGTTTAGTAGGCTTAGAGGGCTCAGCTGGACAGCTTTCAGATCGAACAATTGTTTTTTGAATCATTCTACTTGGTGCAGCAATCTCATTGCACTAAAACCAATAAGAACATGGTAAGAGTGAGCTGATTTAATAGACGTACACTCTAAGAATCTTCAATTTTTTTTACATTTCACATTTTTACTGATATCTGTTGGGCAGACTGTAAGGGTAGAGCTAGATAACTCTCCGATCAAATTATTCTACTTGACTCAGCATTCCCATTGCACTAAAAGCTAAATAAATGATGGTCAGAGTGAGCTGACGCAACGGTGTCTTCTGTTCTTACATTTCAGATGTAGAGTGAGGTTTTTACCGATACCTGTTCGGTGGACTTTAAGGGGCCAGCTTCATAACTCTCAAATCGATTGATTGGCTTTTGAATACTTGATCCAGCAGTCCCGTTGCACTTAAATCATCAAAAAGACAGTGAGCTGACTTAAGTCTTTCTTTTATTCATACAAATTAGTTTTATTTTACTGAAACCTGTTTGTCAGGCTTGAAGGGTTCAGAATGACAGCTTTCAAATTGATCAATTGACTTTTGAATGAGTCTACTTGACGAAGCATTCCCGTTGCACTAAAACCAATAACAACATGGCCAAAGTGAGTTGACTGAGTTGAGTCTTTCCTATATTCTTACACTTCAAATGCATTTCAAATTACTGGTACCTGTTCGGCGGACTTGTCAGGCTTGAAGGGTTCAGCTTGATAACTCACAGAACGTTTGATTGGCTTTTGAATGAGTCTACTTGATGCAGAACTTCCATTGCACTAAAACCATAAAAAACATGGTCAGAGTGAGCTGATATTCTTGGAGTTTTGGCTGGTCACAGAGGACCACAACAAGGACCGTTTTTACCTTGTCTTGGTGCACAGGAGATGTTGCGGTAAGAGAAGAGAAGCAGGAAAGAGCAGAGGGTTCAGGGACAGTGTGTATTGAAGTGCTTTTAGGGACAAAGGCAGACAGATCCGTCTGTAGAAAAAGGATTCACATCAGAAATGAGAGAAATCTCCAAATCATCTAGCCCTTCACATCCCACCCCAAAAATAATGAGGAGATGCAAGCTGAATGTAAGTCGGAGAGAAACAAATGGTCAGAGAAAAATTCAACAGCTCAACCTTTATCTTTTCTAGTGAAGTTATGAATGTTCACTCATCATGCAGAGGGAAGTCACCTGACCTGGAATTCTCAGAACTGTAACACCATGGAAACAAGACATGCTGCAAGAAAACAACTGCCAACAAATGGATTTAAAATGGATTACCAAGCTGTTACCAGCCTTCAAAAACATGCTCCACTCTCAGTAAATGTGAGTAGGTTTGACTGGTGACATTATATCCTTCTAAACAGGCTGAGAGAGTCAAACAGAACTTGTGTACAGGGACACAAACATGCTGTGCCTCATTTCCTTAGATGGGGTTAGACAGGCAGGCAGGCGAGGGGCGGCACAACACTTTCACCTTATACTCTTTCACTTGAGGAGTCTCTGACTCAGGGAACATAGAACGCAGGAGGACTGCCCTATCCTTTATACTCTTCCTGTTAAATTCCCCAGTAGTTACAGTTTGCACTTTTTTCTGAAGAACAGCAACAAGTAAAGGAAAGATAAGCAAGTGTGAAAGTCAGAAACGGCAGGAAGTAGGCAAGTAAATACTGAACAGTAACCATAATCCATAGTAAAGCTGATGACGTGGGGTATGAACACTGTTTATACATTTTGTATCTTTTGAACAATGATGTTTTTGTTGCCGAGTTGTGCTGTCTGCTAGACTTTTGTGGCTAAGGCACAATTGGATTTACTGTTTTGAAATGAGCATAAAATCAATTTCCATGCAAAACATTTTTACTGTGAGAGTACAGAAGTAAGGTATGGCTTGGAATGGGGCTAACATGGTGGGTCCAGACAGATAGAATGCAGGCTCATTGTCACCTGGCTCATCTTGTCCTCCAGCTTCTCTAGGCGCTGGCCCACCCCTGTGGGGTCAGGAAAAGGGTGTTCTGGGTAATCTACACCATCTGGGGTTTCGGTGTGTGGAATCCACACTCTCTGCTGCACCAACTCTGCACGCGGAGAGGCCTGTGTATGATCATCATGTGGAGAAGGACTCCAGGACCTCGTGGGAATGTACAGGGGAGTGGGTTGCGCCACGGCTGCAGGCTCTTCTAAGAGTTGCATATAGATGGACGGCTGAAAGCAGATATACACACACAAAGCAATGTGTAAAGCAGCACTGAACTCCAGCCAGTAGAGGGCGAACCTCCAGGATCATCAGTGAGTGGAGTAAAGGGAGTGTCTTTTCAATTACTCTTGGTCTAGAAGACTATGGTGATTTTTAACCATTGGTTCTTTTGTTAACATAGGCTACGTTATTGGGTTTATGATGCAGTGGCTGACCCTTCATGGTGACTGTACCTGCCACTTGGGGCGTGGGGGTGGAGGCGAGGGAGGGGGCTGTTCCCTGGGCTTAGCGAAGCGAGGGTTCTCCGTCATATCCAGAGAAGGAGATGAAGGACGGCTTGAATCAGAGTCTGAGTGCAAATAAGACTGACAGAGCAGCAGACATCAGATAAGGCAGGAAGGGAAGGACAAGCAGGAGGAATAGGAAAAAACAGATGATAAAGCGGTGCAGAATTATTTGTTGTTTCGGTAGTATCATTCAAAACCACACACTGCCGTCATCCATTACACTTTATACGGGTGGGTCTAATCCTGAATGCTGATTGGTTAAAACCGCATTCCAGCCGGTGTCTATTCCACAAGTTACCACCGGCTAAATCTATGACGTTAAAATGCCTATTAGCTCTGTTCCATCTGACTGAGCAATCCACTGTCTCATCAGCCCAGACAGGCAATTTATAAACTTGATCTCCACTATAAAAAGCATCTAAAAAAACATTTTTAGACTAACTCTTACTTTTCAACAGCGGAGATTTGTATAAACCTTGCTGTCTGCTTTTCTCAGCCAGTCGAAATCATGAATCAGCATAATTTTTATGGATATATACAAAGAACTATCAATAGAAAACAGGTAAAACTAAATGAAGTGCAGGTAGCTTCAGTTTGAAGTGATTGTGTTAGCTGTGTTGTTGGCTGGCTCCTCTGAACAACAGTGTCCTGACGAGTGAGCACATTTTCTACGCCAGGCAAAATCGCGCATCATTAGCTCATTATATGGATGTATCCAAATAAATGTCACTAGAAAACAGCTTAAACAAATGCAAATGCAGCTACTTTGCTGTTATTCTGGCTGCACTGTTTGACATGACTGTAAATTAGCCATAGTTGGCTAGCTAGTAAGCAACGGATAAGAACGATGCCAGCTAGTATGGCAATGGAACATTTAGAACGAACGACTGGGTCGCATCCATAAATACTGAACAAAAAGACAATGACTGGGTCGCGTCTCTGGCAACCGAACCCATAGAACGAACGACCAGCCAGCTTGGGTAGCAACCCTAGATTTGTGTTGGGACTATATTTTGTGGAAGGATGAAATAGTATGAATAAATTCATCAAAATAACGTTTTTAATGAAAATATGTAAATCATTATTTGAATATGTTGGTAACCCGTTGTATAAAAGTGATAATGTCCTCGAAGCTGGTGTTTGGAGGATATATTGGCACGGTTTGCTGGCCATCGACTTCGTCTCGGACCTAACAACACCTGTGCCAATATATCCTCAAAACACCGGCTTCTCTGGCATTATCACTTAAGTATTTGTACCATAACCAACCCCATGGTATTCCACACCATAATCAGACATTTAAAGGCATTTAGTTAAAGAAGAGCATTTGAACGAATGCCCTGCTAACAGAGCCACTCAGTCCTTTGATGGGGCTTCACAGGCAGATTATACTGTATTCACTTCTGTATCAAGGTTTCAAATGCACAACCTGCTTTCTTTAATCCTATAATCCAGGAACAGCCTCGCTCTTCTTATAGTGGAGCAGCTAATCTTACTGTGTGACTAATGTAGTGGTTGATATACTAGAAGTATGTTATTGGTGGAAGTAAAACGATACAGTAAATGTATCTTCAATCTCTTCATAGCTTTCTTGACCATTACCAATAAACTACACCTCGTCAAAACTTTGTACTCAAACCGTACCCAAGGGTAGTGGCAGGAGGAGTGGAGGATTTGTCCACTTTTACAGTCTTACAACACAATGGGCTGTATTCAAACATGATTATGGTAGCAGTGAGGTTGCAGAATTGGATACAAGGACATAAGTGTTCTCCCCTGGTGTAAAAGCAGGTCTATGAAATGAATTTCATCCTTTTCCAAACTCTCTCAGAACTGTATGTACCATCGAGAACCAGTAGGTTCCACATAGTGCCTTCATTATCTGACATTTCCACACAAAAACATTCCCCGTGTATGATTAAACCTAGACAGACAGACAGACACACTCATACAAGAGTACAGATTACTACATTCAGATATGATCAACCATCAGAGAATGAACTGACCGACACGACACAAGCTTTCAGTCTTAGCTTTGAGGTCAGTAGCATGATGTTGGGCCAACATCCGTGTACAACAGAAGAGTCTTACAGTAACCATCAGCACTGAGGGCATCAACAGTTTATTGTCTGTATGCGACTTTACAATGTGTTGGCTCCCTTTTTTCACTGTCTCTACACAGCACAGTGTACAGGGACCTTGACCATTGACCCCTCTGGTCAGAGTACTGTTCACCTGGAGCGGCTCACCTTATTGTGCAGGGAACCGCCGGGCGATGCATTCTCCTCAAACTTGGCCAGTAGCTGTGTGGCCATTGAGCGCACTTTATTCTGCTCCCCGCCGTCACCTGCAGGGGGGGCACTCTGACAGGACAACTGACAACACAATGAATGATCAGTCCCTTTATCGACATTAAAATGGCGCCATCTAAGGCCATACTGGTGATCGAGATCTGATTGTTGTTGTCACCAACACACCTCCTCTAAATAGTTGCTGCCCTTTCTTCGTCTTTTGTTCATTGGGTCGTTCTCCTCCAGCTTCCGGTCATCCTTTGAGGAAAAGGTAGTACAAAATAGACATAAATCACTGTTTATTCACCCTCATTCACGTCACAGTCAAAGGTTATCGAGTCTGAGGGTTATCATTAAGAAAGTATGCCTTGTAAAATGTAGATTATCTAGGTCTCTCAGTCTCGTTCACATACAGTACCTTATCTAATCTACATTTCAATGACTTCTTGTAATTTATTGGCACATAGGAATTTCTTTAATCTGTCAAGTAAACCTATGTTGACACACACACACACTTTACGCAGGCTAAATCGGATTTACATGAAGGAGGCCTTTGTTGTTGCATTGGTTTCCTTTTAAAGCCTGCAAATGGGTGAGGAGGAGAGGAGGAACTCACAGTACCTTTGGGATCCTTTTTTTGGGCTGTGTTTGGTTAATTAAGTTGTAAACCAAGTATGCAGACTCTGATGAATACTCCTCATTGTTCTCATCCGTTTCCCTTGTACCTGTAACAAAGCATAGCAGTGTGTTATGGGTGTTTTGGTACGCGACATACTCTAATACACACACTGTATTAAACCAGGCCCCTAGGCCAAGCCAAATCAAGAGGGTAACGAGATAGAGTAATGTGAAAATAAACCCCCAAACAGTTGTATCCACAATTCAAAATGGATTCATTTTGATTAATCACCAAGTGTTAGACACTATTGTGAGGGCATTACAATAGTCAGTGGGCTGAAACATTAGTATTTAAGTGAATGAATTCTCAGCCATTTAACATAACTCCTACTGTATTCAATAAAGGCAGCCCTATAGATCATAGAGGCATTGTTATTACCATGGCCCTGTGAGATGATCTGAACTGGGGCCGGAATGCATTTCTTACATACCACACTCTCATAACTGACCCGGTTGTGTAACATGCAATCCTATCCCATCGTGACAGATGTAAAAAGTCATAACCGCTCAGTCACACACTATCCTCATTATGGGTTCAAGCTTAAGCTTAATCTAACCTTCAGAATCCTGCAAATAAATCATACCTCAGGAGTAGTAAAACTCCAAAGTTATGGAGTAGTTCATGGAGAATAGTATCAAATCAAATCAAATCAAATTTTATTGGTCACATGCGCCGAATACAACAAGTGCAGACATTACAGTGAAATGCTTACTTACAGCCCTTAACCAACAGTGCGTTTATTTTAAACAAAAAAAGTAAGAATAAAACAACAACAAAAAAAAGTGCCGAGAAAAACAAAGAGCAGAAGCAAAATAAAGTGACAGTAGGGAGGCTATATATACAGGGGGGTAACGGTGCAGAGTCAATGTGCGGGGGCACCGGCCAGTTGAGGCAGCCGAGGTAATATGTACATGTGGGTAGAGTTAAAGCGACCATGCATAAATACTTAACAGAGTAGCAGCAGCGCAAAAAGGATGGGGTGGGGGGGCAGTGCAAATAGTCCGGGCAGCCACGATTAGCTGCTCAGGAGTCCCACGGCTTGTGGGTAGAAGCTGTTGAGAAGTCTTTTGGACTAATAAGTAGTATAGTAAGTAGTATATCAAAATTATTTTTAATTTAAATTTAAATGAAGAATGTTCGTTAACATATCAGACTTCAGGGTCCCATTACGCAACCATTGTGTATGGAGTTTCAACTTCTGGGGCTTCAGGACTATTGACTATTGAGCTACTGCAGGAACTGTTCTGTAGTGCGTGTAGTCTCCCTAGACATCCAGAATGCCTCCCACAATTTTCAAATGTTCCGACGTTCACGTCTGTACGTAATAGAACGTCAGTTTGGCATAGAGGAACTATGTCACTGCCTACAGTAGGACACTGCCTTATCCACTTGAATAAAAGACAAAATAGTAGCTAGCAAGATGGAGCTCACAGAGGTTATTTTTAACCTTTTCACACGTGAGTTCTAAATATCTCTAAAGGTCGCCCCAGTTTGAGTGTTTTTATGCTTGTGATGTGAGAATGCACTCACTGTTCCAAAATGTGATTGTTACGCAACAGGACAGTTGACCTGCGCTGCCCTCAAACCAAGACACACGCTGCCTTCTAATTATCTATAGGCTATATTTCAACTTGTCAATTAGAAATTATTTTCTAACAAGTTTTTCACTGTTGCGGACAATTTATGTTTGAGGCTTTACTGGACACTTCTCTCTTCGATGAGAGCCCAAGCACCTCCCCAGTGTTTCCCCAGATCAAGTATGCAGACACTTGCGCAGTCTAGCATGAACTTTCCCCCCTGGCACATTTTCTGGCTGGCGCCCGCATTGTCTTCTTGTTGTTTCCTTACAAATAATAACTTTGTGTGCGTTCCTATCAAAGTAAGTGCCTTATTTTCTGTATATCGTGTTGTCGTTTCTACTGTAGCATACCATATGTATGCATGGAGCATAATGTATTTACTGTTTTATTCAAGTTTTCAAGTACTGGTGACAAATCACGCATTCCAATTCTTGCATAGATTGTAATGGACATATAGGATATGTGTAAAATGCTTTTTTGAGGGTTGTACTGATTATGATGAGCTAATGCTAAGCTATTTGCCAGCTGTGTGTGGCGCCATGTTTGTTGACATTATACAATGCATTCTGGGTGTCACGTAAACGTCTGTTTTGTTGGGAGAGTTTTTGGTCTGAAGCGAATTCACACCGGAATTATTTTTCCCCCCCTTATCGAAGTTGCCAAAATAGTAATTTCTGTTTCCTAGGGTCAGGTTTTTGAGACTATACTGTGTGAGGCATCAGAGGAGGTGTGAGAGAATGACTCCGAACAGCAGCCTACCAGTGATGGATGCAGGCGAGTTGCGGAACATCTCGTAAAGCTTGGAGATGTACAGCACCATCATCAGCTTGTCAGGGTCCTGGTCCAGAGCCATCTCCTTCCCCGTGGTCACAGGCTGGATACCAAACTCATGCTCTGCTATGTCAAAGGCCAGCTGGTTGTTCTTGGCCGAGTCCTTCTCATTCAGGGAGTCAAAGTCACTAGGATTGAGAGAGATACATAGAAGACGCATCAGGTTTACATCCTATAAGACCTTAATTAAGTTGTTTCCCCTATGGAGTGAGAATGTTAGCCCCAAAACAGTTGGTTGATAAGAGAAAAATTTTGGTTTAATGCTGCATTTTATAATAATTACACTTTCTGCACCAACAGACTCTTACCAACAGATGAATTGCACTAGCTGAAAGGTGAGGTCTAAGGCCCTTAGCAACAGCCCATAGTAATGTTATAAACACATTGTAAACATTTCCTTTCCATAAAAAGGTTCAATTCAGAAGGGACTGTCGAATCACATCTACCTGTGACACAGAGAAGGGGGGGGTGGGGGGGTGAGCCAATTGGGAGCTAGAGCCAGAGTGATGAGGTCATCCCGGCTGCACCCCCTCAGCCCACACTCATATTGACTCTCACACAAAGATGACTTGAGCGGGCCAAATTGACAAAGCATAAAGGATAAAACACCCACTTGTTATTGAGGTAAAATGGAAACATTTCAAGGCGTGGAGTTCATTAACAGTGCCATCAGTATCTAATACGGTTAGAACAAATGCTTTATAAATATAATTGGGTGTGCAATATGAAAGCCAAACCAGAATGCTCGCTTTCCTTTTTGTGTGGTTTAGGCCATTTCTCATTTCTCTATTTAGACAAACCTAGCTGTTGCCCGCAAAGGTCAATACACACAGCGCAGTTTCTGAGTTTAACAGAAGTGTTGTCTACAGTATAATCAATATCACTGTTCACATTTTCAACAGCATAACATGTGACAGACCCAAAGGCAGTGCATGACCATAGACAAGATGACAATCGGTGTGTGCTTTGATGGCGCCAATAAGACCATGACAGTGTATGTGTGTGTGTGTGTGTGTGTGTGTGTGTACTGTATATACAGTGCCTTCAGAAAGTATTCACACCCCTTTACTTTTTCCACATTTTGTTGTGTTACAGTCTGAATTTTAAATTAATTAAATTGAGATTTTTTTGTCACTGACCTACACACAATACACACATTTTTTGTTTTAAAGATTAATTAAAAATGAAAAGCTGAAATGTCTTGAGTCAATAAGTATTCAACCCCTTTGTTATGCCAAACCTAAATAAGTTCAGGAGTAAAAATGTGCTTAACAAGTCACATAATGAATTGCATGGACCCACTCTGTGTGCAATAATAGTGTTTAACATGATTTTTATTTATGGCTACCTCATCTCTGTACCCCAAACATACAATTATCTGTAAGGTCCCTCAGTCGAGCAGTGAATTACAAACACAGATTCAACCATAAAGACCAGGGAGACATTGAATATCCCTTTGAGCATGGTGAAGTTATTAATTACACTTTGGATGGTGTATCAATACACCCAGTCACTCACTACAAAGATACAGGCGTCCTTCCTAACGCCGTTGCCGGAGAGGACAGAAACCGCTCAGGGATTTCACCATGAGGCCAATGGTGACTTTAAAACAGCTACAGAGTGTAATGGCTGTGATGGGAGAAAACTGAGGATGGATAAACAACATTGTAATTACTCCACAATATTAACCTAATTGACAGGAGTGAAAAGAGGGAAGACGTTCAACAGAGTGGGCAGAGTGTCTGCGTCTTTTCGCTCCTCCCTTGTACTTGATTGATAAATTAAGGTCACTAATTACTAAGGAACTTCCCTCACCTGGTTGTGTAGGTCTCAATTGAAAGAAGAAGAAAAAAAAACGACAGACACTAGGCCCTTTGAAGTTATGCGATAACAAGAGGGGGAGTAGAGAGAGAGAAGTAGAGGGAGAGAAGTTGGTGTCAGAGAGGTTGGCATCAGTTGCTGGGACGGATACTATCTATTTAGTGATCCTGACGACCAAGGCCGGGTCTGAGGAGCTGCTTGTCTTAGCAGCTAGACTAGCCGCCTACAGTGGGGAAAAAAAGTATTTAGTCAGCCACCAATTATGCAAGTTCTCCCACTTAAAAAGATGAGAGGCCTGTAATTTTCATCATAGGTACATGTCAACTATGACAGACAAATTGAGATTTTTTTTCTCCAGAAAATCACATTGTAGGAGTTTTAATGAATTTATTTGCAAATTATGGTGGAAAATAAGTATTTGGTCACCTACAAACAAGCAAGATTTCTGGCTCTCACAGACCTGTAACTTCTTCTTTAAGAGGCTCCTCTGTCCTCCACTCGTTACCTGTATTAATGGCACCTGTTTGAACTTGTTATCAGTATAAAAGACACCTGTCCACAACCTCAAACAGTCACACTCCAAACTCCACTATGGCCAAGACCAAAGAGCTGTCAAAGGACACCAGAAACTAAATTGTAGACCTGCACCAGGCTGGGAAGACTGAATCTGCAATAGGTAAGCAGCTTGGTTTGAAGAAATCAACTGTGGGAGCAATTATTAGGAACTGGAAGACATACAAGACCACTGAAAATCTCCCTCAATCTGGGGCTCCACGCAAGATCTCACCCTGTGGGGTCAAAATGATCACAAGAACGGTGAGCAAAAATCCCAGAACCACACGGGGGGACCTAGTGAATGACCTGCAGAGAGCTGGGACCAAAGTAACAAAGCCTACCATCAGTAACACACTACGCCGCCAGGGACTCAAATCCTGCAGTTCCAGACGTGTCCCCCTGCTTAAGCCAGTACATGTCCAGGCCTGTCTGAAGTTTTCTAGAGTGCATTTGGATGATCCAGAAGAGGATTGGGAGAATGTCAGATGAAACCAAAATAGAACTTTTTGGTAAAAACTCAACTCGTCGTGTTTGGAGGACAAAGAATGCTGAGTTGCATCCAAAGAACACCATACCTACTGTGAAGCATGGGGGTGGTAACATCATGCTTTGGGGCTGTTTTTCTGCAAAGGGACCAGGACGACTGATCCGTGTAAAGGAAAGAATGAATGGGGCCATGTATCGTGAGATTTTGAGTGAAAACCTCCTTCCATCAGCAAGGGCATTGAAGATGAAACGTGGCTGGGTCTTTCAGCATGACAATGATCCCAAACACACCGCCCGGGCAACGAAGGAGTGGCTTCGTAAGAAGCATTTCAAGGTCCTGGAGTGGCCTAGCCAGTCTCCAGATCTCAACCCCATAGACAATCTTTGGAGAGTGTTGAAAGTCTGTGTTGCCCAGCGACAGCCCCAAAACATCACTGCTCTAGAGGAGATCTGCATGGAGGAATGGGCCAAAATACCAGCAACAGTGTGTGAAAACCTTGTGAAGACTTACAGAAAACGTTTGACCTGTGTCATTGCCAACAAAGGGTATATAACAAAGTATTGAGAAACTTTTGTTATTGACCAAATACTTATTTTCCACCATAATTTGCAAATAAATTCATTAAAAATCCTACAAATGTGATTTTCTGGATTTTTTTTCTCATTTTGTCTGTCATAGTTGACGTGTAGCTATGATGAAAATTTCAGGCCTCTCATCTTTTTAAGTGGGAGAACCTGCACAATTGGTGGCTGACTAAATACTTTTTTCCCCCACTGTATATATCCAGGAAAGCCAAAGTTCCAAAAGCTGGACCTAAAATAGAGTATAAGAGATCATCCAACATTTTTTGCTGACTCTTATGGGGATTATGTAAAAAAAATATTTGCTGGCCTGATGTGATTAATAAGGAGCATCCAGATGCTGCATTTGATTAATTTATGAAATTGCTTCTTCCAATTATTGATAAACATGCACCTGTTAAGAAACTGACTGTTTGAACTGTTAAGGCTCCATGGATTGATTTGGAATTGAAAAACTGTATGGTTGAAGGAAAATGGGGCAAAAGGAGTGGCTAATAAGTCAGGCTGCACATCTGACTGGCTGACTTACTGCAAATTGAGAAATTATTTACATTTTAGTCATTTAGCAGACACTCTTATCCAGAGCGACTTACAGTTAGTGAGTGCATACATCGTTTTTTTTCATACTGTGACTAAACTCAACAAAATAAGAAGAAACTGTATTATGAAGCCAAGATCAATGATATAAAGAATGATGGGAAAAAATGTGGAGTCCTTTAAATGAAATGATGGGCAGAAAGACAAATCCAACTCCATCTTTCATCAAATCAGATGGCTTCTTCATCAGAAAACCATTTGATGTGGCAAATTATTTTAATGATTACTTCCTTGGCAAAGTGGGCAAAGTTCGGCAGGAAATTCCAACAACGAATAGCAAGCCATAGTACTCATGCATAAAAAAACAAATAATGAAAGAAAAGCATTGTAAGTTGGAATTTTGTAAATGTATTGTGGGACAGGTGGAACAATTGTTATCGATCATTAATGACAAAACCTCATGGAAAGATCCTGAGGATGGTAGCTGACTCTAAAGATATGACAGATAGGAGTGCCTATAGTCTGAGCCTAGAGGAAAGTCTTCGTCCTCAGACCTGGAGGGAAGCCAAAGTGATTCCGCTACCCAGGAGTGGCCTTTACTGGTTTTAACAGCAGATTATCAGCTTGCTGCCAGCTCTTAGCAAGCTGTTGGAAATAATGGTGTCTTACCAAATATTCCAACAACGTGGTCCTCTCTAGCTCAGCTGGTAGAGCACGGCGCTTGTAACGCAAAGGTAGTGGGTTCAATCCCCGGGACCACCCCATACACAAAAATGTATGCACGCATGACTGTAAGTCGCTTTGGATAAAAGCGTCTGCTAAATGGCATATTATTATTATATTATAAATACAATGCTATTTCTCTGTAAACAAATTAACAGACAGTATGCTTATAGAGAAGGGAACTCAACATGTACTGCACTGACACAAATGACTGATTATTGGTTGAAAGAAATTGATAATAAGAAGATTGTGGGCGCTGTACTGTTAGATTTCCGTGCAGCCTTTGATATTATTGACCATAACCTGTTGTTGAGAAAACGTATGTGTTATGGCTTTTCAACCTCTGCCATATCATGGATCCAGAGCTATAATAGAGCTCAGAGGGTTTTCTTTAATGGAAGCTTCTCTAATGTCAAACATGTCAAGTGTGGTGTACCGCAGGGCAGCTTCCTAGGCCCTCTACTCTTTTCACCAATTACCTGCTGCTGGCATTAAACAAAGAATGTGTGTCCATGTATGCTGATGAGTCAACCATATACACATCAGCAACCACAGCTAAAGAAGTCACTGAAACCCTTAACAAATAATTGCAGTCTGGTTTAGAAGGGGTGGCCAGTAATAAACTGGTCCTCAACATCTCGAAAACTAAGAGCATTGTATTTGGTACAAATCATTCCCTACGTTCTAGACCTCAGCTGAATCTGTTAATGAATTATGTGGCTGTTGAACAAGTTGAGGAAACTAAATTTTTTGGTGTTACCTTAGATTGTAAACTGTCATGGTCAAAACATACAGATTCAATGGTTGTAAAGATGGTGAGAGGGCTGTTCGTAAAATAAAGAGATGCTCTGCTTTTTTTGACACCACACTCCACAAAGCAAGTTCTGCAGTGCTGCAAAGAAAGACCTAGTTAAGCTGCAGCTGGCCCAGAACAGAGCCGCACGTCTTGCACTTCATTGTAATCAGAGGGCTAATATTAATACTATGCATGCCAGTCTCGCTTGGCTAAGAGTTGAGGAGAGACTGACTGCATCACTTCTTCTTTTTATAAGAAACAATGTGTTGGAAATTTCAAATTGTTTGCCTAGTCAACTTACACACAGCACTGACACACACACCTACCCCACCAGACATGCCACCAGGGGTCTTTTCACAGTCCGCAGGTCCAGAACAAATTCAAGGAAACATACTGTATTACACAGAGCACTGAGTGCATGGAAGTCCCTTCCATCTTATATAGCGCAAGTGAACAGCAAACCTGGTTTAAAAAAACGAATAAAAGCAACACCTCACGGCACAACGCCTCACCCCCATGTAACGTACTCCCGAGTGGCGCTAGAGATCCTGGTTCGAATCCAGGCTCTGTCGTAGCCGGCCGCGACCGAGAGACCCATGGGGCGGCGCACAATTGGCCCAGCGTCGTCCAGGGTAGGGGAGGGAATGGCCGGCAGGGATGTAGCTCAGATGGTAGAGCATGGTGTTTGCAATGCCAGGGTTGTGGGTTTGATTCCCACGGTGGGCCAGTATGTAAAAATTATGTATGCACTCACAAACTGTAAGTCGCTCTGGATAAGAGCGTCTGCTAAATGACGTACATGTAAATGTTGTGTGTATATACTGACATAAACAGTACCAGTCAAAAAATATGTTTATCCTTTTCCTCCAAAAGGCATCAGCATGGACACTACATACATACATACATACATACATACATACATACATACATACATACATACATACATACATACATACATACATACATACATACATACATACATACATACATACATACATACATACATACATACATACATACATACATACATACATACATACATACATACATACATACATACATACATACATACATACATACTGTGACGTCACGAGAGGCTACACAGCTTTCAGCGGGATTGCTCAAGTAGTGCAAGGAGACAAGGTTCAAACAAAACAAGGATTTTATTATAGGTCTTGGGAAATTAACGAAAATATAACAAAATTCTGTTCTCTTGTGGCTCTTTAAGGGTTAACAGTTCAGGGATGTCTCTTCCACATCCAAAATCATAATTCTCACTCGCTCAGATAACTTTTCCCCAGCCTTACTGTAGTCCACGTTGCAGCTAGTGGCCAACCCAGCAAAAAGTCCTTCCAAATGTCTCTCACGTATTTCCACAGGTGCATATATCCAAAGGTGAGTATTTCCCAAAGGTAAGTATCTCCAAATCCTTATATTCCTCATGGAAGTGGACGTGCAGCACTCTTGTCCTCCAGAGAGCCCAGGTTGGAGACTGTGTCTCTTCCCTTCCCAAACCTTCAGCTCATCAGCTCCTCATTTGTTTCAGCTGCGTGGGAAGATTGGCCATAGAGGGGGTGGAGTTCCCGACCATACCAGCAGATGGAGCCATAGCTGTCTGGGTTTGCAGCCACCTCAGGGGGATGTAACGTCCCTCCAGGACACAGCCTCTCGTGACATCACACATCCCCCTCCTCGGGACCGACGTCCCTCGCCGGGTAAAGGCAGCGAAGAAGGCATCACGCCGGGAGAGGGCGTCCGCATTGCCGTGGTGCTTGCCAGACTGCTCTCTCTTCAACTCCTCCAACTCTAGGACCAGGGACTCAGCCTCCTGTTGTCTCTCCTTGAGTTTCTTACTGAACGCATCAGCCTTGGTTTTAGCAGAGTTTAGCTTCTGTTGAGCAGCTTTCAGTTCCTTCTCTCTCTCTGCCTCCGCATTCTTCATCTTGTTCTCCAACACCTTGTACTTCTCCTCTGCCTTCTTCTGGACCTCCTTACTACTGCGCAGGGTCTCCTCACACTCCTCGATGGTCCTGCGCAGCCTCTCCAGCTCCTCCTGTTGCTTAGGGAAGGAGCTCTGTTGGAGTTTAGCCTGGAGGATATCTAACTCTTCTGTCTTCATGTCTAACTGTTGCTTTAACAAACGATACCTCTCAGCGGTCCCCTTCAGACCAGACAGTTCTTTGTCCAGATTCTGTAGCTCCGTCTCTGTGTCGGTCTGGGCACCTGCCATCCCTATCAGAGCCCGGGCGGGAGTGAGTAACTCGGAGGATTGCACCGGAGCCTTCCCAGGATGAGTCTTGCCTCTCCGTTTCCGAGGTACTCGGGTTATCCTCTCCTGAGACTCTCTCCAGAGTGGGTAAAAGGCTGGGCAGTCTCGTCCAATTAGGACAGGGACGGGGAGGGAATCAACCACCCCCGCCGTCGTGTGTATGGTTCCCCGTGTGCTGGTCATTGTAAGTTCAGTAATGGGGTATTCTCTGGTGTCCCCATGGACACAGGAAACTGGGAGGACTTTCCCGGGGTCAGACACGTTGGGCCCACCAAATCCTTACGCACCAGGGTGGCCCGGCTACCAGAATCCAGTAAGGCCTCCACATCATGGTGATTCACAGTTACCGGGCAGGTGGGGGGTCGATCTGGGCCGCCATCTACGACTCCCAAGAGCGAGGCAAAACGGTGTGTGGGTGCTGAGCTGGAGGACTCCGCAGTGGGCATAGGTTCATCGGCTGGTTTCCCACACTGCCAGGAGATATGTCCCATCTCCCCACACCGGTAACACTGTCGAGTTTCCCCCTCCTGGTGTACTCTTCTTGGACCCGCCTGGTTTCTGGCTCCCCCTGGAGCCGGGATAAGTCCTGACGTGGCTGGGTTCGAGACCTTGGGGGTCCTTTTGGACGGGT